>NC_041387.1:460994823-461019762 GCF_002162155.2 Triticum dicoccoides | reverse complement strand
GCCGGCGCTCACCCCCGACCCCGGTGTGCTCGCCCCCGACCCGTCGGCCCTCGCCTCCCTCCTCTGCTTCCTCCCCTCCCAACCTCGACCGTCGTCGGGCCTGCCTCCTCGCCCCTGCACCCTTTGTAACCCCCCCTCTCTCTGCTAGGGTTCTTCGGTTAATTTACTTAGGTTTTAGTTAGGGCAGTATGTTAATTAGGTTATCTATTTAGTTATGAATTTAGCTAGGTTTCAAAATTAGCTGAATTTATGCAAATTTGAACTGGACATGTGATATGTGGATATGTCATGTTTTGGACATGCCATGTATGGAAAATGATCCGAGTGGCCTATGTTATGCCGGAATGTTGATTCATTTCTGTTCCGGTGAATTTCAGGCGCTCGATATGTCCATTTTTTAGCAAAGGTCAAGCCGAAATTTCCCGTGAATAAAGGCATGATTTGTGCTACATAGTTGGCATATCGAGTGTTGGCACATAGATTTCTTTTTATGTCATTTCTCATTTATTTATACTTTTAGAAATAAATGAGGACACTTAATCATAGGAAACATGTCGAACAACGAAGAAACTGGGCCTTCTTACCAAGATGCAGACGAGATGGATTATGAGGGTGAACAAGAGTACCTCGACTATTTGACTGCTAAGCAAGGTTTGCAGGTCGGCCTCGATGATGGTACTGACGCCGACATCGACACCGACGGCGCCTGCACCGATGGCGGCGCCGAGACCGGCGGGGAAGGTACCAGCGGGGAAGATACTGGCGGGGAAGGTACCGGCCCCGTTGCCGCTACCGAAAAGAGGAAGCATAAGAAGCAGAGGATACGAAAACCTAACAAACTAGGGATTGGACGACTTGTGATCACAAAGATGGCACCTGACAAGTTTGAGCCGTTAGAGCCGGAAGAACCTCGCAAGTGCTATGGGAACCAAGTAGGATGCATCCTACGGGAATGCGCGAGCATCAACGACGATGACTTAAGGAGTAAAGAACATTTGACGCAGTTGCTCCTAACGAAGTTGCACAAGAGATTCAAGTTCCCCGACCGGGATGATAACATAGAACAACCATGGGATTATTCGAAGATGAAAAAGATTAACAATCATGCCATGGGCATGTTCAGCAATGATTTCGCCTCCTGGAAAGGGAGGGTGAAACGAGCTATTGAGGCTGATGAACCCCTATCCAATATTCTGGAGGAAAATCTGACACTTACGGAAGAGGAGTTCGAAAAGTTCAAGGACACTTGCGCTACCGAGGCAGCCAAGGCTAAGGCTGCGAAATTCAAGAGCCTTCAGCAAAGGAACACGGGGAAGCATCGCCTCGGAAGCCGTGGCTACCTCGGTAAAAGGCCCATATGGGATAAGGAGAATGCGGAACATGAAGCCGTGGGTCTCCCAGACCCCTTCGCGAAGTTCACCAACCCCTTGGAGTGTGACTTCATCAGGGCCCACTACAAGCGGGACAAGGAGAAAAAGGTTTTTTACATGGACAAGATCACGAGGAAATTGATTAGACTACTGGAGAAGCAACACCAGCTTGCAGCCGAAAGCCCTACTTCTCCGATGAGGCCCAAGTGGGACACCCCTCTCAACCGGGCCTTGAACGAACTTAAGGGACTCCCTTTGGGTCAGCGGCCACAATATGGTTGTGTGCATGGCGCTGGAGACGGCGCCACGTGGAAGGTGTTTTACAACGAGGGCCCGGATGCCAAGAAGCAGAAAAAGAAGTTTAGTCAGGCGGACATCGACACGAAGGTGAAGCTTGCGGTCGAGAAAAAAGCAGCTAAGGACGCGAAAAAAGCAGCCGAGCACAAATATGAGTTGCTACAGCAGGTAGTCAATGCAGCTGTAACTGCCTGCAGAAATGATTTTGCTACTAACTTGGTTCCAGTTATCATCAACTGGACGAAGGAAAATCCAGACAAGACGGTACATGATTTCCCGTTTCCCAATTTCGTCGGGAGCAACTCCATGCACAACAACACCACCGCACCATCACTTGCTCACGCAACCGGGCCTCCTCTCGCAGCCGCTCCCGCTCATAGCAGCCCATCCTCAGTCTCAGGCGCGCTAGGTGGGCCTTCGTCTTTGGCTGAGCTCGACGCCGTCATGGTAATTACATGTCGCACCAACATACATATATATATATAATATTCCATTTTTGTTGCCTTTCGGTTGTTTTACGCCACAGACATATGTGTTTGCAGGCGAAAGAAACCCCGTGCACCATACCCTACTTGATCAAAGGCCAGAAGCTGGACATGGGAAAGGGGATGATAATGGACCCCTCGCAACCCACATTCCACAACTAGCCAATCCCCGCTGGGCATTTCAGGGTTATCTTGACCAGTGTGAAATCAGGGCACGAGGATTTGCCTCCTCTAGTACAACATGTGGGAGCGGACGATGAGACCCCGTCGCGGATTGGAAGCTACAAGGGTTGGGTGCTGCTATGGCCGAACAATCTTATTCGTCTGGAGCCGGCCGAGAGCACACCAATAACCACACATCAACAAGCATGTGCGGAGACCACCACCCCGCCTACGCAATTACCAGCTCCTGTAGTGCCGGGTGAGAGTGGCGGACGACATGATGAAGGGGGTGCAATAGTACTGGCTAATGTAATTTCTCCTGTAGAACAGAGAATGGATGATGAGACGGAGGTCGACCCTATGGATTTCCTCAATACAAACGCGTATGACTATGACATAGATATGATGAGTCAACCATATGACGAATCGGGCTATCAGCTTGCTAATGAGGATATGGATGATATGCCCGGGCAGGGTCGTAGCAAGGATTGCAAAAAGTCTCTCTTCATGAAATCCTCACAGGACACGCCTGAAGATGCGGCCTCAACACAGGCTCAACTAGCCGGGTGCGAGGGTCATACAGTACTTAGCCCGGGAACACTGGGGCAGGGGTTAAGGAAGGGTTTGGAAGGTGTACCCAAGAAAAAGGAGAGGAAGAGATTGGGGAAGATAACTGCCTCCAAACAAGCCAGAGCACATACCAGCCAGATGATGCATTCCGAAGAGTGTGTACCCGTGAAAGGTGCGGTCATGTTCCATCTCACGGGCGAGCCGATGCTACCGCCGAAACCGCTGGAGGCACTATCAGGGGATCTCAGGAGACTGCACGACCATGTGTTGTCAACTGAGAAAAGGCTACTAGCCTCAAAGGATCCAGGATATCTGACATATGCGGCTCGTGTGCCTGAGGGGAAGTGCTACGTCGAGACACGACCCACGGAGGTGTTCTTCCTGCGGTTTGACCATATCTTTCAGATGTTTCTAACAAGGCGGCTCGATTTTACAATCCGCCTTTTTGCGCTACATATGAGCTCCGTCGTGAAGAGTGAAGAAGTCTCGCAAATCTGTGTTGCGGATCCATACTACATGCACGAGTCTTTCTTGAGTCTCGGCGACTTTGAGCGTGAAACTTCTAGGGAGTACCTCCAAAACTTCATGGTATAGAATAAGGACCGGGAAATTGTCCTCGTGCCTTATCATCCAAAGTAAGTCAGTTCCGGACAACCCTTTCGTACATTTCAATCATTCCTTCTCTCTCATATGGGGAATAATTTGAGGTGTCTTTTCCCTGCAGCAATGGGCACGCCGTCCTTATCGTTCTTTACCCGCAAGTCTCCCACGCCGTGTATTTTGACCCTTCCAGAGACTACGAGAAAAAAGACTACACCCACATAATGAATATTCTAGATGATGCTCTCCAAGGCTTAAACTTTAGAGGTGGCCACGTGCAGATCAGGAAACAAAGGAACAACAAGATGGGTTTCGCGCATAAAACTAACTTCTCCTGCATCCATGTCCCAAAACCAAGCAAGAAGGATGGATTCTACATCGTCCATCTCACGATTCAGTTCAACACGGATCACCAAAAGCTTTGCATGAGAAGCAGAAATGATGATCATATCCACAAGTGGCTAGAATCTCATGGAGAAGCGGATTATAAACTTAGAGATGACTTCTTTCGCATCCAAAGTGACATTGCGACAATCATCATGAAGGAAGTCGTCGATGAGAAGGGGATGTTCCACCATGGCCCTATATCGCGAGCTGATGTCCGAACTCGCATAGGCATGCAACGTCTAGACCTCATGCCGTTCAAGAAGCTAGGGTTCATCCTCTATGATATGGAAGGATGTAACTTCTAGTGATTTATGATGCCGATGATGATGATATGTGTCGGTTGAACTTGTATACTTTTTGTAGCGATGAAACTTTGTGATGTCCATGGTCCCTGCCGAACTTGTGTAACACTAATTTGTTAGTTTGCGTACGATGACCTGCGTACCTCTAGTTAATTAATTTGTGTACTGTATGTTGCATCTAGTTGCTAACCCTTTCTTTTTCGATGTTGCTCTAGTATATTTTGTTGCATATATATGATTGTACATCCTCTTCATGAACATGCATCTCTAACAGGTACCTAGTTTCTTGATGGCGAGATGGAATTGCTATGTCATGTACAAAGGGAAGGTTCCGGGGGTGTACAACGAGTGGCATGAGTGTCAGGCGCAAGTGAATGGGTTCACGGGCACCAGCCATAAAGGCTTCACAAGCAGACAAGAAGGAGAAGCTAGTTACTTGAGGTTCCCGCTAGCGCGAGAGAGGACTCGTAACCGCCACCTCATGTACTGCATAGTTCCGCTCTCACTCATAGTGATAGCTCTTCTTGCGTATACCTTTCTTTAGATGGATGACGTTGTTGTAGTTGCAAGTATTCGAGACTTGCATGTATCGCTATTTTCGAGATGATGACAAGATACCACTTTGTGTTGGATGATGATTATGATGAGACTATTTGTATGTATATGCTATGATTACATTTGTGGTCTCGCAGGCATTTGTATGTGTATCATGATGACATTTCTATGTGCTAAAGATTCTTCTATAAAGCCTGTTCAAATACAAAACAAATATGCCGAAAAAAACAAAAAACTACTTAAATTAGCAGTAGCGAGTGTATAAAAGTTAGCAGCAGCGCCGTGATAGCAGTAGCGCGTCCAGGCAAAGCGCGCTAGAGCTACTAGCAGTAGCGAGCTTCCACTAAGCGCGCTGCTGCTACACTTGTGTAGTAGTAGTGCCGGTGAGCACGCACTACTGCTATGTGTTAGCTGTAGTGCCTTATTAGTAGCGCCACTCCCCGCGCTACTGATACACCTAAAATCCGCGCTGCTGCTAGCCTTTTCCCTAGTAGTGTTGATTGATCTTGATGAATATGAGTATTACAAGAGTTGATCTACCACAAGATCGTGATGGCTAAAACCCTAGAAGTCTATCCTGTACGATTATGATTCTGCCCTATGAACTAAACCCTCCGATTTATATAGACACCGGAGGGGACTAGCATTGTACAAAGTCGGTTACAGAGAAAGGAATCTACATATACGAATCGCCAAGCTTGCCTTCCATGCAAAGGAGAGTCCCATCCGGACACGGGAAGAAGTCTTCTGTCTTGTATCTTCATAGCCCAACAGTCCGGCCCATGTTAATAGTCCAGCCGTCCGAGGACCCCTTAATCCAAGACTCTCTCACCCCCTACCGAGATCTGCCGGTTTTGACACCGACAATATATGCTTCAACAGGTACCATTTCTTGCTCTGAAGACCTTGTTTTCACTCCTGATTTTTCCATAACTGTCTCAAATGGCTGATACACATGAAGAGTAGTTCAATATACACAGATTGTCGACAAATGGGATACGTAATGAAAAAAGGATGGCATGAGATAATTCACATATATTATGCTTGGCTACATGGCGGTGCATAATTCACATATATGATAACTGGCTGAAAAACATGGAATTGCATAATTCGCATATCTGATATAGAAAGTGAACAGGAGGCATTCACACAAAGCATGTCGAATCTAAGCAGATGGCATGGCAATGCAGGACACCATATGCATGATATGGGAAATATAACCCTGCCAAGTTAGAGCATGCACCTTGGGGGGAATACGACTAGTCATCTATCTCTGAATCCTCCTCTGAGGAGCTATCTGTAACTAGCAAGAAATCTGCATCGACAGGTAGCACTGACTACTAAGAAGACCTTGCTTTCACTCTAGATTCTCCCATGACCGACTCAAATGATTGATGCACAAGAAGAGTAGATGAATGTATAAACATTGTTGAAAAATGGGATACATTATGAAAAAAATATGGCACAATAGAATTCACATATCTGATGACTGGCTAAACAAGATGGCATTGCATGATTCACGTATAAGATGCCTGGCTAAAGAAGATGGCATTGCATAATTCCCATATACTCCCTCTGTTTCCAAACATTTGTTTTTTAGATTTCAAATGGACTACCACATACGTATGTATATAGACATATTTTAGAGTGTAGATTCACTCATTTTGCTCCGTATGTAGTCACTTGTTGAAATCTCTAAGAAGACAGATATTTAGGAAGGGTGGGAGTATGATATAGAAACCTAACAGGTGGCATTCACACAAAGCAAATCTAAACTAAGCTGATGACATATAAGATGTATAATGTAAGAAATGCAAGGCGCCATATGCATGATATTACCAACATTAGCATGTCAGGTTAGAGAAAATACCTCAGTGGGTAATAGGAGTGGTCGACTCCCTCTGAATTCCCCTCTGAACAGTTATCTTCCTCTGGAATACAATCTGGAATGGCGGGAGGGGGGAGGTCCACTTCGCCCACCATGGAGTGGCGTCTGCATGCCATTATATTCCCACGCAACTTGTCTTCTCTTTTTATCTACATGTTCAGTATGATTGTGTACAATAACAGACATGCATAATAAAAAGATAGTTAGATTATGTAAGGCCTAAGGGGTGCATGCAGAAATCAATACTGATGGTAGCAAACGAGTGGATAGATCCAAAACTAATGATAGCAGGTACTCCCTCTGTCCCATAATGTAAGACATTTTTTGACACTACACTAGTGTCAAAAAACATCTTACAATATGGGACGGAGGGAGTAGATTCTAGCTTCAGTTTAAAAAGATAGACGATGGATCATCTACTGTTTGTTGCCCACCAAACATGGAGCACATAGAAGACCCCAGATGAACCAGATAGTAGGCAGATACTATTCGTTGCTGCCTCGATATGTGCTCCACGGGCATTTAAAAACTCAAGTTTGAACATTAGTTTGGACCTGACTCGAAGTCTAAGAGGTGAACAGGACAATAAAGTAGCAGTAATAATAACCGATGTATAACGTAAGCAGACACGAAAGAGTGCGACTTCTCTTCCGAAACTTTGTAGTCCTCAGGTTCATCTGCTCAGTCGATGATGGTAATGTAGTTGGCGTGGCTGACGGTGGTAATGCAATGGGGAAGATGATCTAAGGTGGCGAAAGAAAGTCTGCAGGGGGAATCTCTGCTATAGTGAACACTTCCATCCATGGTGCACCTTAGGTGGGGTGGATGACGGCACGGCAGGAGCAGGACATAACACACAGAGTTTTCTTTGACACCTATCTAAAAATGAAGTAAATCTGTAAGGGCTCCTTAGAATTGGAGGATTATATAAATGTAGGGATAGGAAAAACATAGGAATAGGATAGGAACCACGTGCAAAATAGAGCATTTGCAGACATAGGATTTCTGTCAACCTGGGTGTTTGGTTCACATGAATTGGAAGAACACAAGAATGGAGAAACATGGTCAAATAAAAGTCAAACAACGTAAAAATGAAAAAAAAATAAGAATCTTATTATGCCAGTAATGCAATTAGTCCTGTTCTCCATGCATATTAATTTGAAAAGGACGTCCAAGTGGATATTAAAATTCCTACATTTTTTCTTTGAAAGAGACACCAAATGAAAAAAATCCTCTAGTTTTGCTTTGCTCCATTCCTTCTAACCAAATGCACGAATATTAGTACCATACTAAAGTTTCCAATTCCTATGTTTTCCTTCACTTTTTCTTTGAACCAGTGGTGATTCTAGTAGGCAGTCTTCAACAGGCTGAAGCCTGACCTCGAAATATTTTGTGGGCTTACATTTGGTCCACATTAGTATCATATAATGGCTATCTTGCTAAACCGATTAACATTGTGGTTCAAAAGAGCATTTAGTTTTCTCCCTGTTAACTTTGTGACCACGATTCATTTATTTCTAGATTTACAACTGCTTTGAACCAAAGGATCCCTGAGGGATCGACATGAATGCAGAGTAACAAAGTGATGCAATGAGTGTACAACCACTTTGGCATAGCCTTGTCGACCTCAACATCATTGGGTTGGACGTGGATGATGGTGATGCTAGTGTGACTGTCGGAGGCTGGGAAGAAGATCTGAGGCCTCTGGATACAGGGCTGAGGGTACTACTCTGCTGTGATGGATGGTTCCGTCATTGGAGCAGCTCCGGTGAGGTGTATGACGGCAAGGCTGAAGTAGGAAAAGACAAGCAATGTTAATCTGAAGTGGGACTCTAATATCATCTGCAATATGACCTAAACGGATAATAAAACTTAACCATCCGTTAGCTTAGCATAATGAATGTTAAGTTTTATTGCTATTGCTTTATTCATGACTTATACATGTTCCTCCGACTATGAGATTATGCAACTCCCGAATACCAGAGGAACACCTTGTGTGCTATCAAACGTCACAACGTAACTGGGTGATTATAAAGATGCTCTACAGGTGTCTCAGAATGTGTTTGTTGGGTTGCCATAGATCGAGAGTAGGAATTGTCACTCCGTGTATCGGAGAGGTATCTCTGGGCCCTCTCGGTAATGCTCATCACTATAAGCCTTGCAAACAATGTGATTAATGAGTTAGTTATGGGATGATCCATTAAGAAATGAGTAAAGAGACTTGCTGGTAATGAGATTGAACTAGGTATGATGATACCGATGATCGAATCTCGAGCAAGTAACATACCGATGACAAAGGGAACAACGTATGTTGTTGTGCGGTTTCACCGATAAAGATCTTCGTAGAATATGTAGGAGCCAACATGAGCATCCAAGTTCTACTATTGGTTATTGATCGGAGATGTGTCTCGATCATGTGTACATAGTTCTCGAACCCGTACAGTCTGCACGCTTAACGTTCGATGGCGATTTGTATTATGAGTTATGTGTTTTGGTGATCGAAGTTTGTTCGGAGTCTCGGATGAGATCACGGACATGACGAGAAGTCCCGAAATGGTTGAAAGGTAAGGATTCATATATTGGAAGGATATATTCGGACATCAAAATGGTTCCGAGTGGTTTAGATATTTTTTCCGGAGTACCGGGGGGTTACCGGAACCCCCCGTGGAAGTTGTGGGCCAACATGGGCCTAAGGGAGAGAGAGGGAAGCCCGCAAGGGGTGGCCGCGCGCCCCCCACCTAGGGAGTCCGAATAGGACAAGGAGGAGGGGGAGCCCCCCCTTCCCTTTCCCTCTCCCTCTCCTTCCTATCTCCTCCGGTGGAGAAAGGAAAGGGGGAGGGGTGAATCCTACTTGGACTAGGCGTCCAAGTAGGACTCCCCCATGGCGTGTTGGGGAATGTAGCATGCAATTCCAAAAATATTCCTACAATCACGCATGATCTATCTAGGAGATGCATAGCAACGAGAG
Source organism: Triticum dicoccoides (assembly GCF_002162155.2). Classification (NCBI taxonomy): domain Eukaryota; kingdom Viridiplantae; phylum Streptophyta; class Magnoliopsida; order Poales; family Poaceae; genus Triticum; species Triticum dicoccoides. Next base: position 461,010,178 of record NC_041387.1, on the reverse strand, counting down.
GGGGAGAGTGTGTCCATGTACCCTCGTACACCGAAAGCGGAAGCGTTACGTTAATGCGGTTGATGTAGTCAAACGTCTTCACGATCCAACCTATCTAGCACCGAACATACGTCACCTCCGAGTTCAGCACACGTTCAGCTCGATGACATACCTCGAACTCTTGATCCAGCAGAGGGTCAAGGGAGAGTTTCGTCAGCACGACGGCGTGATGACGGTGTTGATGATGTCATCCATGCAGGGCTTCGCCTAAGCACTACGATGATACTGTCGGAGGAGTAAACGGTGGAGGGGGGCAGCGCATGGCTAAAAATAATTGTTGTGTCTTTGGGGTGCCCCACTACCCCCGTATATAAAGGAGGAGGGGAGGAGGAGGCCGGCCTAGAGGGCGTGCCAAGTGTGGAGTCCTAGTAGGACTCCCCTTTCCTTTCCGGAGTAGGAGAAGGGGGAAGGGAGAGAGGGGGAGGGAGAAGGAAAGGGTGGGCCGTGCCCCCCACCCCTAGTCCAATTCGGTTTGGCTAGGTGGGGCACGCGCCACCTCCTGGCCGCTGCCTACTCTCTTCCACTAAGGCCTATGAAGGCCCAATAGTCCCCTAGGGGGGTTCCAGTAACCTCCCAATCCTCCAAAACTTGTCCGATACTTCCCGAAACCATTCCGATGTCCGAATGTAACCTTCGAATATATCAATATTTACCTCTCGACTATTTCGAGAGTCCTCGTCATGTCCGTGATCTCATCCGGGACTCCCAACAAACTTCGATCATCAAAACACATAACTCATAATACAAATCGTCATCGAATGTTAAGCGTGCGGACCCTATGTGTCGTGGATTTGTCACGACAGATGTCCTTAGTGTCAGGACTTAGTCGCGAGGCCAACGCATCTATGTGGTAGCTTGAGAGGGGTTGAGCGGAATCTAGAGACGCAATACAAGACAGGGATTTAGACAGCTTCGGGCCCCGGGAAACAACATCCGGTAAAAACCCTACATGCTGTTTGAGGCTAGATCTCATTATCATCACGAGGGAGTCGCCGTAAACCGGCTCTCCTCTAGTTGTGTCTAGACCTAGAGATTATTCATTGTTCTCTCTCCCTCTTTGGGGAGCCCTGCCCCTCCTTATATATGTTGAAGGGGCGGTTTACATGTGGAGTCCTATTAGGATTAGGACTAATCTATCTCTAATACAAACCGGATACAAGTCCTCGTCTTAACTCCTTGTAAGGTAAATATTCCTCATGCCTTTCCTCTTAAACCGGCCCACCATAGTATGAACCGGCCTTCTGGGCCATGGGCCTCGTCATCCATCTGACCCACCCACCGGGTTACTAATGAACCGCCAAGACCGGGCGGGTAGCCGATGAATCATCCAGTCCGGCCGGTTTATACTCCCGGCCGGTTTACGCCACAGGGTATATCCCCGACATTAGCCCCCAGTTTAATTTGGATTTGTCCATGTTAAACTAATCTGCAACATAAACACAAGAACAAGTTTGGCGGGTTATGCTCCGGTTTAAGAATTCTTGTAGACCGACACCTGATCATCCTTAAATCCTTGTCATGTCCCCCTTCTAGAAAATCCAAGTCAATAGACCAGCTTCATAATCAATTTGCTCGCAGAAAAAATATTGTAAATAAAGAATCCATTTGAATTGGCCTTCAATGCTCTGACTTGACAAAAATATTAGTCTCTGAAATATTCAACTGATATCCAGCCGGCTTGAAGATGTAAAACTTGCCAGTTTATGATTACCACCATTGTCGGGTTATAAAACTGATAATTCCGAGTCATGATTGTTGCAGACACCGGTTCATGCTTGTTGCCAACGCTGGTTCATGATTATTAATGACGCCGGATTGCAGCCACAGGGTCATAATGATTGGTGACGCCGAGTCATCCTAGTTTGCTCAATCAGAGAATTTGAAAATATTTCTTCGATAATAATATAATACCTGTAGCCCCCAAGTCTTTGAGCAGAACAAAGTGGTGGCTTAAGACTTTGCTTTGGTATAAATACTACCACTTTCAAAGAAATCCATGTTGTTCATCCCAGTGATTAGTCAGAAATGAGTATTCCACATATGTAGCCCCCAAGTGCCGGGTTGTCATGCTTGCAGCAACCTGGGACATGTAATTTCCTGATGCTCATAAAAACTTCGACCAGTGTAGCCCCCAAGGGCCGGGTCATTATGCAAATAATGAACAAGGACTTTATATATACTTCATTGAGAATAACGTTATATTATGTAACTCCCATCATGGGGCTTGAACCCACGTTCACACGGTTGCGAGCTTTCTGCTTTACCAACTGAGCAGTGGACCCTTCAATATAATGGAAAAAAGCTTTGTACCTTGAATAGTTGACAGGAGCAATTGGTAGCCCCCAAGGGCCGGCTCATTATAATATGATGAGTCGGGTCTTCAATAAGGTGAGCAAACAATTACTTTGCATTAGCCCCCAAGTGTCATGGTGCATACTTGCAGCGACATGAGACTTGTGCATTTGATGTAATCTCAACTTAAATAATGTAGCCCCCAAGTGCCGGGTCGTAAGCCTGCAGCGACTCGGGACTATTCCCTCCATTGTAGAATAAATCATATCCATTGATAAAATAATAGCCACTGCGCTGAAGCGACTCTAGAAACCTCAATCATAATATCGGTTATTGATAACCATAATAAAAATCCAGCCATGTTGGCTATTCAAGATAATATAATCCGGTATGAAAACCTTATTCGTTCAGTATCATAATGAAAATTCAGCCAAGTTTGGCTATTCAAATAATATAACCCAATGATTTATAAGTGCATGATTCCAATGGCGCAATCCAAATATATACTGGCGACTTATAATCCCAAGCCAGGCCGGTTTAATAAACACCAGATAATTTTTCATCATATACTGGCGACTTATCGTCTTAAAGCCAGGCCGGTTTAACAAACACCGGATAATTTATCATCATACTGGCGACACATAGTCGAAAGCCAGGCCAGTTAATAAACGTCAGTGATTTATAATCATGCTTTATTCAACCTGTTTCTGCATACAACAAGTTTAAAGTGTCCTGGCGGTTTACCGCCGGACGGGTCATAATGCCCAACATATAACCTGGGTTTATCACCAAGGTTGCACTTAAGAATAATCAAATATGAAATATATCATACCTGTGATATTGAATCACATTGCTGGTTTTACCAACTTTTTGTAGTAAGAGTGATAACCCCAATCTTGAGTAATGATAACTCCTTTCATACTGTGCCGGTTGATGATAAACCGTACCGGGTTGTGATAAACACCGGTTTAACCATATATAATACTGGCGACTCGTAGTCAAACCAGACCGGGCTGATAGTCTCCAGATTATAACTTGATCCTGTATTCACAACTTGTAATTGAAAGTCAAGCCGGGTTAATGAACGCCGGTTTACTCCATAATAGGATGGTAATAGAAAATAAAACCGGGCATATAGTCTCCGGATTTAGGATTTGACCGTGTTCCGCCAATTTGTAATTGACAGTTTAAAACGGATTAACAATGTCGGTTTAAAAGCGCAACAAAAATCAAATAACAGTTATGAAAAAATATGGAAGCAAAGGCAATGATAAAACCGTTTGCAAAAAGAGGCTTTACTGAGCCGATCAGATGGTGTTACCATGGTCGGACACGACCAAGCTCCCAATAAGGTGTAGCTATGGTTCAAGTCAGCCAGGTCCCCAACTGAAACCGTGGCATTATGTCGATCAAGTGGCGTGGCAATGGTTTGGGTTCGACCAAGCCCCCAAGTGACTTTATGGCCTTAGGCCGATCAAGAGGCGTGACTGGTTCAGACTTGACCATGTCCCCAAGTGATCTGGTGGCTTTCGCCTATCAAAAGGTGTTGCATTGGTTCAGACATGACCAAGCCCCCAAGTGATGTTGTGGCACTAGGCCGATCAAGAGGCGTGGCTATGGTTCGGATACGACCAAGCCCCCAAGTGATCAATAATATGATAAGCCAATAAGGCATGATACCCATGTTTGGACCGCGCATCATGGCAGCAGGTCCTCTTTGGCACCCTTTAACTTTTTTCAAGAGATAAATCCTTCTTGAACCGGGATTTTGAACCGGATAATGAGAGCTTCAAAGCTTTGTGGGAGACATCTTTCCCTTGAACCGGATTGTAAACCGAAATCATCATTTTCAGCCGGAAATTTTCTGATGGCCTTTCAACTCGAACTTGCGAGAAGTTAATTCCTTTTTGAACCGGACATTTTTAAACCGGATTCGAGCGCTTGAGAGCTTTGTGGGAGAATATATTTCGCTTGAACCGGATTGCAAACCGGATACTTGAGAGCTTCAGTGAGACTGACTTCCCTTGAGCCGGATTTTAAACCGGAATCCTTTCTGATGATCCGGAACTTCTTCATTGAGCCGGGATTTTGTAACTGTCATATACTTACTAAGCCAGAAATTTTCTGACGGCCTTCAAATAATAGTAGCCTCCGGGATCGGGTTATCTTTCCCTCCATCATCCTGGGGTTCTTAAATTTGCTGAAACTGGCAAGATTTGCTTAGTCATGTCATCGTAGCCCCCGAGTCTCAAGGTGACTCGAGGAGTTGGCTTGAAACTCTTCATATTTGACCATGATATAAACCGACATAACTTGTATATCATTGGTGTTGATAGCACGATGTAAATCCACAGAAGGTTGAGGTGACTGTGGCGGGTTATAAATGATCCCGTATGAGCCGTGTCAGCAACTCGGCCAATGGTTCCTTCCAACTGGCGATTTGAAGTTAACCAAACTGTAGTGGCGGCGACTTGTGCGCCTGCCCATTGAGCCATCCAGTGCAAACGGCGGTTGATAGTATATGATAATTTGCCTCCTTTTTGTTGAAAGAAAACCGGGCTACCCAAGCTGTGACTTGCTCATACTCAATAAACAACTCATGCAGACACGTGCGGCCCAGTATGTTGATGTAGACTAGACCGCGAGAGACGGACAAAAAAGACGACCGCGACATCAGAGGTAGCTCAGATAGATGAGTCGGCCGCGGCATTGTAAGCTGGTAAGGATGGGGAAAAATGGCACCGGTGTCGTAAACCGGCACGGACGGGCGAATTAATGGCGGGCGCGGTCCCGGCAAGCTGATGTAAACCGGGCCGTAAGGGTGGCGTCTTGCACGCGTCCATTCTCCGAGTAGTGTGACATGGATGAACACCGGGCAGGACGTTGCCAGCGCGTGCTCCGTACCCATGGTATAAACCACGTTTATAATGGATAATTGTCCTGCATATCAAAATATACGGTCCAAAGTAATTTGTCCTTTCGACAAAAAACAATATGTGTCAAAAATAGACTTAGATAGATTTCACCTGATATGTTAAGCCGGAATTTATCCGCCGTGGAGTTGATGGTTACCACGGTGAAGCTAAAATCAACTACGGATGAGTCACCAGCAGGAGCAAACAGATGAGTCGGTCGTAGCGTTGTAAACCAGTGTGGACGCGTGAACCGGCCGCAAGGGCGGACGGGCGATTCGTCTGTGGCGTTGTAAGGCGGTGCGGACAGGCGAGTCGGCCGGCGCATTGATGTAAACCGGACTGCGATACACGTGTCCATGAAGCTGCGCAGCACAGCCGATCGTGCCTCCATGGTTATAATACCATCCCTTTTTTTAATAGTCGTCCTGCATAAAAATAGTACAGGCCATAGTAACTGTTGTCGGATGAATTAACATGTACTTAACAAAATATATAGGGTAAATATCACCTGATATTTTTTATCCGATGAATACGAACGCTGGCATTAGATAATGTTGAACAGCATCAGACGACCGCAGGTTGTCATTTGATTTTTGATGTGATGGCTTGTCCCTTGTGATCACGTGAGAGCTTCCTTGGAGGTCTCATTCCAGTAGATGAATTCTTTTCTTGGATAATCGCTCGCGTAGACGAAAAAAGTCCGGGGCGGCTCATAGGCCCTGCATGTGGCAGCTTAGGAGTAGAAAAAGCAGCGGCGCTCCGTCATGTCGTGGCAGTAGCCGGTCGATTCAAGGTAGTTGGGGCCGGCTCATGGAGGTGCAGCAACGTGGTGCGTTGCATGGCAGAGAAAAAACCGTGCGCGTGTGCACGAGACAGAGGCCACGGTGGCGGCCTGTGGCGCCGTCGGCGAGACAGAAAGTGGCGGCTTGAGGCTGTAAAGATAGCAGCAGCAGCTGTGTTGGTGGCGACTTGGTTTGCTGATCGGTCGGGCCTCCTGCCCACTAATTTGCTAGCTTCACGTGTGTGTATGTGGTAGTGCTAGCTGAACTTCAGATCAATCAGACTTCGATCCTTGTGCAAATTTAAGTGGCACTCTGGGATTTCACATGGAGTAGTCTTCAAATATCATTATGGAGTGCTAGTGAAACGTCCCACAAAGCAACCAGACTGGATAAGTTGCGTTGCCGCTTGTCGTAGTACTACAACTCCGATTTGATGTCTGATGTCAATAGTTCCAGCGGCACCTGCCTCAGGATTTGCTTGATGTATACGGCGTTTTGCATGATCCGTGCGTACGGCGGCTGCAGCACAACTCTTGTCGGTTTCGGCGACACGGGATTGTAGCCAAGAAAATCTTGGTCTTTGATTCGGTTAGACGGATCGTGTTGCCTCCGCGATACACAGAAGAATGCAAAAGCCCTAAATTCCCTTGAACTCAATATCCATCACCGCTGGATACTTTTTCAATCTCCCTTGATGAACTCATAGTTGATCAACTGCGAGCTTCTCGATCCCTGAGAGATATCCCTTCAAGAACTCAACACCACCGTGCGCGGGCCCCACGGTGGGCGCCAACTGTTGTGGATTTGTCACGGCAGATGTCCTTAGTGTCAGGACTTAGTCGCGAGGCCAACGCATCTATGTGGTAGCTTGAGAGGGGTTGAGCGGAATCGAGAGACGCAATACAAGACAGGGATCTAGACAGCTTCGGGCCCCGGGAAACAACATCCGGTAAAAACCCTACATGCTGTTTGAGGCTAGATCTCATTATCATCACGAGGGAGTCGCCGTAAACCGGCTCTCCTCTAGTTGTTTCTAGACCTAGAGATTATTCATTGTTCTCTCTCCCTCTTTGGGGAGCCCTGCCCCTCCTTATATATGTTGAAGGGGCGGTTTACATGTGGAGTCCTATTAGGATTAGGACTAATCTATCTCTAATACAAACCGGATACAAGTCCCGGTCTTAACTCCTTGTAAGGTAAATATTCCTCATGCCTTTCCTCTTAAACTGGCCCACCATAGTATGAACCGGCCTTCTGGGCCATGGGCCTCGTCATCCATCTGACCCACCCACCGGGTTACTAATGAACCGCCAAGACCGGGCGGGTAGCCGATGAATCATCAAGTCCGGCCGGTTTATACTCCCGGCCGGTTTACTCCACGGGGTATATCCCCGACACTATGGGTTCAAAAACTATGTAGACATGATCAAGACACATATCTAATCAATAACCAATAGCAGAACCTGGATGCTCATATTGGCTCCTACATATTCTACGAAGATCTTTATCGGTCAAACCGCACGACTACATATGTTGTTCCCTTTGTCATCGATATGTTACTTGCCCGAGATTCGATCGTCGGTATCATCATACCTAGTTCAATCTCGTTATCGGCAAGTATCTTTACTCGTTCCGTAATGCTTCACCCCGCAAGTAACTCATTAGTCATATTGCTTGCAAGGCTTATAGTGATGAGCATTACCGAGAGGGCCCAGAGATACCTCTCTGATATATGGAGTGACAAATCCTATTCTCGATCTATGCCAACCCAACAAACACCTTCGGAAACACCTATATAGCATCTTTATAATCACCCAGTTATGTTGTGATGTTTGATAGCACACAAGGTGTTCCTCTGGTATTCGGGAGTTGCATAATCTCATAGTCAGAGGAACATGTATAAGTCATGAAGAGAGCAGTAGAAATAAAACTTAACTATCATTATGCTAAGCTAACGGATGGGTCTTGTCCATCACATTATTCTCTAATAAGTTGATCCCGTTCATCAAATGACAACACATGTCTATGGTCAGGAAACATAACCATCTTTGATTAACGAGCTAGTCAAGTAGAGGCATACTAGGGACACTTTGTTTTGTCTATGTATTCACAAATGTACTAAGTTTCCGGTTAATACAATTCTAGCATGAATAATAAACATTTATCATGATATAAGGAAATATAAATAACAAGTTTATTATTGCCTCTAGGGCATATTTCCTTCAGTCTCCCACTTGCACTAGAGTCAATAATTTAGATTATAGTAATGATTCTAACACCCATGGAGTCTTGGTGCTGATCATGTTTTGCTCGTGGAAGAGGCTTGGTCAACGGGTCTGCAACATTCAGATCTGTATGTATTTTGCAAATCTCTATGTCTCCCTCTTTGACTTGATCGCGGATGGAATTGAAGCATCTCTTGATGTGTTTGGTTCTCTTGTGAAATCTGGATTCCTTTGCCAAGGCAATTGCTCCAGTATTGTCACAAAAGATTTTCGTTGGACCCGATGCACTAGGTGTTACACCTTGATCGGATATGAACCCCTTCATCCATACTCCTTCATTTGCTGCTTCCGAGGCAACTATGTACTCCGCTTCGATCCTGCCACAACGCTCCGCTTGGAACTTCACCACCAGACAGCTCCACCATTCAATATAAATACGTATCCGGTTTGCAATGTAGAGTCATCCGGATCAGTGTCAAAGCTTGCATCTACGTAACCATTTACGACAAGCTCTTTGTCACCTACAAATGAGAAACATATCCTTAGTCCTTTTCTGGTACTTTACGATGTTCTTGACTGTTGTCTAGTGATCCAGTCCTGGATTACTTTGGTACCTCCCTGCTAAACTTATAGCAAGGCATACATCAGGTCTGGTACACAACATTGCATACATGATAGAACCTATGGGTGAGGCATAGTGAATGACTTTCATTTTCTCTCTATCTTCTGCAGTGGTCGGGCATTGAGTCTGACTCAACTTCACACCTTGTAACACAGGTAAGAACCCTTTCTTTAACTGATCCATTTTGAACTTCTTCAAAACTTTATCAAGGTATGTGCTTTGTGAAAGTCCAATCAAGTGTCTTGATCTATCTCTATAGATCTTGATGCCCAATATATAAGCAGCTTCACCGAGGTCTTTCATTGAAAAATTCTTATTCAAGTATCCTTTTATGCTATCCCGAAATTCTGTATTATTTCCAGTCAACAATATGTCATCCACATATAATATTAGAAATGCTACAGAGCTCCCACTCACTTTCTTGTAAATACAGGCTTCTCCAAAAGTCTGTATAAAACCATATGCTTTGATCACATTATCAAAGCGTATATGCCAACTACGAGAGGCTTGCACCAGTCCAGAAATGGATCGCTGGAGCTTGCACACTTTGTTAGCACCTTTTGGATCGACAAAACCTTCTGGTTGCATCACGTACAACTCTTCTTTAAGAAATCCATTAAGGAATGCAGTTTTGACATCCATTTGCCAAATTTCATAATCATAAAATGCACAATTGCTAACGTGATTCGGACAGACTTAAGCATCGCTATGGGTGAGAAGGTCTCTTCATAGTCAACTCCTTGAACTTGTCGAAAACCTTTCGCAACAAGTAGAGCTTTGTAGACAGTAACATTACCGTGAGCTCAGTCTTCTCCTTGAAGATCCATTTATTTTCTATGGCTTGCCGATCATCGGGAAAGTCCACCAAAGTCCACACTTTGTATTCATACATGGATCCCATCTCAGATTTCATGGCCTCAAGCCATTTCGCGGAATCTGGGCTCATCACCGCTTCATCATAGCTCGTAGGTTCATCATGGTCTAGTAACATGACTTCCATAACAGGATATTACCGTACCACTCCGGTGCGTACCATACTCTGGTTGACCTACGATGTTTGGTAGTGACTTGATCTGAAGTTTCATGATCATCATCATTAGCTTCCTCACTAATTGGTAGGAATCACTGGAACTGATTTCTGTGATAAACTGTTTTCCAATTCGGGAGAAGGTACAATTACCTCATCAAGTTCTACTTTCCTCCCACTCACTTCTTTCGAGAGAAACTCCTTCTCTAGAAATGTTCCATTCTTGGCAACAAAGATCTTGCCTTCGGATTTGTGGTAGAAGGTGTACCCAATTGTTTCCTTAGGGTATCCTATGAAGACGCACTTCGCCGATTTGGGTTCGAGCTTATCAGGCTGAAGCCTTTTGACATAAGGGTCGCAATTCCAAACTTTAATAAACGATAGCTTGGGTTTCTTGCCAAACCACAGTTCATACGGTGTTATCTCAACGGATTTAGACGGTGCCCTATTTAACGTGAATGCGGCTGTCTCTAATGCATAGCCCCAAAATGATAGTGGTAAATCGGTAAGAGGCATCATAGATCGCACCATATCTAATAAAGTACGGTTACGACGTTCGGACACACCATTACACTGTGGTGTTCCAGGTGGCGTGAGTTGTGAAACTATTCCATATTGTTTCAAATGAATACCAAACTTGTAACTCAAATATTCGCCTCCATGATCAGATTGTAGAAACTTTATTTTTCTTGTTACGATGATTTTCCACTTCACTCTGAAATTTCTTGAACTTTTCAAATGTTTCAGACTTATGTTTCATTAAGTAGATATACCCATATCTGCTCAAATCATCTGTGAAGGTCAGAAAATAACGATACCCGCCACGAGCCTCAGCACTCATTGGACCACATACATCAGTATGTATTATTTCCAATAAGTCAGTGGCTTGCTCCATTGTTCTGGAGAACGGAATCTTACTCATCTTGCGCATGAAGCATGGTTTGCAAACACCAAGTGGTTCATAATCAAGTGATTGCAAAAATCCCATGAGCGTGGAGTTTCTTCATGCGCTTTATACCAATATGACCTAAACGGTAGTGCCACAAATAAGTTGCACTATCATTATTAACTTTGCATACTTTGACTTCAATATTATGAATATGTGTATCACTACGATCGAGATCCAACAAGAATAGACCACTCATCAAGGGTGCATGACCATAAAAGATATTACTTGTATAAATAGAACAACCATTATTATCCGATTTAATTAAAAACCGTCTCGCATCAAACAAGATCCAGATATGATGTTCATGCTCAATGCTAGTGGTCTTGTTAACCATCAACACTTGATGCTCCTTTTTGATTTCTACCTCCGCAGCCTTTAGCATTGCGAAGAGCTCAGGAATTGTCTTTTCCATCCCTTGCGTATTATAGTTCATCACGAAGCCTTTATAGCTTGGTGGCAGTGATTGAAGAACTCTGTCAATGACACTATCATTAGGAAGATTAACTCCCAGCTGAGTCAAGTGGTTATGGTACCCAGACATTCTGAGTATGTGTTCACTGACAGAACTATTCTCCTCCATCTTGCAGCTATAGAACTTGTTGGAGACTTCATATCTCTCAACTCGGGCATTTGCTTGAAATATTAACTTCAGCTCTTGGAACATCTCATATGCTCCATCATGTTCAAAACGTCTTTGAAGTTCCGATTCTAAGCCGTAAAGCATGGCACACTGAACTATCGAGTAGTCATCAACACACGAGTGCCAGGCATTCACAATGTCTCCAGTTGCTGGGGCAGGTGGTACACCTAGCGGTGCTTCAAGGACATAATTCTTCTGTGCAGCAATGAGGATAATCCTCAAGTTATGGACCCAGTCCGTGTAATTGCTACCATCATCTTTCAACTTAGATTTCTCTAGGAACGCATTAAAATTCAAGGGAACGGTAGCACGAGCCATTGATCTACAACAACATAGATATGCAAAAAACTATCAGGACTAAGTTCATGATAAATTAAAGTTTAATTAATCATATTACTAAGGAACTCCCACTTAGATAGACGTCCCTCTAGTCATCTAAATGATCATGTGATCCAAATCAACTAAACCATGTCCGATCATCACGTGAGATGGAGTAGTTTTCAATGGTGAACATCTCTATGTTGATCATATCTACTATATGATTCACATTCGACCTTTCGGTCTCACTGTTTCGAGGCCATATCTGCATATGCTAGGCTCGTCAAGTTTAACTCAAGTATTCTACATGTGCAAAAATGGCTTGCACGAGTTGTATGTGAACGTAGAGCTTATCACACCCGATCATCACGTGGTGTCTCGGCATGACGAACTATAGCAACGGTGCATACTCAGGGAGAACACTTATACCTTGAAATTTAGTGAGGGATCATCTTATAGTGCTACTGCCGAACTAAGTAAAATAAGATGCATAAAAGATAAACATCACATGCAATCAAAATATGTGACATCATATGGCCATCATCATCTTGTGCCTTTGATCACCATCTCCGAAGCACTATCATGATCTCCATTGTCACCGGCTTGACACCTTGATCTCCATTGTAGGATCATTGTCGTCTCGCCAACTATTACTTCTACGACTATCGCTACCGCTTAGAGATAAAGTAAAGCAATTACATGGCGATTGCATTTCATACAATAAAGCGACAACCATATGGCTCCTGCCAGTTGCCGATAACTTTGTTACAAAACATGATCATCTCATACAACAATTTATATCACATCATGTCTTGACCATATCACATCACAACAAGCCCTGCAAAAACAAGTTAGACGTCCTCTACTTTGTTGTTGCAAGTTTTATGTGGCTGCTACGGGCTTCTAGCAAGAACTGTTCTTACCTACGCATCAAAACCACAATGATTTTTCATCAAGTGTGCTGTTTAAACCTTCAACAAGGACCAGTCGTAGTCAAACTCAATTCAATTAAAGTTGGAGAAACAGACACCTGCCAGCCACATGTGTGCAAAGCACGTCGGTAGAACCAGTCTCATGAACACGGTCATGTAATGTCTATCCGGGCCGCTTCATCCAACAATACCGCTGAATCAAAGTAAGACATTGGTGGTAAGCAGTATGACTATTATCGCCCACAATTCTTTGTGTTCTACTCGTGCATATCACCTACGCATAGACCTGGCCCTAATACCACTGTTGGGGAACATAGCATGCAATTTCAAAAAAATTCCTACGATCATGCAAGATCTATCTAGGAGATGCATAGCAATGAGAGGGGGGGAGTGTCTCCACGTACCCTCGTAGACCAAAAGCTAAAGCGTCATGCTAACGTGCTTGATGTAGTCGAACGTCTTCACAATCCAACCAATCTAGCACCAAACGTACGACACCTTCGAGTTCAGCACACGTTCAGCTCGATGATGTCCCTCGAACTCTTGATCCAGCAGAGGGTCAAGGGAGAGTTTCTTTAGCACGGCGGCATGATGACGGTGTTGATCATGTGATCCGCGCAGGGCTTCGCCTAAGCACTATGATGATACTATCGGAGGAGTAAATGGTGGAGGGGGCACCGCACACGGCTAAGAATAAATGTTGTGTCTTTGGGGTGCCCCCTGCCCCCGTATATAAATAGGAGGGGAGGAGGCGTCCGGCCTAGGGGGGGCACCAAGTGTGGGGAGTCCCACTAGGACTCTAAGTCCTAGTAGGACTCCCCTTTCCTTTCCGAAGTAGGAGAATGGGAAGGGAGAGAGGGAGAGGGAAAAGGAAAGGGGGGCGCCCCCACCCCTAGTGCAATTCGGTTTCACTAGGTCGGGCGCGCGCCACCTCCTGGCCGATGTCTCTTCCACTAAGGCCCATGAAGGCCCAATAGTCACCTGGGGGTGTTCCAGTAACCTCCCGGTACTCACGAAACTTATCCAATACTTCCCGAGACCATTCCGGTGTCCGAATGTAACTTTCCAATATATCAATCTTTACCTCTTAACCATTTAGATACTCCTCGTCATGTCCGTGATCTCATCCGAGACTCCTAACAAACTTCAATCATCAAATCACATAACTCATAATACAAATCGCCATCGAACGTTAACCGTGCGGACCCTACGGGTTCGAGAACTATGTAGACATGATCGAGACACATCTCCGATCAATAACGAATAGAGGAACCTGGATGCTCATATTGGCTCCTACATATTCTACGAAGAACTTTATCGGTCAAACCGCACAACAACATACGTTGTTCCCTTTGTCATCAGTATGTTACTTTCCCGAGATTCGATCATCGATATCATCATACCTAGTTCAATCTCGTTACCGGTAAGTCTCTCTACTCATTCTATAATGCTTCATCCCGCAACTAACTCATTAGTCACATTGCTTGCAAGGCTTATAGTGATGAGCATTACCGAGAGGGCCCAGAGATATCTCTCCGATATATGGAGTGACAAATCCTATTCTCGATCTATGACAACCCAACAAACACCTTCGGAGACCCCTCTAGAGCATCTTTATAACCACCCAGTTATGTTGTGATGTTTGATAGCACACAAGGTGTTCCTCCGGTATTGGGAGTTGCATAATCTCATAGTCATAGGAACTTGTATAAGTCATGAACAGAGCAGTAGCAATAAAACTTAATGATCATTACTCTAAGCTAACGGATGGGTCTTGTCCATCACATCATTCTCTAATGATGTGATCCTGTTCATCGAATGACAACACATGTCTATGGTCAGGAAACATAACCATCTTTGATTTACGAGCTAGTCAAGTAGAGGCATACTAGGGACACTTTGTTTGTCCATGTATTCACACACGTACTAAGTTTCCGGTTAATAAAATTCTAGCATGAATAATAAACATTTATCATGATATAAGGAAATATAAATAACAACTTTGCCTCTAGGGAATATTTCCTTCATGGCGCACCCCTCTTGGCCGCCGGCCTCTCTCCCCCCTCCTTTATATATGTGGGCAGGGGGCACCCCAAAGGGACATCAATTGTTCTCTTCACTACAAAAAAAAGACACATCCGTGACATTTTGGGCCGAAGGAAAAAAATTCTGTCATACATATGACACTTCTATGATGATAATTGTGACAAAACCCGGTATCATCATAGATGTGGTGGGCTCCTACTTATATGACAAAAAATCATGACAGAAAATGGGCTTTTCGTCCTGGGCGGGCCTGTGACGCAGCTGCATGACATTCTTTGGGCCGTCCATGACGGAAAAAACCGTGGTAGAAGCGAGGGGGAGGAAAATTTCGGGGAGTTACCGGTTACGGTGGGAGGTCGGGGCGGAGCGATGCGTGTTTCTCTCGTACGTACGCACGTGTGTGCGAGGCATTGGCTCTAACTGAAGCCGAGCCATGCGTTGGGCTCTAACTGAACCCGAGCGATTGCACTGCAGGCTACGCATTACTGAACCTGAGAGATCGATCGATGGCTGTTAACTGAACCCGATGGAGCGATTCCTTCGCTACTGCTGCTAACTGAAGCTGATC
>NC_041387.1:460975632-460994381 GCF_002162155.2 Triticum dicoccoides | reverse complement strand
GTGGTGTGGAGGGCTGGATGAACAGTAGACGGTGGAGGGGTGCCCGTGGAGGGGTGGTTGAACAGTAGCCGGTGGAGTAGCGCGCGGTGGAGGCTGAATGAACAGGAGCCCGTGGAGGCTGGAGGAGGTCGACGGTAGCCCGTGGAGGCTGGAGGAGGTCGACGGTGGAGATGAACAGTATCCCGTGGAGTCCCATTTTGCGGTACGCCACACCCCTCCCCCCTGTTTCGACCGTAGCGCTCCAACACAAGTCCGTTTCGTCCATTTTGCGGTACGCCACACCCCTCCCGATCAACAGGACCCCCGTTTCGACTGTAGGAGGTCCGTTTCCTCCATTTTGCGGTACGCCACACCCCTCCCGATCAACAGGACCCCCGTTTCGACCGTAGGAGGTCTGTTTCCTCCGTTTTGCGGTACGCCAGGCCCCTCCCGATCAACAGGACCCTGTTTCGAACATGGCCGGTCAAACACAAGGCCGTTTCCTCCGTTGTGCGGTACACCAGGCCTCGTTTCCATCGCCTGTTCCGTCCAAGCCCTCACGATGAACATGACCACGCATTTCGTTCCGACCCAGTCGGTTGCCTCCCATGCGTTCCGTTGCCTCCCGATGAACACGACGTGTTCCGTTGGCTCCCCATGAACACGATGACGATGCTGTTTCTTCGTTCCGACCCAGCCATGTACGTATGCGCGAGTAGGCGTTCGAGACCCTGCCCGTATGTACGTACGTGGCCATATTTTCTTTCTTGCACCCTCGCCCCTGTACGTATGTGTACGTGCGCGCCTCTACTACGACCAGTATGGACGTACACGTTCGCGACCAGAATGACAACGCTACGTACGCTTCGACCAGGTGGGTCCCGACTGTCACGCAGTTCCTTGTGTGCGAAAATGTAGCTGGTGGGTCCTAGCAGTCAGAGAGGCGAATCGTTTTTTTTGCTCGGACGCACTTCCTTTGCGTGCGAAGATGTAGCTGGTGGATCCCAGCAGTCAGGGGGGCGAATCATTTTTTTTTTGCCCGGACGCACTTCCTTGCGTGCGAAGATGTAGCTGGTGGGTCTCAGCAGTCAGGGGGGCGAATCGTTTTTTTGCCCGGACGCACTTCCTTGCGTGCGAAGGTGTAGCTGGTGGGTCCCAGCAGTCAGGGGGAAACGTTTTTTGTGAAATACGATGGCCCGTCCGGTGGGTCCCCGCTGTCAGGTGGAGGAATAATTATTTTGTGCGTAATAAGGAGGCACTTCCTTGCTGCGGCCGTGGACCCAGCTGTCAGCCTCTGCACGTACAGTCCACGTCCGATGGAAGTCGTTCCTTGACCACGTTGACCACGCTGCGCCGAGAGTACCAGGGCGGTGGACGATGGCGAGGCCTAGAAAGGGGACGACGGGGAGCCGGGGAAGACGCGGCAGTGGATGCCCGCGCGGAGAGGAGTACAAGGGTTCACTGGTTCGGCTGCGGTGTGAGGCTGCCATCGCCGCAGGGCCTGGCCAGCGGTGGGAATAGTAGGGGGCGGTGAGGCCTCCACGGCAGCACAGCCGGCCACGGGAGGCAGGAGTATGCGGCACGACCGGCGCTGCTTTGGGCGGCTAGAGCAAGAAGACCAGAGGTTGAAGAAGCACTACTGCCGTTGGATGGACATCGTACGGTCACTGGAGCTAGAATTGTTCATATTGACTAAAGTTGACAAAGGCCCCCATCCCAATCAACTTAGTAGGCCCACAAGCCAGCCTCCCACCATGGTGGGTCCCAGCTAGCAAGGGGAGTATTCATTTTTTGTGCATAATAAGGAGGCACTTCCGGTGGGTCCGAGCTGACAGCGCGGGGAACGTTTTTTTCGCGAAATCATTGGCCCGTCCGGTGGGTCCTAGCAGTCAGGGGGGAAATGTTTTTTTCGCGAAATAAGGTGGCCCGTCCGGTGCGTCCCTGCTGTCAGGTGGAGGAATAGTTATTTTGCGCGTAATAAGGAGGCACTTCCTTGCGGCCGCCTGGACCCAGCTGTCAGCCTCTCCATGTACAGTACTCTTCTGATGGAAGTCGGTCGTTGACCATGTTGACCACGCCGCGCCGAGAGCACCAGGGCGGTGGTCTGGACGATGGCGAGGCCTATGAAGGGGACGACGCAGAGTCGGGGAAGAGGCAGCAGTGGTAGCCCGCGTGGAGAGGAGTACGAGGGTTCACTGGTTCGGCTGCGGCGTGAGGCTGCCGTCACCGCAAAATAACAGGGGGTGTGGGTGAGTAGAGGGATACCCTAGGCCAGCGGTGGGAGTAGTAGGGGGCAGTGAGGCCTCCGCGGCATCATAGCTGGCCACGAGAGGCAGGAGCACGCGACACGACCGGCGCTGCTTTGGGCGGCTGGAGCAAGAAGACCAGAGGTTGAAGAAGCACTATGGCTGTTGGATGGACATCGTACGGTCACTGGAGCTAGAATCATTCATATTGACTAAGTTGACAAAGCCCTCCATCCCCATCAACTTAGTTGGCCCACAAGTCATCCTCCCACTATGGTGGGTCCCATCTAGCAGGGTGGGTATTCATTTTTTTGTGCATAATAAGGAGGCACTTCCTTGCGTGCGAAGATATAGCTGGTGGGTCCGACATGTCAGTGGGGGGAACATTTTTTCGCAAAATACAGAGGCCCTTCCAGTGGGTCCCAGCTGTCAGGTGGAGGAATCATTATTTTGCGCGTACAGTCCACGACCGATGGATGTCGTTCGTTGACCACGTTGACCAGGCCGCGCCGAGAGCACCATGGCGGTGGACGACGGCGAGGCCTAGGAAGGGAACGACACGGAGCCGGGGAAGACTCGGCAATGGTTGCCCACGCGGTGGGGAGTAAGAGGGTTTACTGGTCCGACTGCCGTCGCCGGAAAATAATAGGAGGTGTGGGTGAGTAGAGGAATGGCCTTGCCGGCAATGAAGTAGGGTGGGGCGGTGCGGCCAGTGCGACAGCACAGCCGGCCACGGGAGGCGGGAGCAAGCAGTCCCACCGGAGCTGGTTTGGACGGCCGGAGCAAGAAGATCAGATATTGAAGAAGCAGCACGGCCGTTGGATTAACATCCAACGGTCACTGCTGCTAGAATCGTTTGTGGACTAAGTTGACAAAGCCAAAGTACACGTCAACCTAGTAGACCCACAAGTCAGCCTCCAAATCTGTCCCAAACAGCATACAACCCGAAATTTCTAGCCGGATTCAAATTAATTTTAAATCTAAATATACCTTAATTTAAATTCAATGAAATTTTACCCGCACAAAAACAATGAAATTTAAAATATCAAAATCCGAAAGAAAACAGTATTTGGGAACTAATTGCTTGTTTGCTGTATTTTGTTCATTTTACAGCTTATTTATTATTACTTATAGCCCATTTATTATTACTTATAGCCCATTTCTTATTACTTATAGCCCATTTCTTATTACTTATAGCCCATTTTCTGGGCAAAATGCATCCCTCCTCGTCTTGAATGATTTCCAGCCTAGCAGGGCGTAGAAAAGCAAGTAGGCCTATGTTGGTTATTCTGCAAAAAACAAAATAGCTGGCTAGCCATTTTTCAGAAAGGAAAAAAACAAACTGGGCTAGTCATGTGCTAAACATATGAAATAAAAGCCTGGGCTAGACGGGCCATGGGTCCCGCACAACCCAGTTGATACCCTTCTCCATCCCGAAAAAACAAAATTACTGTGCGCGCTGCTGGGTCCCTATTGTCATCCTCACCATTTACAGTCATCTCCTTATTCCTCTCGGTTGTTGACCATGTTGACAACACCGGAGGGCGGCGCCGCGGCGAGCGCGGAGGACGATGGTGAGGCCTCGGACGGGAATGAATAGGAGTCGGGGAAGATCACAGCCAGCCGTGGGAGGCGGGAGCAGGCGGTCCCGCCGGCGCTGGTTTGGCTTTGGCGGCTCGAGGAAGAAGAGACTGAAGAAACGCGACAGACGTTGAATGTCAATCAAACGGTCAAGGTTGGCACAATCGTTTTTTGACTAAGCGGACACCAAGTAGCATACCTTTTTATATATAGGAAGAAAACTGCGAGGAAAATGCGTTCGTCTGCCGTCCTCCTCACAGGGAACGTTCGCCACATAAGTGTCTAGCACCCTTGGTTTTCAACCGAGAGGTCTTGGGTTCGAGTCCGAGGAACTCTCAATTTTGTCCTCCTTCCTTCCTTGCAAAAAACGGAAAGAAAATCAAAGACTTGGGAAGGCGTACAGAACAAGCTAGTGTACCAGTAAAGAGACGTTGCCGAGTTTTAGAAAAAAGAAAGACGTGCTCCTATAGCTGGTTCGAATCCAAACCTAGACTATGACTATATATGGTGCTATGCTACTCTGCAAGTAATGAAACTGACATATCCAACGTTCGCTTCTCCTCTTCTCTACTTACTCTGCCTAGCATCAGAAGCTCTGGCCGCAGCAACCATGTCCGCTGGCTGCTCGTCCACCTGCTCTTCAGCAGGCAACAACCAGATATGCACCAAGTCGCCACCCGTACCATCGCTTGTGGGTCTCATCACACCCCCGCCAGCACGCGCACCGCAGCCGATTGCTCATCGCAACCCGCTGTCGTTGGTGTGGTGCCATTGCTGCAAATCAAGCAGAGTCATCCGTCGCGTCTCAACCACAATCCACAACCCTGGCCGAGTCTTCTACAAATGCCCGAATCATGGGGTAATAATATGTTTAAGTGTTGTTCTGCTGCTTTCAGTTGCTGATTTTTTTAATAGTTTGGTTGATGATCTTCCAATTTGATTCATGCAGAAAAGGGAAGATTCGTGTGATTTGTATTTCTGGGAAGTTGTTGATCTGGGGGAATGCAACTACGCTGATTATTTGGTTAGCCGAGGAATCCCAATACCAGCAGGTTGGGGTGTTGGACAAGTAACTGAAGGAACGGCAGAAGAGGAAGATGCAGAGCAGAAGGTTAAAGACGCAGTTCCTCTGATCATAGCCAAGCAACAGCTGTTGAACGGTCTTGACAGCAATGAGGAGATGAAAGAGCTTGTGAAGATAATGGGTAAAATTGATGTGCTCTGTAGGATGATTGTCTCTTTATTTGCAGTGTATGTAGCACTTGTGATGTATTCAATGGCTACGACATGAGCACTTTGTTGAAACTAGTAATGAATGAAACCTGTGTAGCAGGTTGGGTGTAGTGTTGTGAACATCTAATGATTTCTATTAACGGAAATCAGGGGGTATCCCCTTTTGCTCATATAAATAAATAGATAGCAGAGTCCCTGTCGGGTCAGCTTTGTTCTCATTCGAAGACGTCGAGAAAATTGCAGTCCAACAGCAAACTATGTCATCAAATTCAAGTTTCACAGCCAAATATGAGTACAACTAAACAACAATGTCATCATGTTTTAGTTGTCATACAATCACCAAACACAAATCAACATACATAACAAGTGATGTTCTCACAGCAAAATACTAAACAACATGTTCATCAGGTTTCAGTTATCATAGCAAACACAATTTCACATAGTAGATAAAAAACGTCTTCTGACAGGCAAATACGACAAAAGCAATGTAATCATCATCCGCAGCAGCAGTGTCAACATCTTCGCCATGTGTATCAGTCTGAATCGTAATTCCCCATGGTGTCATCTTCTTCTTCGTCCTCAACGTCCTCGAACGTTGGCTTCTTCTTGATCAACTCTTGTATGTCCATAGCATGACAGGCAATCTTTTCGCCGGCGTCATTGACATGATAGTTCTCAAAGATATTAGGAACATATGTGTTATCTTATACATCAGGAGCAGTGTAAGCATCATCTTGTTGTGCAACTTCATTAAACGAATTCCTCTGCTCAAACATTTGTAATACTCTCCAGTCATCGCTACGTGCAAATGTGTCTTCCAAGAAAAATATATATGTTGGTTGATTTGCAAAAATAAAGGCTCGTTGGTCTGGTACGCTGCCTTGACATTGATGGATTTGAAATAATCATCAGCTCTGGGTTTTGCGATCCTGGAAAATAGGTTATACCAACGACAGCACAACAGAACCACACACCGATGATCCTCGAAACTGGAGATATACTGCAACTGAACAATGTCTGTTATGTTAGCATACATTTCAGTTGTCTCTTTTTCATACATATCTGTGCTCATGATGGCACTGTTTTGTGTCTTCCTGCCTTCATCTCGTGCAAGGGTGTTGTAGCGCACATCTCCAACAACACAAGATTCATAATGTCTTACCCAGTATCAGGACCCATTGCTAGTGAGTAAAGGGCATCATCAACTGCATGCCCATCCTCCCGCATCTTCTTAACCTATGGTTAGAAAATAGACAAGCTGATCATCTTATGTACTCAATATATTAAAAAAACTGACAGTGCAGTTCAAAAGCTTACATAGTTCTTGAACCATTTCGCAAATCCTGACATAACCAGTTTGTCAATGTTTCTTGGATTTTGCGGCAGTAACTCCTCTTTGTACATGTTTCACAACATAGTGATCGCGTCAAACATCTAAATATATAAGAATGTGTTGCAAGTTTAGTAGATTACGATGTATAAGCTGTAGTACTGCACTTACTTGATATAAGGTAGTATCTTAGGACAGTTATTCAACACATACCAAACCATTTTGTCCAAATCTTTAGGTTTGTCCTCTTGTCGACTCTTCCCTGTAACTCGAACAGAATAATCAAAAACATTGAGCCCGGGATTGTCTTCACCCACCTCTTTGCTAAGCTGATCAGCTGTTTCAATGTATTTTGAGCAGAATGTCAACGCTTCTGTAGCAATGTAGGCCTCTGCAATGGAACCCTCGGGTCTAGCTCTGTTCCTAACATAGCCCTTGAAAGTGCCTAGCCGCCTTTCAATAGGGTACATCCAGCCATACTGTACTGGACCTCTAAGTAGTGCCTCATCAGGTAGATGAACAGCCAAATGCACCATCACATCAAAGAACGCTGGAGGATATATCTTCTCAAGGTCGCATAGGATAGTTGGTATCTTGTCTCTAAGATGCTCCAAAGCATCTATCCTGATATTTCTACTGCAGAGTTCCCTGAAGAATTGTCCCAACTCTGCAACTGCTCTGTATAAGTCAGGGCGGCCCAATCCTCTAAGGATAACAGGTAAAACCCTTTGAAGTAGGACGTGGCAGTCATGAGTTTTCAACCCTTGTACCTTGTTTCCATCTGCACTGACTCTCCTTTCAGGGTTGGAAGCAAATCCATGTGGGAATCTCACACGTGACAGGACCTCACAGAATTCTTTTCTTTTTACCTTGTCCAAGACGTACACAGCTGGTGCCATATTCCGTGGTTTACCTTCATCTTGCACCTGCAAATCCTTTCTGATACCCAGGTGTGTCAAATCAATCCTAGATTTTAAGGTATCTTTCGTCTTGCCTTCAATGTTAAGAAGTGTGCCGATAATGCTGTCACATATATTTTTCTCGATGTGCATCACATCAAGATTATGCCGCAGATCCAAATCTTTCCAATACTCCAAGTCCCACAAAGCGAACCTGCGGGTAAACAATAATCTCTCTTCTACCGTGCCATGCTTCCTTTTCCCTCTACCATTACCAGGATGGTTTCCTGGTGTAATATGTCTGACCTTCTCTAATTCCACTTTCAACTCATCGGCAGCGAGCCTCTTTGGCGCATCACGGTTTTCATGCTTTGCATTGAACACATGTCTTCGGTATTTTCTAGGATGTGGCTTGTCCTTGGCAAGGAAATGGCGGTGTCCAATGTAACAGATCTTGATAAGTATTGCGTATGACAGCGGATTCCTGTCACAGCGAACACATGCATTGTAACCATGTGTCGTTCGCCCTGACATAGCGCCCAAAGCCAGATAATCATGGATGCACCAAATTACAACAGCATGTAGAAAGAAATTAGCTGGTGGGCTGCTATATAGGTCTCGAGTGAGAACACCCTTCCATAGCTGTTGAAGTTCCTCCACAAGAGGCTCCATGAACAAATCAAAATCCTTTCCATGACTTTTTGGACATGGGTTGAGCAAGGCCATCATGTAGTTTGATTCTTTGGTGCAGACATTTGGAGGCATGTTGTAAGGGATAACAAGCACTGGCCACATGCTATATGTGGCGCTCTAGTGGACAAATGGGTTAAATCCATCTGAAGCTAAGCCAAGTCTAATGTTTCTCGGGTCAGCAGCAAACTCTTTGTGTTTATCATTGAAGCTTTTCCACTCACTACCATGAGATGGATGGCTCATTACATTCTGATCTTGAGAGTTGGTGCAAACTTCGCCGGTGCATCCAAACCCCATGATATGATACGCTCTATCACACATAAACCTCCTTATATCTTCCTCAAAACAGCCACCATACCTACCTATTTATGGCATTTCCATAGCCATTCCGAGATATATTGCCATGCAACTTTCCACTATTCCGTTCATCATCATCATGGCATACTTTACTTTTGTCATATTGCCATTGCATGATCATGTAGTTGACATCGTATTTGTGGCAAAGCTACCATGCATTATTTTTCATACATGTCACTCTTGATTCATTGCACCATCCCGGTACACCGCCGGAGGCATTCATATAGAGTCATATCTTTGTTCTAGATATCGAGTTGTAATATCAGGTTGTAAGTAAATAAAAGTGTGATGATCATCATTATTAGAGCATTGCCCTAGTGAGGAAAGGATGATGGAGACTATGATTCCCCCACAAGTCGGGATGAGACTCCGGACTTCACAAAAAAAAAGAGGCCAAAGAAGCCCAAATAAAAAAAAGGCCAAAGAAGCCCACAAAAAAAAGGAAGGCCCAAAAAAAATGAGAGAAAAAGAGAGAATGGACAATGCTACTATCCTTTTACCACACTTTTGCTTCAAAGTAGCACCTTGTTCTTCATGTAGTGAGTCTCATATATTGTGCTTCAAAGTAGCACCTTGTTCTTCATGTAGTGAGTCTCATATATTGTGCTTCAAAGTAGCACTAATATCTTCATATAGAGAGTCTCTTGAGTTATCACTTTCATATACTAGTGGGAATTTTCATTATAGAACTTGGCTTGTATATTCCAACGATGGGCTTCCTCAAATGCCCTAGGACTTCATGAGCAAGCAAGTTGGATGCACACCCACTTAGTTTCTTTTGTTGAGCTTTCATACACTTATAGCTCTTAGTGCATCCGTTGCATGGCAATCCCTACTCCTCGCATTGACATCAATTGATGGGTATCTCCATAGCCCGTTGATTAGCCGCGTTGATGTGAGACTTTCTCCTTTTTTGTCTTCTCCACATAAACTCCATCATTATATTCTATTCCACCTATAGTGCTATATCCATGGCTTGCGCTCATGTATTGCGTGAGGGTTGAAAAAGTTGAAGCGCGTTAAAAAGTATGAAATAATTGCTTGGCTTGTCATCGGGGGTATAGAAGTTGGGAACATCTTTGTGTGACGAAAATGAAGCATAGCCTAACCATATGATTTTGTAGGGATGAACTTTCTTTGGCCATGTTATTTTGAGATGACATAATTGCTTGATTAGTATGCTTGAAGTATTATTATTTTTATGTCAATACGAACTTTTATCTTGAATCTTTCGGATCTGAATATTCATGCCATGATTAAGAAGATTTACATTGAAATTATGCCAAAGTATCACTCTGCATCAAAAATTCTTCTTTTTATCATTTACCTACTCGAGGACGAGTAGGAATTAAGCTTGGGGATGCTTGATACGTCTCCAACGCATCTATAATTTTTGATTGCTCCATGCTACTTTTTCTACTGTTTTAGGCAATATTTGGCTTTATTATCCACTTTTATATTATTTTTGGGACTAACCTATTAACCGGAGGCCCAGCCCAGATTTGCTGTTTTATGCCTATTTTAGTGTTTCGAGGAAAGGGGATATCAGACGGAGTCAAAACGGAACGAAATCAACTAGAGAAGTTATTTTTGGAAGGAAACCCACCTAATGGACTTGGACCCCACGTCAGAAGATACGGGAGGTGATCACGAGGGTGGGGGGCGCGCCCTCCCCCCTGGGCGCGCCCCCCTGCCTCGTGGGGCCCCCGTAGATCCACCGACGTTTTCCTTGCACCCATATATACCTATGTACCCTAAAACTTCCAGAACAGAAGATAGATTAGGAGTTCCGCCGCCGCAAGCCTCTGTAGCCACCAAAAACCAATCGGGACCCTGTTCCGGCACCCTGCCGGAGGGGGATCCCATCACCGGTGGCCATCTTCATCATCCCGATGCTATCCATGACGAGGAGGGAGTAGTTCACCCTCGGGGCTGAGGGTATGTACCAGTAGCTATGTGTTTGATCTCTCTCTCTCTCTCTCTCTCGTGTTCTCTCTCGTGTTCCATCTATGGCACGATCTTGATGTATCCCGAGCTTTGCTATTGTAGTTGGATCTTATGATGTTTCTCCCCCTCTACTCTCTTGTGATGAATTGAGTTTCCCCTTTGAAGTTATCTTATCGGATTGAGTCTTTTATGAGAACACTTGATGTATGTCTTGGTGATCAACTTGCGGGTTTCGTGACATTGGGAACCTATGCATAGGGGTTGGCACACGTTCTTGATTCTCCGGTAGAAACTTTGGGGCACTCTTTGAAGTACTTTTATGTTGGTTGGATGAATCTGAGATTTTGTGATGCATATCGTATAATCATGCCCACGGATACTTGAGGTGACAATGGAGTATCTAGGTGACATTAGGGTTTTGGTTGATTTGTATCTTAAGGTGTTATTCTAGTAAAAACTCCAGGGTTGTTTGTGACACTTATAGGAATAGCCCAACAGATTGATTTGAAAGAATAAGTTTGAGGTGGTTTCATACCCTACCATAATCTCTATGTTTGTTCTCCGCTATTAGTGGCTTCGGAGTGACTCTTTGTTGCATGTTGAGGGATTGTTATATGATCTATCTATGTTATTATTGTTGAGAGAACTTGCACTAGTGAAAGTATGAACCCTAGGCCTTGTTTCCTATCATTGCAATACCGTTTACGCTCACGTTTACCACTTGTTACCTTGCTGTTTTTATATTTTCAGATTACAAAAACCTTTATCCACTATCCATATTGCACTTGTATCACCATCTCTTCGCCGAACTAGTGCACCTATACAATTTACCATTGTATTGGGTGTGTTGGGGACATAAGAGACTTTTTGTTATTTGGTTGCAGGGTTGTTTGAGAGAGACCATCTTCCTCCTACGTCTCTTGCAGATTGATAAACCTTAGGTTATCCACTTGAGGGAAATTTGCTACTGTCCTACAAACCTGTGCACTTGCAGGCGAAGAAGGTTGTGTAGTAGACATCAAGCTCTTTTCTGGCGCCGTTGCCGGGGAGGCTAGGTAAGTGAAGGTATATCTTTAGATCTTGCAATTGAATATTTTTGTTTCTTGTTTTTATCACTAGTTTAGAAAACTACAAAAAAAATGGAGTTGACTTTGTCTCATACGCTTCACCATTTTAATATCTTTCGTAAGTATGATGGAAAGGAAAATTGTTCTCAAGTGCTACAAGAAGAAATCTCTAAAATGTTTGGCACTAAATCTTTGAATGATGAGCATGATTGTGATGTTGTTAGTATGAATTCCTTGAATATCCATGATACTAATGATACGCAAAGCCACAAGCTTGGGGAAGCTATGTTTGATGATTATGATATATTTTTTTCCCCAAGCTTTGATGAGCAAATTTACTATGATGAAAGCATGCCTCCTATCTATGATGATTATTGTGATGATACGTATGCTATAAAGAAAAAGTTTTCTTATGTGGAGAGTAGAAATTTTTCTATGCTTGTAGATCATGAAAAGAATGCTTTAGGTGCTGGTTATATTGTTGAATTCATTCATGATGCTACTAAAAATTATTATGAGGGAGGAACATATGCTTGTAGGAATTGCAATAATGTCAAGTTTTCTCTATATATGCTTAAATTCTTGAAGCTATGCTTGCTGTGCCATCCTATGCTAGTTGATTATTGTTACCATAAGTTGTTTGCTCACAAAATCCCTATGCATAGGAAGTGTGTTAGACTTAAATGTGCTAGTCATATGCTTCATGATGCTTCCGTTATGTTTCAATTCTTATCTTTTATGTGAGCATCATTGCCACCATCATGCCTAGCTAAAAGGCATTAAAGAAAAGCGCTTGTTGGGATTCAACCCAATATTTTTCCTTACTGTTTTTGTGTGTCCACATGATTATTCTACTGTAGTAATCATGTTTTATAGCTTTTGTTTCAATGAAGTGCCAAGTAGAACCTTTGGGAAGACTTGGGTGAAGTTTATATGATATTGCTGTGAAAAATAGAAACTTTAGCGCTCACGAGATTAGCTGCCATTTTTTACTGCAGAGTGCTTTTAGGTTGATTCCTTTTGCAGATGATTAATAGACAAATTGCTCAGGTCCAGAAATTTATTTCATAATTTTTGGGGTTCCAGAAGTATACGTTTTATACAGATTACTACAGACTGTTCTGTGTTTGACAGATTCTGTTTTCTATGCGTTGTTTGCTTATTTTGATGAATCTATGAGTAGTATCGGAGGGTATGAACCATAGATAAGTTGTAGTACAGTAGATATTACACCAATATTAATTTAGAATGAGTTCATTACAGTACCTAAGTGGTAGTTTTATTTTCTTATACCAACGGAGCTTACGAGTTTTGTGTGGTTGAAGTTTTCAAGTTTTGGGTAAAGATTCAATGGACTATGGAATAAGGGGTGGCAAGAGCCTAAGATTGGGGATGCCCAAGGCACCCCAAGGTAATATTCAAGGACAACCAAGAGCATAAGCTTGGGGATGCCCCGGAAGGCATCCCCTCTTTCGTCTACGTTCATCGGTAACTTTACTTGGAGCTATATTTTTATTCACCACATGATATGTGTTTTGCTTGGAGCATCATTTTCTTTTGTTAGTATTTTCTTGATGTAGTTAGAATAATGTTTTGCCTCTTTAGTTTCAATAAAAAAGTCAAGGATAGCATTTGCCATGCTTATTTTGCTAGTTTGCATGTTGCTGTTTGAAAACAGAAAGTTTACCGCTGTTGCAAAAATTCCCTAGAAAAGTCAGAGCATGGTCTAATGTTGAATCTTTTTGCATATTGAGATCTGATAAATTTATTACAGTGGGAATTTTAGTTCATAATTTTTAGAGTCAGGGAAGTATTGATACTCTTGCATTCTTTACAGACTGTACTGTTTTGACAGATTGCTGTTATGTTTGCGTTGTTTGCATATGTTTGCTTGTTTAATGATTCTATTTGATGATAGGAGTATTAAATATGCAGAGGCATTTACTATTAAATGTTGAATAATAATGTAAGTGATTTGTTACAGTATAATATGATAAGGTTTTGCATTGGTTTATACTAACCTATCTCACGAGTTCTTGTTGAGTTTGTTGTGAATGAAGCTTTTGATAAAAAGAAGAGAAACCATGATATGAGAGGAATTAAGGAGGCACAAAAGGTCAAGCTTGGGGATGCCCAAGGCACCTCAAGATAATATTTCAAGAAGTCTCAAGCATCTAAGCTTGGGGATGCCCCGGTAGGTATCCCACCTTTCTTCTTCAACAACTATCGGTTAGTATCGGTTGAGCCTAAGTTTTTTGCTTATTCACATGAGTTATGCTATCCTTGCAATATAGTTTTCTTTAGCTTTGCTTGCTATTTTGATTAAAGTATCAACATCTGAAATTCTTTAATGAGAGAGAGCCTAACACAAATTGGAATTTGCTAGAATACTCTATGTGCTTCACTTATATCTTTTTGAGCGTGATAATTTTTGCTCTAGTACTTCACTTAGATCTTTTAGAGCACAGTGGTGGATTTTTTTTTAAAGAAACTTGATCTCTCATGCTTCACTTAGATTATTTTGAGAGTCATTAATAGCATGGTAATTTGCTTAATGTTAATATACTTAGTGTTCAAGATATGTGAAACTTTCTTTTGAGTGAATTGAATATGAAGATAAATTTAATGCTTAATAATTGTTTTAAGATATGGAGGTAATAATATCAAAGTCGTGCTAGTTGATAATTGTGAATTTGAGAAATACTTGTGTTGAAGTTTTCAAGTCCCATAGCATGCACGTATGGTTAAAGTTGTGTAACAAATTTGAAACATGAAGTGTACCTGGCTTGTGCATCCTTATGAGTGGCGGTCGGGGACGAGCGATGGTATTTTCCTACCAATCTATCCCCCTAGGGGCATGCGTAGTAGTACTTTGCTTTGAGGGCTAATAAAATTTTGCAATAAGTATATGAGTTCTTTATGACTAATGTGAGTCCATGGATTATACGCACTTTTACCTTTCCGCATTTGCTAGCCTCTTCGGTACTGGGCATTGCCCTTTCTCACCTTGAGAGTTCATGCAAACTTCGCCGGTGCATCCAAACCCCGTGATACGATACGCTCTATCACACATAAACCTCCTTATATCTTCCTCAAAACAGCCACCATACCTACCTATTTATGGCATTTCCATAGCCATTCCGAGATATATTGCCATGCAACTTTCCACCGTTCCGTTCTTCATCATCATGACATACTTTACTTTTGCCATATTGACATTGCATGATCATGTAGTTGACATCGTATTTGTGGCAAAGCTACCATGCGTTATTTTTCATACAAGTCACTCTTGATTCATTGCACCATCCCGGTACACCGCCGGAGGCATTCATATAGAGTCATATCTTTGTTCTAGATATCGAGTTGTAATATCAAGTTGTAAGTAAATAAAAGTGTGATGATCATCATTATTAGAGCATTGCCCCAGTGAGGAAAGGATGATGGAGACTATCATTCCCCCACAAGTCGGAATGAGACTCCGGACTTTACAAAAAAAAAGAGGCCAAAGAAGCCCAAATAAAAAAAAGGCCAAAGAAGCCCACCAAAAAAAGGAGGGCCCAAAAAAATGAGAGAAAAAGAGAGAAGGAACAATGCTACTATCCTTTTACCACACTTGTGCTTCAAAGTAGCACCTTGTTATTCATGTAGTGAGTCTCATATATTGTGCTTCAAAGTAGCACCTTGTTATTCATGTAGTGAGTCTCATATATTGTGCTTCAAAGTAGCACCTTGTTCTTCATGTAGTGAGTCTCATATATTGTGCTTCAAAGTAGCACTAAGATCTTCATATAGAGAGTCTCTTGAGTTATCACTTTCATATACTAGTGGGAATTCTCATTATAGAACTTGGCTTGTATATTCCAACGATGGGCTTCCTCAAATGCCCTAGGTCTTCATGAGCAAGCTAGTTGGATGCACACCCACTTAGTTTCTTTTGTTGAGCTTTCATACACTTATAGCTCTTAGTGCATCCGTTGCATGGCAATCCCTACTCCTCGCATTGACATCAATTGATGGGCATCTCCATAGCCCGTTGATTAGCCACGTCGATGTGAGACTTTCTCCTTTTTTGTCTTCTCCACATAACCTCCATCGTTATATTCTATTCCACCTATAGTGCTATATTCATGGCTTGCGCTCATGTATTGCGTGAGGGTTGAAAAAGCTGAAGCGCGTTAAAAAGTAAGAAACAATTGCTTGGCTTGTCATCGGGGGTATAGAAGTTGGGAACATCTTTGTGTGACGAAAATGAAGCATAGCCTAACCATATGATTTTGTAGGGATGAACTTTCTTTGGCCATGTTATTTTGAGATGACATAATTGCTTGATTAGTATGCTTGAAGTATTATTATTTTTATGTCAATATGAACTTTTATCTTGAATCTTTCGGATCTGAATATTCATGCCATGATTAAGAAGATTTACATTGAAATTATGCCAAAGTAGCACTCCGCATCAAAAATTCTTCTTTTTATCATTTACCTACTCGAGGACAAGTAGGAATTAAGCTTGGGGATGCTTGATACGGCTCCAACGTATCTATAATTTTTGATTGCTCAATGCTACTTTTTCTATTGTTTTAGGCAATATTGGGCTTTATTATCCACTTTTATAGTATTTTTGGGACTAACCTATTAACCGGAGGCCCAGCCCAGATTTGCTGTTTTATGCCTATTTCAGTGTTTCGAGGAAAAGGAATATCAGACGGAGTCAAAACGGAACGAAATCAACTGGAGAAGTTATTTTTGGAAGGAAACCCACCTGATGGACTTGGACCCCATGTCAGAAGATACGGGAGGTGCTCACGAGGGTGGGGGGGGCGCCTTCCCCCCTGGGCGCGCCCCCTGCCTCGTGGGCCCCCCGTAGCTCCACCGACGTTCTCCCTGCACCCATATTTACCTATGTACCCTAAAAATTCCAAAACAGAAGATAGATCGGGAGTTCCACCGCCGCAAGCCTCTGCAGCCACCAAAAACCAATCGGGACCCTGTTCCAGCACCCTGCCGGAGGGGGATCCCATCACCGGTGGCCATCTTCATCATCCCGGCGCTATCCATGACGAGGAGGGAGTAGTTCACCCTCGGGGCTGAGGGTATGTACCAGTAGCTATGTGTTTGATCTCTCTCTCTCGTGTTCTCTCTCGTGTTCCATCTATGGCACGATCTTGATGTATCCCGAGCTTTGCTATTGTAGTTGGATCTTATGATGTTTCTCCCCCTCTACTCTCTTGTGATGAATTGAGTTTCCCCTTTGAAGTTATCTTATCGGATTGAGTCTTTTATGAGAACACTTGATGTATGTCTTGGTGATCAACTTGCGGGTTTCGTGACATTGGGAACCTATGCATAGGGGTTGGCACACACTCTTGATTCTCCGGTAGAAACTTTGGGGCACTCTTTGAAGTACTTTTATGTTGGTTGGATGAATCTGAGATTTTGTGATGCATATCGTATAATCATGCCCACGGATACTTTAGGTGACAATGGAGTATCTAGGTGACATTAGGGTTTTGGTTGATTTGTATCTTAAGGTGTTATTCTAGTAAAAACTCCAGGGTTGTTTGTGACACTTATAGGAATAGCCCAACAGATTGATTTGAAAGAATAACTTTGAGGTGGTTTTGTAGCCTACCATAATCTCTACGTTTGTTCTCCGCTATTAGTGGCTTCGGAGTGACTCTTTGTTGCATGTTTAGGGATTGTTATATGATCTATCTATGTTATTATTGTTGAGAGAACTTGCACTAGTGAAAGTATGAACCCTAGGCCTTGTTTCCTATCATTGCAATACCATTTACGCTCACGTTTACCACTTGTTACCTTGCTGTTTTTATATTTTCAGATTACAAAAACCTTTATCCACTATCCATATTGCACTTGTATCACCATCTCTTCGCCGAACTAGTGCACCTATACAATTTACCACTGTATTGGGTGTGTTGGGGACACAAGAGACTTTTTGTTATTTGGTTGCAGGGTTGTTTGAGAGAGACCATCTTCCTCCTATGCCTCTTGCGGATTGATAAACCTTAGGTCATCCACTTGAGGGAAATTTGCTACTATCCTACAAACCTGTGCACTTGCAGGCCCAACAATGTCTACAAGAAGAAGGTTGTGTAGTAGACATCAGTGACCATAGCTGAGAATACTGACAGCTTATTTCCTGGGGTGACAGCAACGTTGAATTGTTCCAACATGCAGGCCCACCGTTTTTCTTCTGCAGGTGAAAGTTCACGGAATGCACGAGCATTTCGTAGCATTGTTTCTATGTTGGTCAAACTCACTGGCTCCGCCACCACCACCTCCTCCTCCTCTTCCACCTGAGCATCAGGCAGATCAAGATGGTGATCTGCTGCTTCCACGTAGGCAATAACATTGACATTTCACAGCTTCACCATGATGAACCCACCTAGTATATGTGACCGACATCCCATACAAGTGTAGATGATTTTGCACAGTTGACTGGGGTCTTGTAACTGAATTCATACAACTGCTACATGGGCAGAGCACATTTGATTTTGGACCACCGTACTCAGCTCTGATAAAGTTCATGAAGTTTTCAACCCCCTCGACATATGCAGCGGAGAATCTTCGAGCAGAAGTTATCCAAGTCATGTCCATCTGTTAGACATACAAATTAGTTCTTCTACTAGATATTATAGGAAAAACATATATGCTTTTTTATGAAGGCCAGAAAAAAATACCTAGGTTGATGTCTAAAGCTATGGCAAGATATTTGTTCGAGCAGATCTAAGTAACGAAATATATGTAAAGCTAATTCAGCAAACAGATTTGAGTGCTAAATTATGGTAGGCTGTTTCAGCAGTCAATGAGCCCGAGCACACAGCCATCGAACTATCGAAGGCCATCGCAGCAACAAAGATTGAGTATAAAACGGTGTAGAGCTATTTCACCTAACAGATTGGCTACTAGACCATGGCAATCTATGTCACAATAAATATATGGCAGGATATTTTAGCAACTAATCGGCCTTGGCATGCCATCTCAGCTAAGCAGATTGAGTGCAGAACAGGGCAAGGAAGCTTCTTAAGTAGAGCATATTGACAGTAAACTACTTCGGCAAAACAGTGAGATTAACAGCGTCTATCAACTAACATTCAGCGCTACACCGACATGAACGGGGCCTGAGTCTATAATGGGCATACCGCGGGAGAAGCTGACCGCCGTGCGTCTCCACACGAACGTCGCCAGCGGTGGCGGCGCTGACTGCCGTGCGCCTCCACAAGAACGTAGCCAAAGGTGGCGGCGCGGCTAGAGGACGGCAGTCTACGAGAGCGTACTGTGGGAGCGAGAGGATCGCCGTGCGTCCCCTCGACAAACCGCGGCGCCGATGTATCGGTGCGGCGGGGAGGGCGGCTTTGGTGGAGCGAATGGAGTGGAGGGGGGACGAGGGGAG
>NC_041387.1:460966374-460975122 GCF_002162155.2 Triticum dicoccoides | reverse complement strand
TTGGCCGAAGGGCGGTTGAATCGAATTTGGGGGGAATTTTTGTGTGGGGGGGGAGGATTTTCGCGCGGTGGGCGGGTGGAGTTTGGCGCATGGTCGGTTTTTCCAAGTGCAGTCCCACGTGTCAGTGAAGAGGCAAGAAGAAGCGCGTTCCGTTTGCGTGAGCCATGTGCAGGACCGAACATGTGTGGGGTGCAATGCGACCGTGACAGGAGTGCTGTGAGTGTACCGCCTTTTTTCCTTTTAAACTAGGTGCTTCGCCTCCTCAAAAAAATGTTGCTTCGCGCGAGCCATCGATGCTACTACTAGTAATTCGGTAATCCCGACTAAAACGGCGCGGCCGGGTCTTTTCCCGTGCGATATGCTGGGAGGTTGGCTTAGTTGGGTTTTTTAGATTTGTCTCGGTTCAATAAAAAATAGAGTTGGTGATGATGGTGTGCCTATCATCCTGCAATATAGGCCGTCCGATCTATATCTAACGGATAGGAAGGAAACTATGACAATTTACCCGCACTCCTCTCCACATTTGCAGATAAGGCTTTCCCTCATTCATCCTTTTCTCCCACAAGATCTTGATCTTCCGTGCACTAGTACTCCTACAATATGTATATTATTGTGAAAGTTCATATACACTGGCCGAGATTAACGCAAACAAGGCAGATTTTCATTACATTTCGAACTTTTATAAGACAGAAAAATAAAAGAAACCCGACCCTAAACCTATTCTACAGCGGCGACCGACGTCCTCCATCTGTGATCTCTATGTACGGGGGCGGGGTTCAAGACCCGTGAAGTGAAGGTGGGGTCTCCGGCGAGGAAGAGTAGAACACGGGATACGGACCGGCCAGCTGGCACACCATGCCCTGCCGCCTCCCATGCCCTACTCATCCTCGGAGGAGTCCCCGACCTTGGTGGTGCCGGACGTTGGACGGCGGCAAGTAGGACGCGTGGCTGACGGTGCTCCCGTCGTCGGCCGCCAGCGTGGCCACCGCTTGTGCGGTCGCGTCCGCGTCCGACTACGGCGCTATTGCATCGCGAGAGGCGACTTGAGCGAGGGCGGTGACCTCGAGCTTCATCCCCGAAGACAAGCTCTCCCGCAGAGCGTTCGCACTTGCGGTCATGGCGGATGTGGTGTCAGGTAGGAGGACGATGCGCTATGGTGTGGAGGTTAGCTGGGCGTTGCCGCTTTAAGTAACGCATTCCGGTGAGGCCAAGCGTCCGGGTGCGTCATTAAGTCACCGGAGTTGGTTCCTCGGGCACCGACCCTCTTAACGACGACATACGAACGGACGAGATGAATGCGGGCAGCTGGCACCGGCTAGGAACGCACCGCGCAACGGCGCGAGAGACGAGGGCTTTAGTGTGCCAGGGTAGTCAGCTGCGGTCGTGTCAACGTTGGAGATGCCCTTTGCTCAAATGCGATCCCCGCATGTCATTGAAAAAGCAAGACGACCCGGCATGGTCTCAGGTCCAGAGGATGCAGTTGGCCGCGCTACACCACTCCATGGACGCGTCACGGTGCCCCATGCATCCTCGACGAGACGGGTGTTGGGGTGTGTTTGGATTGTGGCCAAAGTGCACCTTACCAAAATTTTGGTCATGACCCAAAGATTGGTCTTTGTTTGGATGGTTGCCATTTCTTTGGCATGCCAATGAACTCTAGCCAACTCTAGTTCATTTTTCTTGCCAATGTCGGCCAAATCATGGGAAACCAATACCTCAACCAAAAATTTGGCTACCCAATGCTTTGATGGGGCAACCTTGGGCACAAACCAAACATACCGTTGGTCGTGCCACAGCACAAACGCCACCCTCGGCACACTGAAACCGACCGTGTCTATCGACAATATGAGCGTGTCGCCCACCGCGGTCGCCGTGTCCAGAGGCGGTGCTGGAGCTGTGCCCCGTTGTTGGCCCCAAAGACCCACATGAACGGTTGTCGGTGGCGAGGAGGACGTGGGCCAGCTCCTCCATGGACTAGTCTGTGCTACGTCATCCCGACGGGTGTGTCCCACATGTCGGTTTCCCTGTTTTCCCGGCCATATTCGAGCGTCAGTGCTCCGCGTTGCACATTAGGCCTTTCACTATGTAGGCCAAGCGAGACAACTTATTGTTTATTTGAGCCGTTCAAGTGTAATCATGTGGCATTTGCTTATTTCTCATTCCTCTCCAACCCTCTTCTCCATTGATCATGTCGCCCTCCAGTCGAGTCCATCCTCCTGCATGCCTCATTTGAACATTCCGCCGAGTATCATTCACATGTACCCACCATAGTCCTCTTTCAATAGATCTCCGGACCCCGAGATGAAATCGAGAGGGAACGAGTGGGGGCACGTGATACCTAAGGAGGATTCAAAATTTTGAACCGGTGATCATAGCATCCGCAAATCATATATAAAGGGTATTCAATGTCCGTTTCGTTTTTGGACGTACAATATACTCCCTCCTATCCTTTCTACCTTACATATAAGTTTTATGTGTAGTCAAAGTATCTCTACTATGATAAAAAAAAGGTATCAACATTGAACTACGCCCAATCAATATTGTTAGATTCGTACATACTCCTAGATTTGTACTCGAGATGGTTTCCAATTTGACTATTGACAAGATTAATAGTACTCCTTTAACATAGGTGAGTAAGTCATCTTAGGCTGTGCACCGTGACCAAGGAGGAGGGGAAAACAAGAGACATTAAATTTTATTTTCTAATTAATAGTATTGCATGCAATGAACTAACCACTGCATGTCATGTTTGATAGTCTCGGGTCATTAAAAGCATGCACACCCTCATCTCTTATTGGTTCATAGGTCAAGAAACAAGAAACGAGTAGAAGTTAATGCACCGCGCCTACGTGTTTTGGGATTATTTGGATTTCGTAAGATGACTTACACACCTAGACGGAGGGAGTACATGAGATGTATAATGTGAAAATTATATCATTGGACACTCCTTTCACATACGAAATTGACCATATGCTTTGTGTAAGTTGCATGTCATATATTATTACTCTAACATTTGGTCAAAGTTAGCCTCGAAAAACGCATTAGACCCTGTATGCTTTGTGTAAGTTGCATGTCATATATTATTACTCTAACATTTGTGTAAGTTGCATGTCATATATTATTACTCTAACATTTGGTCAAAGTAGTATAGTGGAAGTGGATCCTCTGACGTAGGTATCCCTGCCTTACCCTCCCTTTCGGTCACGTACTGGCGGACCCCATGCTTGATAGGCCCCGCATGTCAGTTACTCAATGGGTTCGGCCACGTCAGGGGATCCTCATCCGTAGTATACTCCCTCTGTTTTTATTTACTCCGCATAAAACGGAGGGAGTGGTGGTATAATAAATGACGCGGGCGGGGGAGGGGGAGGGACGTCGGTTTGCTCTCAAC
Source organism: Triticum dicoccoides (assembly GCF_002162155.2). Taxonomy (NCBI): domain Eukaryota; kingdom Viridiplantae; phylum Streptophyta; class Magnoliopsida; order Poales; family Poaceae; genus Triticum; species Triticum dicoccoides. The sequence continues at coordinate 460,971,731 of NC_041387.1, read as the reverse complement.
TGCGGTCCCACAAGAAAGCGAAAACGCAAGACGAAGCGCGTTCCATTCGGTGAGCGACGTGGAGGGTCCAGCGTGCCGGGCTACAATGCGAACGCGACAAGAGCGATGTACAGTCAAAAACGATTGACCGGTCGTCACCGGAACCACTATTCACACCAGAACCTTCGCTGCTCGGCCTACGCCAGCCACTACCCTAAAACCACACCAAATCTCCATCCCATTCCCCCACCTTTCGATCCTCTAGCCCACATCAAGTGTCCCCTAGTTCGCCGGAAAGCCATGGTGCACCGCAAGATCACTTACTACAATATGTTGACGCCGGAGCGCCGCGCAGAAATCGCGACGGCGGTCGGCGCCACAGACCTCCGTTCCCAAGCTCGCTTTGCGGCGGGCCAATCCCCGAGTTCTCTGGAGCCAAGCTGCGAGGAGGAGGAAGCTGATACAATGTTCACTGTGGAGGTCGTGGCGCAGAAGGCCCTCGATGGGTATGAGACGATGGACGTCGACTTCGTGCCGACGTCCGAGTCCCCCATGGTGCAGGCGGACCAGCTGTTCAACATGGCGATACTAAAGGAGGACCGGGAGGCAGAGGCTCAACTCGACACGAAGCGCGCGCATGCCGCTGCCATCGAGGCTCTCCTGCAGGTGGAACCGGATGTCGTGGATGTGAACCGGGTGGCAGAGGCTCAACTTGAGGCGGAGCGCGCGGATGCCGCTGCCATCGAGGCCCTCCTGCAGGCGGAACCGGACGTCCTGGACATGAACCGGCCGGCAGAGGCTCAACTCGACACAGAGGGCGCGGATGCCGCTCTCATCGACGCCCTCCTACGGGTGGAACCAGAAGTCCTGGACTTGAACCCGGTGGCAGAGGCTCGACACGACGCGGAGCGCGCGGATGCCGCTCTCATCGACGCCCTCCTGCAGGCGGAACCGGAAGTCCTGGACTTGAACCGGGCGGCGGAGGCTTGACTCGACATGGCGCGCACGGATGCCGCTCTCATCGACGCCCTCCTGCAGGCGGAACCGGAAGTCCTGGACTTGAACCGGGCGGCGGAGGCTCGACTCGACGCGGAGCGCGCGGATGCCGCTGCCATCGAGGCCCTCCTGCAGGCGGAACCGGACGTCCTCGACTTGATCCGGGCTGTGCTCTCGTCCGTGCAGAGCGCCCGCATGCTCCGCTTGAACGAGTAGCTGGTGGCCGAGGACAACCACGGTGCGGAGACACACGTCGGCAGCGACGGCTGGTTCGTGCCAGCAACATAAGACGGCGAGGCTGTCTCTTTCTGTCACGCCCAATATGCGACCCTATCCAAAAGGAACTCGAAGGTCCCACCAAGGATAGACCCGCATATTGAAACGCTTTTGCAAGGTGGATATCATTACATCAACAATACATAATAGATGGGGATACATACAAGAGGCATACAATGCCACACGAATACAACATCACCATACATAAGAGCAACATCCGACTACGGATGAAACACAAACAGAAACTCAAACGACATCCACCCTGCTAGCCCAGGATGCCAACCTGGAACCTATCCCCTGATCAAAGAAGAAGCAGAAGAAGAACTCAACACAAGCAAGCATCGCTCTCGCGTCATGATCAGTCGCACCACCTGTACCTGCAACTGTTGTTGTAGTAATCTGTGAGCCACGAGGACTCAGCAATCCCATTACCATGGGTATCAAGACTAGCAAAGCTTAATGGAAAGGAAGGGGTAAAGTGGTGAGGCTGCAGCAGCGACTAAGCATATATGGTGGCTAACATACGCAAATAAGAGCGAGAAGAGAAGCAAAGGAACGGTCGTGAAGCTAGCAATGATCAAGAAGTGATCCTGAACTCCTACTTATGTCAAACATAACCCAGAAACCATGTTCACTTCTCGGACTCCGCCGAAAAGAGACCATCACGGCTACACACACGGTTGATGCGTTTTATTTCGGATCTGGTGTCAAGTTATCTACAACAGGACATTAACAAATTCACATCTGCCTATAACCGCAGGCACGGCTTTCGAAAGATTATACCCTGCAGGGGTGTCCCAACTTAGCCCATGACAAGCTCTCGCGATCAACGAAGGAATAGACCTTCTCCCAGGAAGACCCGATCAGACTCGGAATCCCGGTTTACAAGACATTTCAACAATGGTAAAACAAGACCAGCAAAGCCGCCCGATGCGCCGACAATCCCGATAGGAGCTGCACATATCTCGTTCTCAGGGCAACACCGGATGAGACATCCTACGAGTAAAACCAAACCTCGAGTTTCCCCGAGGGGGCCCCGCAGTCTACTCGGTTCGGACCAACACTTAGACAAGCACTGGCCTGGGGGGGCTAAAATAAAGATGACCCTTGGGTTGGCCAACCCAAGGGAAAGGGTAGGTGGTGGTGAGGCAAATGGTAAAACCAAGGTTGGGCCTTGCCGGAGGAGTTTTATTCAAAGCGAACTGTCAAGGGGGTCCCATAAATCACCCGACCGCGTAAGGAACGCAAAATCCGGGAACATAACACCGGTATGACGGAAACTAGGGCGGCAAGAGTGGAACAAAACACTAGGCAAAAGGCCGAGTCTTCCACCCTTTACCAAGTATATAGATGCATTAAAAATATAAGAGATATTGTGATATCCCAACCAAAATCCTGTCCATCATGGAGCAATCTTCAACTTCACCTACAACTAGCAACGCTATAAGAGGGGCTGAGCAAAAGCGGTAACATAGCCAAACAATGGTTTGCATAGGAAAGGTGTCAAAGGTTAGAGGTTCATGGCAATATGGGATGGCTCGATAAATAGGTGATAGGTAGCGCAGCATAGCGATAGAATGAAGCAACTAGCATAGCAATGATAGTAGTGAGATCCAGGGTAGCGGTCATCTTGCCTGAATCCCGCAAGGAAGAAGAACGAATCCATGAAGAAGACGAAAGGATGAAGCCGAACCAACCGTAGACGAACGAATCCTCACGATCGCAACGAAACGGGAACTATCGAGAAGAAGCACACAACATGGTAAACACACCACACATAAACAAGACATGATGCACAACAAGCATGATGCATGACAAAGCTACATGAAGCTACTCATGGCAAGAGATGATGCAAACAAGAGCAACACGTCAAGGCAAGTTAAAATGAGGCCGGGAACAACATATAACAATTCCGGTAAGTCCTCATATGCATATTTCGAAGTTGGTCCAGATCTGAATAATCCTTATGTTCAAGTTTTTAAGCAGTAAGTTAAGATGCACAGAGATGATCTACACGAGATTCTAGTCAAGTTACATATAAAGATCATTTAGTTCGGAGCTACGGCATAGAAGATATGAGCAACACAAGTTAAACATGGCATGGATGCGAAATGCACCCAAACATCAAGCAAACACCTCAAAACAAGGATGCAACATGATAATATGAAACTAAATGCAATTCTAAGCAAGTTTCATATAGAGCACACTCAAAACGGAGCAACGGTTCAACATACACACACTATACAAGTTACAAGGACAAGCTGTCCAAAACAGCAACTAGGCATATTGCAAGCATCAAAACAATATGCTACAGCATCTCAACATAATAACGAAAGGCATGGACATGATGTACACGTAAAGCATTACAAAACATGAACACTGAGCTATCTCTAGAAATCGCTAGAACATACTCAAACACACATGGTAAGATTGCAAGTTATAACAATTTCAGACTTTGCAGAAAATAACATCACGATGCAATGTTTAGAGCTATCAAACAACATGTTACAGGAACTTATCATGGTAAACAAAGTCATGGCATGAAAATACTAAATGCATAGATCAAAAGACCCTTACTGACCAAGAGCCAAAAAGGATCATAAAATATGATGGCACTCACGTAAACATGGCAAGTTATATTACAGATTCAAACATGGCAGAAACAGAATTATGAAGGCATTTAACTGAGCTTGTGCAACTCACTACAGAGCAATACATGGCATGGCAAGGCAACCAACAGTAAGAAGACATGTTTGTGAAGCTAAGCATGGCAATAGAAAGTTCATAGGATGCATGGAACACTAGGAAAACACATGACAACAAGTGAACTTAATGTTAACAGGCTGACAGCAACATTTCCAAGCAACTTTGGAGCAAGGTATGAACAAGCTACAGCAAGCTATAAATGCAACCAGGGGCATTTATGGTTAGAGGATGACATGTAGAACAAAACATGTTTATAGAACATCTCCAGATTATGCATAGAATGATTAGTAGCAACATGTTTATATAGCATCACGAAATAACAGATTCACCCTAGCAAAACAGCAACATCATGTACACTACTTAACAAGCTTGAATTACTCACCACAAGTCATTGCATGACAAGATAAGTATAACATCATCAAGAAGACATGTTTATGTAACCAACCAAGTCAAGAACAAGTCCATAGCATGCAATGATCAACTACAACAACCTTGGCCAAATTGAATAACATGTAAACAATCTGCCAGGAAACATTTTGAAGCAAAAGAAGAGCACTCAAATGACATGCTAGACTACTCGATAATTGCAACCAAGGGCATGAATGGATATAGAACAACCATATGTTCAAAACATCCTTAATTAAGTATCTCTAAATATGCATGGATCTCTCTGTAGCATCAAGTTTACATGGCATCAAAATAACAGCAGAACAGAGACTAAAATCAGCAACATCACGATGCCTAGTTTGCATGCTTGTGCTAGTCACCACATTGATCAGAAAAAATGCAAGGCATACACCTCTGTAAAGAAGACATGGCATAGATCAAAACACATGTAGACATCAACCTCATAGGATGCACACATCAATCATGGCAAAAATGACAAATGAGCTCGTTCTGATAACAGACAGCAGAAAACATCATGAAGCACTCTTACAACGATGATTCAGGCATCAAGATGACATCAAATGAATATGATGCAATGGAATGAAATGATGTACTCGTTGAGACAGACAATTTGACATATTACACGCACGAAATGGATCTACGGATGCAGAGATACGGCATGACAAACATGGCATGATTATGCAAAATACTCGAGGACTTGGACGAATTTTGGAGGGGGGAAAGTCAACCTCGTTGCACGGACGACGAGGTTCACCGAAGTTCGTCGCTGGAGACGGGGAGGAAGAGGCCGGGGAGGTCGAGGAGGCCAGGGAAGGGGCTCTCCGGGCCGGATCTGGCCGGATCCGGCCGGATCCCGGCAGGGCGGCGGCGGATGGAGGCGGCAAGGGACGGCGGAGCTTCTCCGGTGGGCGGCGGGGCGCTGCACGGCGGCGCTCGACGCAGGAGCAGGGAGGCGCGGGGCGGCTTCCGCGGGAGCTGCAGGCGGACGGCGG
>NC_041387.1:460963398-460965934 GCF_002162155.2 Triticum dicoccoides | reverse complement strand
CGCTGGCAGGGTCGGGCGGTCGGGTGCCGGGGCCCGGCGAGGCACGACCGAGCGGCGGAGGTCACCGGCGGTGACGGGCGGCGGCCGGAGACAGCGAGCGGGAGCGGGAGCACCCGCGGGCGGGCGCGGGCGGTGGCGGCGACCGGGCGCCGCGGGCCTGCCGCGGGCCGCGCGGGCCGGTGGTGGAGGGCGGCGCGGGGGCGACGTGGCGGCTGGCGATTCGCCGGGGGACGGCGGCTGGACGTGTCCGGTCCGGTCCGGACATGTCCGGCGCGGCGCGGAGGGGAAAAACTAGGGTTTCGGGGGGATTCATCCGCGAATTTCGGGGGAGGTCTAGTTTTATAGGTAGAGGGAGCTAGGAGAGTCCAAATGAGGAGCGGTTTTAGGCCACGCGATCGTGATCGAACGACCGAGAGCATGGAGGGGAGTTAGATCGGTTTTGGGCCACTTTGGAAGGGGTGTTGGGCTGCAAAGAGAGAGGGGCTTTATGGTTACCCGGTTAACCGTTGGAGTACCAAACGAACTCCAAATGGCACGAAACTTGACAGGCGGTCTACCGGTGCTATACCAAGGCCGCTTGGCAAGACTTGGTCCATTCCGAGAAAGTTCAACACTCTCTCACAACGAGAGACATAAGGGGAACGCCGGAGGGCATAGGAGCGCCGGATTGCAAAACGGACAACGGGGAATATGCTCGGATGCATGAGATGAACATGTATGCAATGCAATGCACCTGATGACATGATAAAATGCAACACGCAAGCAAATGACATGGCAATGACGGTGAATAACTGCCATACACCTGGCGCATCGAATCCGGGGCGTTACAACACTCCTCCACTAACAAGAGATCTCGTCCCGAGATCTTAGGACCGAGACGGAAGGGAAAAAGGATAAGGTGAAACAAGAACTCAAGAGAAGAAGCAAAGAATCGAGAGCACTTGAGAAGAAGAGAGGAACGACGAGAATGACGAGAATCGAAAGCTCACGGAATCACGATAGACTATGAAACCACTCCGGTTAGAACGAGGTAAGAAACGAATAAGACTGAAAGAATTTAGGCAGCACTCCGGTTGAAAATGGAAGGAATAGAACATGAACTTGAGGGGATGGAATGATACCTGATGAAGACATGACACAAAACCTCCGGAAGAATTGAAATAGTGGAATGACAAGAACTTATAAGGATGGATTGAATGGAGTTGTTGAGAAAATCAACAACGAAAGAATAAACTTGATGTGGACTTAACAAAAACATCTCAAAATTATGAGGTGATAACCGGCCACAAACGGAAATGATTGAATAGCTGAGAAGAACGAAGAAATGCAAAACTCCACTTCAAAAGAATACGGAGAATTAATTGCACCTCGAGACGCGAGAAGAAAAGATACTTGAACTCCGCAACAAAATCTTGATGAACTCTTGAAGAAAATATTAAATCATGAAGAACTCCGGTGACAAAAGGTTGACGAGATAGAATGAAGGATGAAAGAATAAGATGAGCCTTGCAGTGATTTAGATGGAGGATCCGACGAAATGGCCGAGGAAATTTGAACTCTGGAAAAGAAAAGATGAAAACACTTGGAACTAGAATTTATTCATCAAGAACAAACTCTGAAGGAAGGGATTGAATGACAATCAAGGAAATAGAATCTGAAAGAACCACCATTGGAAATGAAAAGGAATGAACAAAAGAGAAAGAATCGCCGGGAAGAATTAGAAGAACAAATATGTTAGAAGGGATTAGATGCAAAAGAATAAAGAGATAACAAGCTGATTAAAGAACACTTGAATGAAGCACCGGGATAAATAAAGAATGATAACTGAAATGATGGCCTCCGGTGAAAAGAAACGGGAAAACAACTCCTGACATACTCCGGATGGGTGAGAAAAGAATAACTGACAAACTGAAATAATTCAAGAGCATGATATGAAGCTAGAACCACGAAACTTCGAGAGAACGGACAAGATTTAGAGGAAAAACTCTTCTTCGGTCTTCAATTGACGACGAGAAGCAACACCAAAATTACTGAGATACTCCGGGAGAATGAAAAACGAAGAGGTTGAGCCAACAATTAAGCATTTGAACGGGATCTTGGAAAAGCATCTGACTGATGAAATCCATTCTTACGTCAGACTTGAAAAGAATTTGAGAATAACTCCGGGGGAATTAGAAGAGTCAGGTAAGATCCTGGAAAAAAAGACCTGTGGGTTAGGGCCCACTGAAGAGAAAACACCGTTAGAAAGGATTGTTGAAACAGATAGATGATGCACCGGAACAATTGAAATATTTGAATGAGGTGATAACCTCGAATTAATTCAAACACAGACGAATCTCCTGAGATGTCTTCCGAACTCCGGAATGATTGAATGGCGAGAGGGAAACGAGCAAGAAGAACACTTGAGCCTAGGAAAAGAATATGATCAACACCGAAAAACATGAATTGAATCCATCGGAAAGGAAAAGAGATGAAGAATGTCCACCAAGATGAGAATTCACCGGTTGAGATAATTGAGGGAAGACTGAAGAGTTCC
>NC_041387.1:460958625-460963150 GCF_002162155.2 Triticum dicoccoides | reverse complement strand
GACGAATAACTTGAAGAGAAAACACCGGTTGAAATCATTGAAGAAAGAAAACAAAGACTTCACACGAGTAGGATGGATACTCGATTACGGACTCCGGTTCTGAGATGAAAAAGGGTGGGCGGGTGGGAAAAGAAAACAACTGAGGAATGAACTCAATGATGAAGAGGCTCGAGTCAACTTGACGAGAAATGCACCGGATGAAAAGAGCTGAGAACCAACGATCGGAAAACCAACTGCATGATCCTAAAGAAAAATTTGAAAGGGGAAGAGAAGTAATTCAAAACACCTACGTCAAGATTCCTTACCAGAGCGACGAAGGGGAAGAGGAGTAAAAAGAATTCCTACTCTCCGATATAACTAGACTCCGAAAACAGTTTTCTTCTAGACTCAACAACGGCCAAACTACACGATAAAACAAGGGGGCTCCTAGGGTCGGTCGAGGCTCTGATACCAACTTGTCACGCCCAATATGCGACCCTATCCAAAAGGAACTCGAAGGTCCCACCAAGGATAGACCCGCATATTGAAACACTTTTGCAAGATGGATATCATTACATCAACATTACATAATAGATGGGGATACATACAAGAGGCATACAATGCCACACGAATACAACATCACCATACATAAGAGCAACATCCGACTACAGATGAAACACAAACAGAAACTCAAACGACATCCACCCTGCTAGCCCAGGCTACCGACCTGGAACCTATCCCCTGAACAAAGAAGAAGCAGAAGAAGAACTCAACGCAAGCAAGCATCGCTCTCACGTCATGATCAGTCGCACCACCTGTACCTGCAACTGTTGTTGTAGTAATCTGTGAGCCACGAGGACTCAGCAATCCCATTACCATGGGTATCAAGACTAGCAAAGCTTAATGGAAAGGAAGGGGTAAAGTGGTGAGGCTGCAGTAGCGACTAAGCATATATGGTGGCTAACATACGCAAATAAGAGCGAGAAGAGAAGCAAAGGAACGGTCGTGAAGCTAGCAATGATCAAGAAGTGATCCTGAACTCCTACTTACGTCAAACATAACCCAGAAACTGTGTTCACTTCCCGGACACCGCCGAAAAGAGACCATCACGGCTACACACATGGTTCATGCGTTTTGTTTCGGATCTCGTGTCAAGTTATCTATAACCGGACATTAACAAATTCCCATTTGCCTATAACCGCAGGCACGGCTTTCGAAAGATTATACCCTGCAGGGGTGTCCCAACTTAGCCCATGACAAGCTCTCATGAAAACAAAGGAATAGACCTTCTCCTAGGAAGACCCGATCAGACTCGGAATCCCGGTTGACAAGACATTTCGACAATGGTAAAACAAGACCAGCAAAGCCGCCCGATGCGACGACAATCCCGATAGGAGCTGCACATATCTCGTTCTCAGGGCAACACCGGATGAGACATCCTACGAGTAAAACCAAACCTCGAGTTTCCTCGAGGGGGCCCTGCAGTCTACTCAGTTCGGACCAACACTTAGACAAGCACTGGCCCGGGGGGGCTAAAATAAAGATGACCCTTGGGTTGGCCAACCCAAGGCAAAGGGTAGGTGGTGGTGAGGCAAATGGTAAAACCAAGGTTGGGCCTTGCTGGAGGAGTTTTATTCAAAGCGAACTGTCAAGGGGGTCCCATAAATCACCCGACCGCGTAAGGAACGCAAAATCCGGGAACATAACACAGGTATGACGGAAACTAGGGCGGCAAGAGTGGAACAAAATACTAGGCAAAAGGCTGAGTCTTCCACCCTTTACCAAGTATATAGATGCATTAAAAATATAAGAGATATTGTGATATCCCAACCAAAATCCTGTCCACCATGCAGCAATCTTCAACTTCACCTGCAACTAGCAACGCTATAAGAGGGGCTGAGCAAAAGCGGTAACATAGCCAAACAATGGTTTGCATAGGAAAGGTGTCAAAGGTTAGAGGTTCATGGCAATATGGGATGGCTCGATAAACAGGTGATAGGTAGCGCAGCATAGCGATAGAATGAAGCAACTAGCATAGCAATGATAGTAGTGAGATCCAGGGTAGCGGTCATCTTGCCTGAAATCCCGCAAGGAAGAAGAACGAATCCATGAAGAAGATGAACGGATGAAGCCGAACCAACCATAGACGAACGAATCCTCACGATCGCAACGAAACGGGAACTATCGAGAAGAAGCACACAACATGGTAAACACACCACACATAAACAAGACATGATGCACAACAAGCATGATGCATGACAAAGCTACATGAAGCTACTCATGGCAAGAGATGATGCAAACAAGAGCAACACGTCAAGGCAAGTTAAAATGAGGCCGGGAACAACATATAACAATTCCGGTAAGTCCTCATATGCATATTTCGAAGTTGGTACAGATCTGAATAATCCTTATGTTCAAGTTGTTAAACAGTAAGTTAAGATGCACAGAGATGATCTACACGAGATTCTAGTCAAGTTACATATAAAGATCATTTAGTTCGGAGCTACGGCATAGAAGATATGAGCAACACAAGTTAAACATGGCATTGATGCGAAATGCACCCAAACATAAAGCAAACATCTCAAAACAAGGATGCAACATGATAATATGAAACTAAATGCAATTCTAAGCAAGTTTCATATAGAGCACACTCAAAACGGAGCAACGGTTCAACATACACACTATACAAGTTATAAGGACAAGCTGTCCAAAACAGCAACTAGGCATATTGCAAGCATCAAAACAATATGCTACAGCATCTCAACATAATAACAAAAGGCATGTACATGATGTACACGTAAAGCATTACAAAACATGAACAGTGAGCTATCTCTAGAAATCGCTAGAACATACTCAAACACACATGGCAAGATTGCAAGTTATAACAATTTCAGACTTTGCAGAAAATAACATCACGATGCAATGTTTAGAGCTATCAAACAACATGTTACAGGAACTTATCATGGCAAACAAAGGCATGGCATGAAACTACTAAATGCATAGATCAAAAGACCCTTACTGACCAAGAGCCAAAAAGGATCAGAAAATATGATGGCACTCACTTAAACATGGCAAGTAATATTACAGATTTAAACATGGCAGAAACAGAATTATAAAGGCATGTAAATGAGCTTGTGCAACTCACTACAACGCAATACATGGCATGGCAAGGCAACCAACAGTAAGAAGACATGTTTGTGAAGCTAAGCATGGCAATATCAAGTTCATAGGGTGCATGGAACACTAGGAAAACACATGACAACAAGTGAACTTAATGTTAACAGGCTGACAGCAACATTTCCGAGCAACTTTGGAGCAAGATATGAACAAGCTACAGCAAGCTATAAATGCAACCAGGGGCATTTATGGTTAGAGGATGACATGTAGAACAAAACATGTTTATAGAACATCTCCAGATTATGCATAGAATGATTAGTAGCAACATGTTTATATAGCATCACGAAATAACAGATTCAGCCTAGCAAAACAGCAACATCATGTACACTACTTAACAAGCTTGAATCACTCACCACAAGTCATTGCATGACAAGATAAGCATAGCATCATCAAGAAGACATGTTTATGTAACCAACCAAGTCAAGAACAAGTCCATAGCATGCAAGGATCAACTACAACAACCTTGGCCAAATTGAATAACATGTAAACAATCTGCAGGGAAACATTTTTAAGCAAAAGAAGAGCACTCAAATGACATGCTAGACTACTCCATAATTGCAACCAAGGGCATGACTGGATACAGAACAACCATATGTTCAAAACATCCTTACTGAAGTATCTCTAAATATGCATGGATCTCTCTGTAGCATCAAGTTTACATGGCATCAAAATAACAGCAGAACAGGGACTAAAATCAGCAACATCACGATGCCTAGTTTGCATGCTTGTGCTAGTCACCACATTGGCATACACCTCTGTAAAGAAGACATGGCATAGATCAAAACACATGTAGACATCAACCTCATAGGATGCACACATCAATTATGGCAAAAATGACAAACGAGCTCGTTTTGATAACAGACAGCAGAAAACATCATGAAGCACTCTTACAACGATGATTCAGGCATCAAGATGACCTCAATTGAATATGATGCAATGGAACGAAATGATGTATTCGTTGAGGCGAACAATTTGACATATTACACGCACGAAACGGAGGTACGGATGCAGAGATACGGCATGACGAACATGGCATGATTATGCAAAATACTCGGGGACTTAGACGAATTTTGGAGGGGGGAAAGTCAACCTCGTTGCACGGACGGTGAGGTTCACCGGAGTTCGTCGCCGGAGACGGGGAGGAAGAGGCCGGGGAGGTCGAGGAGGCCAGGGAAGGGGCTCTCCGGGCCGGATCTGGCCGGATCCGGCCGGATCCCGGCAGGGCGGCGGCGGATGGAGGCGGCACGGGACGGCGGAGCTTCTCCGGCGGGCGGCAGGGCGCTGCACGGCGGCGCTCGACGCAGGAGCAGGGAGGCGCGGGGCGGCTTCCGCGGGAGCTGGAGGCGGACGGCGGCTGCAGGGCGGCGCT
>NC_041387.1:460781035-460958073 GCF_002162155.2 Triticum dicoccoides | reverse complement strand
GGAGGGCGGCGCGGGGGTGACGTGGCGGCTGGCGATTCGCCGGGGGACGGCGGCTGGACGTGTCCGGTCCGATCCAGACATGTCCGGCGCGGCGCGGAGGGGAAAAACTAGGGTTTCGGGGGGATTCATCCACGAATTTCGGGGGAGGTATAGTTTTATAGGTAGAGGGAGTTAGGAGAGTCCAAATGAGGAGCGGTTTTCGGCCACACGATCGTGATCGAACGACCGAGAGCATGGAGGGGAGTTAGATCGGTTTTGGGCCACTTTGGAAGGGGTGTTGGGCTGCAAAGATAGAGGGGCTTTACGGTTACCCGGTTAACCGTTGGAGTACCAAACGAACTCCAAATGGCATGAAACTTGACAGGCGGTCTACCGGTGCTATACCAAGGCCGCTTGGCAAGACTTGGTCCATTCCGAGAAAGTTCAACACTCGCTCACAACGAGAGACAAAAGGGGAACGCCGGAGGGCATAGGAGCGCCGGATTGCAAAACGGACAACGGGGAATATGCTCGGATGCATGAGATGAACACGTATGCAATGCAATGCACCTGATGACATGATAAAATGCAACACGCAAGCAAATGACATGACAACAACGGCGAATAACTGGCAGACACCTGGCGCATCGAATCCGGGGCGTTACACTTTCCGCGAGCAGTGATAGTTTTTCTTTATGTTTTTGTTTTTATTATTATGGATCTTTTGCTGTGTAAAAACATACTATCTGTTATGCAAGTCGCCTGAGTCTACTATTTCATGTGGTTACATGAATATCCTATGTCTCCTAACCCTTCTTTCCTTCTTCCTCACCTCTTCTTCTTCCCCAACAGACCACCGCATGGATAAACATACTCTATGAACGAAAATTATGTGTCAGTGATAGGATGGCTGAGTTTGGTTTGTTCACATGCGACAGCACATGTCTGTGAGGTGCGTTCCCTCGGTTGGGTTTGCGGCGTGCAGGAGCGAAGTGTGAGGGTGCGGTGCGACCGCGGCGTGCAGGAGCGACCGTGTGAGGGTGCGGTGCGACCGCGACAGCCGTGCGCAAGTGTACCTCCTTCTCATTTTGAAAACATTAGGAAAGCTTGGCAAAAATGTGTGGCAAAGTTTGGCAATGCAAGGCCTAGACCCAAACAGGATAAGTACGTACTACCTCTGTCCGGGTTTATTGGTCCCCATTGTATTTCGTGCCAAATTTTGACCATAGGTTAAACTAAGAAAATGTTCACGCATGTCACCAAACATTATATTTTTCAAAACTATGTTCAAATACGAATCCAATGAGATAATTTTTCTTGACATGCATTAACATTTTGTTAGTTAAATCTTTAGTCAAAATTTGGCACAAACTATAAAAGGGACCTATAAACCAGGACGGAGGTAGTACGTACCAGGAGTACTAGTGTTAAAAAAGAAAGGCGGGGTTTTCCTTCGATACAAATCCTCGTTTCACGTGTCAATTAATGCGTATTTGTTTTCTCGAGAGACCAAAGAGCTAACCATCTCACTCCTCATCGCTTGATTAATGCAGCGCCATGCAAACGAACCTTCTCACTTCCGCATGCATGCAGGGGATATTAATGTCCTTGGTTGCTAACCCCATCAATTTTGCCTCGATTAGTGTTAGTGGCCCTTTGCAAATTGTAATTTTGATATACTGGCCTCGTGTACAAAAAAATGGAGGTAGTAGCTATATTTGAAATCCTTGCCCATTGCGGTGACGTCGACGAGTTTTTTTTGTGATTTGGCGAAGTGCGTTCGACGGAGAACACCATTGAGGGAGACCATGGTAAGTCGTTCGCAAGTGCCACCTGTAAGCCGAGACAACCGCCTTATTTGCATCCAGGAAGTCCTTTACTAGTACTACTACTACTAGGAGTACTAGTGCGGTGAGAAGGTTTCTCGAAGAAGACGATGGAGAAGCGGAGTCAGCGAAGAGTGAAATGATAGTTGCTTCGTCCGTGCTTTGACGCCTCACTGCTTTGTGATTTGTGATAGAAGGGACAGGGGAGTAGACTCTGTGCTTTATACTGTACTACTCCTACATGCGTCCAAGCATGGGAGAAAGAGGAGAGACGTTGCATTTTTATATTCCTTCAATCAATCAATCAGGGAGCTTCGTTTCCATCTTTTTGGCTTTGGCAACGCCATCCACAATGGTTCCCATGATGCCAAAAGCTATTTTCACATTTGGCTACTGTCGGTGTCAAAACTGGCGGATCTCTGGTAGGGGGTCCCGAACTGTGCGTCTAGGCGGATGGTAACAGGAGACAAGGGACACGATGTTTTTACCCAGGTTCGGGCCCTCTAGATGGAGGTAAAACCCTACTCCTGCTTGATTAATATTGATGATATGGGTAGTACAAGAGTAGATCTACCACGAGATCAAAGAGGCTAAACCCTAGAAGCTAGCCTATGGTATGATTGTTGTTCTTCCTACGGACTAAAACCCTCTGGTTTATATAGACACCGGAGAGGGCTAGGGTTACACATAGTCGGTTACAATGGTAGGAGATCTACATATCCGTATCGCCAAGCTTGCCCTCCACACCAAGGAAAGTCCCATCCGGACATGGGACGAAGTCTTCAATCTTGTATCTTCATAGTCCAGGAGTCCGGCCAACGGTGATAGTTCAGCTATCCGGACACCCCCTAATCCAGGACTCCCTCAGTAGCCCCCGAACCAGGCTTCAATGACGACGAGTCCGGCGCGTAGATTGTCTTCGGCATTGCGAGGCGGGTTCTTCTCCAAATTCCATATACTTACCGAATAGTGTCCGGCTTCTGATAAATGTTGCGCTCCTTGGCTTCCACGCCCAATAATGGCCTTCTTCCACTTGTTGAATGAATGCAAAAAGGCAGGGTATTTTTACACTTTCCCCCCTAGCTGCGCAAATGAGCCGCCTATAAAAAGAGACGAGGATCTAGATCCGAATCACACCATCCCCCTTCCGCAAGCTTTCATCGGAGTGCCTCTGACAAAAAATCCATTCCATCATGGACAGTCGATGCGGCTCCTCCTCTTGCGCTCCCAGCCCCCAGCCTGGGGACTGGGAGAGATGCTCAGTCCCGCATAGTAAGCTAGTGATGCTCCAAGCCAAGGGATTTCTTCCCCCAGCCTTTATGGTTCTGGTTCGAGACAGACTCGCCACCTATAAGGGCGGAAAGCAAGCGGAGAGCGTCCCCGATCCTACCAAAGGAGAGCGGGTATGCTTTGTCTCTTATCTGATAAGAGGACTCGGATTTCCAATACATCCTTTTCTCCGGGGCTCCTGGAGTTCTACGGCCTCCAGCTGCACCACCTTACGCCTGCCTCCATTCTGCACATCGCGGGCTTCGTGGCCCTTTGCGAACTGTTCTTGGGCGTCGAGGCTCATTTTGCCCTGTGGAGGAGATTATTCTGCCTCGTACCCCGTTCTCATGAGGGGTCAATATATCAAGTGGGCGGAGCCGAGCTATGGCGTATCGCCGGGACCGGATATCTATTCGGAACCCCAAAGAAGGCATCCGAAGACTGGCCTTCAGAATGGTTTTATATAGAAGACGCCCCGCTACCGGATCCCGTTCGGATCGGCCTCCCGGAGTTCAATAATGCTTCCTTGAAGAAACGCCTAAGTTGGCGTCCACAGAGCCCCCAGAGGGAAAACGACAGGGACGTCCTTTACCTGATGAGCCGAATAAGGTTGCTAGCTCATTCCGGACTGACCATGATCGGTGTCATGGCCACTTGCATTATGCGGGGGGTGCAGCCACTCCAGTATAGGGGCCACCCCATGTGGTATTTCAACGGGGAGGATGATGCCACCCGTCACGGCCGTACGGGTCCGGGATCGGTCGCCGATCTGGTGAAGATCTTGTCCGCGCTGTACAAGGGGGAAGAGGAGGATTTTCTCCGTGTTAGTCCATTGAACGGATTTTCTATGAACAATCCTCGAAGCTGGGTAAGCGGACGTTTCCTTTTTTGCACATCCGATTCGTACTCCCATGGTTAGATATCTCATTTTGTGATTTCGACGCAGGAACTGTGCCAGGCTGGAAAAGATATAAACAGCCCGCCTCTGCAACCCGAGGATCCGGAATGGTTCCTCGATCTGGCCTCCCAAGAGGATCCGGACATATTGGTGGAGCTGATTGATGGGGTATTACACCAACTAAGCATCGATAATGCCTTGGTTGCCATTACGGCCGATTACCCCGGAATACTTCCAGCCTCACAGGTAACTGAGACTGAAGCCCCAGTACTTTGATAATGACCCATCCGTGCTTATTTTTGATCACCGTATATCAATGGTGTTTCGCAGGGGGAGCCTTCGAGGCAGGAGGCCGAGCCCGCGGCGGCTAGCCAACAAGGGGCAGCACGGCCACGTAGGCTAAAAAGAAGTGTGGTCCGGATTGAAACGCCGCTGCAACGGTAAGGCGTGTCACCGTATTCCCGGGATTGATTCCGGGAAGGTATATTAACGCTGGTGCTCCTTTTTTAGGAAAAAGAGCGCTCGCCGGACTGTGTCCGGAGAGATGGCCAATCGAGCCTCCGCCAGCCAAGCTCCAACGCTGGGTCCAGAAGCGAAGGTGAACACGAGGTGTGCGTCGGATGCTCCTCCGATAGAGGATGCCGACAGATTGTCCGCCACCAACTCCGAGGTGGAGAGTGCCATGAATCACAGGCGCCGCCAGACGGTTCTTCGTGATGCATGTTTCTCCCAAGAGGCATTAAACGCCTTCAACTCGGGAGACGCGCACCTCCGTGCCGCTCAAGATGGTCTAGCCAGAGCCATGGAGTAGTATGTAAAGGACATATGGGTGAGGAGATTTGACAATTATATATGCCAGTAGCCCCCGAGACTTAAAGTAGTTAGGAGAACTGATTTAAGGATCATT
Source organism: Triticum dicoccoides (assembly GCF_002162155.2). NCBI lineage: Eukaryota > Viridiplantae > Streptophyta > Magnoliopsida > Poales > Poaceae > Triticum > Triticum dicoccoides. The sequence goes on along the minus strand of NC_041387.1, from coordinate 460,953,194 downwards.
TGTTATGCAGGATCTTACGGAAAAGAATACCCGACTGTCTCGGGAGCTTGAAGAGTGCAAGGCCCAGCTTGAGGCCGCACTAGCCGCCACAGGGGGAGCCACAAAGACCCCCTCCGGTAATATACACTTCGAAAGATAAGTAGTTTGTGAAGTGTGGCGTGTGTATAAGTCTGAAAATAATATTGCAGATGGCGCCAGACTAGATCTGGACAAGCAACAGCTCCTGCGCTGGTTAAAGGCCGGCAGAATGTGCTTACAAGGGTGAGGCAAGAGAAAAATAATCTCCAAGATGCTAACACCCATCTGGGTGAGGAACTAAAGGATGTCTGAGCCCAGCTATCTGACTCCGTTAAGGAGAATCGGCGGCTTCGTCGTGACATTTATAGTAAGTGCTTGAGCGAACTTTTGAAAAGAAGAGTTCGGCGAGGAAGTCGACTAACAGAAATATGTCTGTAGGTATGCTCACAGGTCGTCGTGCAGAGGAAATACCCGGTTCAACGGGTGACCTACTTCCCAAGCTGCTGCAACTGCACGAACGAGTTCGGCAGGTGATGAGAGGCGTCGCCCAGGCCTTGTGGCCATCCATCTCCCTACCCGAAGGCCTTGGAGAGCTTGTAGAGAGGCTTCAGGGAGCACGGCGGTGCTTCCGGCTATGGAAGATATCATCCTACCGTCAAGGTGCTAGGGAGGCCCGGGCCATGGTGAAGACGCGGTACACGAAGGCTGACCCAAACCACATGGCCGAGGTCGGACCTGTGGGGCCCGATGGGAAGGAGATCCCTGTGAGCTTAGTGTACGACCAAGTAGAGTTGGCCGCAAAGTATTCCCAGCGGGACTGTAAACTAGACAGCCTATTAGATGGTATTGAAGAGGAATACAATCAGTCAATTTGACTATGTAATTTAAAATGACATGTAAAATGCCTTCTAGCCATATTGTAGATCATTTGTCGTAGCGGACCTTTTCGCTTCAACCTCGGGACCCGACAGTCCGGAGTGTGTCCGAATACCCTCGCGGTTATGTAAGAACTGGGGCATGCGTGGAGACCAGGCGTAGGGGTCATGAGTGCTTTATCAGACAAGTGCCCAACTAGTTATGTTATATTACATGGTTAGTAAGAAACATCTTCCAGGGAGAATAGTTCCGTTAGGGGTTCCTTTCCCTGGGAGGCTTGCCCTAAAGTGCATGTACGGACTGTGAAAAAAGCAGAAAAACATCTGGGGGCAGATAAATGAATAAGTAAAACATCGTCTTTTAGTTCACCGACCGAATATTCCCTTAAGAACGCTAGCTTTCGGCTTCACCCAGTCTGAGGTACAAGTTCGGCTGACCCGGCAGTAAGAATCGCAAAGGTGCTCCCTTTACCACCTAGCTGAACAATCGGGAACGTAGGGGTAAGCACAGGAGCCAGGCAACCCAGCTTGGCCAAAACTTAAGTCATATCGATGCATATAATGGTGAATAAAAGGTACATGCGAAAGTGTGACACATGTGTTGGGCATAAAGCCCGTATAAATAAGCTTCTGTTAAAGAAGCCCCCATGTATACTGAGCGCGGATAACGCGTCAAGTGTGTGCTAACAGTGCGCAAACGAGCCTCCAACGGCTTCAGAAAAAAGGAGGGAGAAGAAGAGAAATAAAAGACAGTTAAAGTACAAAATATAGACGGAGGAAGGAGACGAACTCAGAGTCCGACGCTAGGCATAGAATCTTCAGAGACGGGCTGTGTTCCATGGGTTCGGCTCAAGTCGGTTATCTGATGCGTTCCGTAGACGGTACGCTCCGCCGATCAGGACTTGGTCGATGATGAAGGGACCCTCCCATTTGGGCTTGAGTTTGTCCTTTTTCTTGTCTGGCAGGCGTAGAACTAATTCGCCAACATTGTAAGCTTTGGCCCGTACTTCTCTGATTTGGTATCTTCGAGCCTGCTGTTGATAGAATGCGGAACGGGCTTTTGCCACGTCACGCTCCTCCTCCAAGGTGTCCAAACTGTCCTGCCGATCGAGCTCGGCTTCTCTTTCTTCGTACATGCGCACACGAGGTGAGTCATGAATTATGTCACAGGGCAAAACTGCCTCTACGTCGTACACCATAAAAAATGGTGTGAATCCGGTAGTGCGATTCGGCGTGGTCCACAGCCCCCAGAGTACGAAGTCGAGCTCCTCTACCCTGTGCGTATTAGATTCCTTGAGGGACCGCACTAGTCTGGGTTTAATGCCGCTCATGATTAGACCATTTGCTCGCTCGACTTGACCGTTAGTTTGAGGGTGATAGACTGAAGCGTAGTCGAGCTTGATGCCCATGTTTTTGCACTAGAGTTTGACCTTGTCGGCCGTGAAGTTCGTGCCATTATCAGTGATGATGCTATGGGGGACGTCGTAACGGTGTACTACCCCTAATAAGAAGTCTATCACCGGTCCGGATTCGGCCGTCTTAACTGGCTTTGCCTCTATCCATTTGGTGAATTTATCCACCATGACCAATAGGTATTTTTGCTTGTGGGTTCCTCCTTTAAGGGGTCCAACCATATCAAGCCCCCAGACCGCGAACGGCCAGGTGATGGGTATAGTTTTGAGGGCGGTAGGTGGCATGTGGCTTTGATTAGCAAAGAGCTGGAATCTGACGCATCGTTAGACCAGGTCCTGAGCATCTGCTCGGGTCATTGGCCAATAAAATCATGTACGGAAGGCCTTGCCTACAAGGGCCCGGTCTGCGGCGTGGTGCCCGCCGAGTCCGGCATGAATTTCAGCCAGAAGGTTCCGCCCTTCCTCTTCGGAGATACACCTTTGAAGGACTCCGGTTGTGCTTTTCTTAAAAAGCTCTCCCTCATGGACCTTATAGGCTTTAGATTGCCGCACTATGCCGCGGGCCTCGTTTTGGTCCTCGGGAAGTTCCTGCCTATTTAGGTAGGCTAGGAATGGTTCTGTCCACGGGGCAATGACTGCCATTATTGTGTGGGCTGACGGTGTTATTTTGTTTGCAGAACCACCAACTATGTCAGAATGCTTGGTGTGGGGTAGTGTGGTTGGGTCCGGGATGTTATTTCCGGACTCTCCCTCCCATAATACGGATGGCTTGAAAAGCCTCTCTAGGAAGATGTTAGGAGGGACGGCATCGTGCTTTGCGCCAATGCGTGCCAACACGTCTGCTGCCTGGTTGTTCTCCCGGGCTATATGGTGAAATTCGAGCCCCTCAAACCGAGCTGACATTTTTAGGACGGCGTTGCGATAAGCTGCCATTTTCGGATCCTTGGCATCAAAGTCTCCATTTATTTGGGATATCGCGAGGTTTGAATCCCCGCGGACCTCTAGGTGCTGAATGCCCATGGAGACTGCCATCCAGAGACCATGTAGAAGGGCGTCGTATTCAGCTGCGTTGTTGGAGTCCGTGTACATTATCTGAAGTACGTATTGGACTGTATCTCCAGTTGGGGACGTCAGAACGATGCCAGCCCCCAGGCCAGCCAACATTTTGGAGCCATCGAAGTGCATGATCCAGTTGGAATATGCGCCGTACTCTTTAGGGAGTTCGGCTTCAGTCCATTCGGCGACGAAGTCGGCCAAAACTTGCGACTTAATAGCACACCGTGGCTTGTAAGTTATGTCGAACGGGAGGAGCTCAATGGCCCATTTGGCAATCCGGCCCGTTGCGTCGTGGTTGTTTATAATGTCATTAAGAGGTACTTCGGAGGCTACTGTTATCGAACACTCTTGGAAGTAGTGTCGCAGCTTCGGGGATGCCATGAACACCGCGTATGCTATCTTTTGATAATGCGGGTACCGTGACTTGCATGGAGTTAGGACAGTGGACACGTAGTAAACTGGTTTTTGGAGAGGGAACTTGTGTCCGTCCGTTTCTCGTTCGACAACGAGTACCGCGCTTACAACTTGATGGGTTGCTGTGATGTATAATAGCATGGTTCACCCATGTTGGGCGCGGCCAGGACCGGATTTGTTGCCAATATGGCTTTGATTTCTTCAAGTCCGGCCGTGGCGGCATCCGTCCACTCAAAGTGTTCGGTGCGCCGCAGGAGGCGATAAAGGGGTAATGCCTTTTATCCTAAGCGGGAGATAAAGCGGCTTAGAGCCGCCATGCATCCAGTCAATTTTTGTATTTGTTTGAGGTCTTTTGGGATATCCAATTGTGACAGAGCTCTAATCTTGGCTGGGTTTGCTTCGATTCCTCTACCGGATACAATGAAGCCCAAGAGCTTTCCGGCTGGTACGCCGAAAACGCATTTTTCCGGGTTGAGCTTGATGTCATATGCTCGGAGATTGTCGAATGTGAGCCTCAAGTCGTCTACTAGAGTTTCAACATGCTTGGATTTGACGACCACATCATCTACGTATGCCTCTACTGATTTGCTGATCTGGTTTGCCAGACATGTCTGAATCATGCGCTAATATGTTGCGCCGGCGTTTTTGAGCCCGAAGGGCATTGTGTTGAAGCAGAATGGGCCGTAAGGAGTGATGAATGCCGTTGCGGCTTGGTCTGGCTCTGCCATCTTAATTTGGTGGTAGCCGGAGTATGCGTCGAGGAAGCACAATGAATCGTATCCTGTGGTAGCGTTGATAATTTGATCGATGTGGGGAAGGGGGAAGGGATCCTTTGGGCAAGCCTTGTTAAGGTCCTTGAAATCGACACACAGGCGCCAGGATTTGTCCTTCTTTGGTACCATTACCAGGTTTGCTAGCCAGTCCGGATGTTTTATATCTCTAATGAATCTGGCCTCCAATAGTTTGGCTAGATCCTCTCCCATGGCATGTCTCTTAGGTTCGGAGAAACGCCGAAGAGCTTGTTTGACTGGCTTGAATCCGTTTAGAATATTTAGGCTGTGCCCGGCTAGCCGGCGTGGGATTCCTGGCATGTCTGAAGGGTACCAGGCAAAGATGTCCCAATTTTCGCGTAGGAATTCTCGTAGTGCGGCGTCTACATCAGGGTTTAATTGTGCCCCGATGGAGGTCGTTTTTGTAGGGTCCGTTGGATGGACTTGGAATTTGACTATTTCGTCCGCCGGTTTAAAAGAGGTGGACTTGGATCTCTTATCGAGTATCACATCATCCCTGTTCACCGTGGAGCGCAGCACAGTGAGTTCCTCGGCCGCTAGGGCTTCGGATAGTGCCTCAAGGGCAAGTGCGGCTGTTTTATTTTCGCCACAGAGTGCTATGTCCAGGTCCCTAGCAAGAGTGATGATTCCGTTGGGTCCGGGCATTTTGAGCTTCATGTACCCGTAATGGGGTATAGCTTGAAAAATTGTGAATGCCTCTCGCCCTAATAGAGCATGGTATACGCTGCTGAACGGGGCCACTTGGAATGTGACCTCCTCGGACCTGTAATTATCCGCGTGCCGAACACCACATCCAGTGTGATTTTTCCTGTACAGCATGCTTCCCGACTGGGGATTATTCCTCTAAAGGTTATGCTGCTTCGCTCAATGCGGCTCCTGTCTATTTCCATTTTTCGAAGGGTTTCCTCGTAAATGAGGTTTAATCCGCTGCCGCCATCCATGAGTACCTTGGTAAGGCGAAAGCCGTCCACTATTGGACTGAGGACCAATGCGGCTGGTGCTCGGGCTGTTCGGAATTTAGGTTCGTCACTGGCGTTAAAGGTAATAGCCATGTCACTCCATGGATTTATTGTTGCTACCTAGTGGACTTCGGCAAGGCTGCGGAGTGTTCGTTTCCGCATATTATTTTATGCGAAAGTTTCGAAGACTGTTAATACCGTACTGGTATTGCTGGGCTGGTGCTCTGGAGCTAGAAGCTCTTCGCCACTTTTGGCCACCTGCCGTAGTATCCAACATGCTCTAAGGCTATGAGTTGGAGTGGCGCCCTCTGTACTATGAATTTTGCAGGGTCCATTGAGCCATCCCTCCAGTACGGTTCCATGCCCTTTAGAGGGTTTTTGCTTTTTGGTATTTAACCCAGGTGCCTGGTAATGATGCACCCTTTTACTTTGGACTAGGGTTGTGTTCAAGGCCGGATTATCCCAAAATTTGATTTCAGTTTTCCAGGCGCTCTCCATCGTACAGTACTTTCGTACTATGGATGCCAAGTCAGCAAAGCGTGTAATTTTGCGACGACTTACGGCGTTGAGGATTCCTTCGTCCGTGCAATTAATGCAGAAGAATGAAATTGTGTCCTCTTCACGGCAGTCCTTTATCCTGTTCATGACCAGGAGGAATCTAGCCCAGTAATGATGTACTGTTTTAGCGGGCTCTTGCCGGATTTGGGATAGATCGCTTATGTTTGAGTGGGCGGTGGAGTTAAATTCTGAACTCCGTCCGATCTAAGACTCAGGGGCCAAGAAGTTTCCGAACTTGGAAGCTTGGGTTCTTGGACATTGTCCGATGAATCTAACCCGCTGCCTGACTTTAAGTTCAGGGCTTGAGCGGTGTTCTCCCCTCCGCGGGAATCCGGCATGGAGGGGTCAGGAATCCGGACATAGCTAGTCTTTAGGATAGAAGAAGGGTCGCCATATTGTTCCTCTACCACAGCAACGTGGTGGGTAGCCTGGGGAGAGTTAATCTCTCTCAGATCGGTTTTAGGCCCAATCTGGTCGTAATCTGTAGCGACTCCCAGGGCGGCGATGCGATCCAAGAGCTCATTTAAGGAAGAGAGCTCCATCGGATCTAACTGCTCGGCGAGTTCTGAGTGGACGTGAAGATTGCTTTCGATGACCCGAGAAGTCATCATTGGCGCGGCAGCCGAACAGGCGGTCATAAGAAAACCGCCTAGCCGTAGAGTTTGGCCGATGGCCAAACCTCCTTTAGCAACGGTGCCATCTTTAAAGACGGGACGAGGCATCCTTCATGATGGCGACGGCACAGAGGAACTCTCAATGAAAGCACCAATGTCGGTGTCAAAACCGGCGGATCTCGGGTAGGGGGTCCCGAACTGTGCGTCTAGGTGGATGGTAATAGGAGACAAGGGACATGATGTTTTTACCCAGGTTCGGGCCCTCTCGATGGAGGTAAAACCCTACTCCTGCTTGATTAATATTGATGATATGGGTAGTACAAGAGTAGATCTACCACGAGATCAAAGAGGCTAAACCCTAGAAGCTAGCCTATGGTATGATTGTTGTTCGTCCTACGGACTAAAACCCTCCAGTTTATATAGACACTGGAGATGGCTAGGGTTACACAGAGTCGGTTACAATGGTAGGAGATCTACATATCTGTATCGCCAAGCTTGCCCTCCACGCCAAGGAAAGTCCCATCCGGACACGGGATGAAGTCTTCAATCTTGTATCTTCATAGTCCAGGAGTCCGGTCAACGGTGATAGTTCGGCTATCCGGACACCCCCTAATCCAGGACTCCCTCAGCTACACATTGTGGATGCCCTTAACCATACCACTTGGTTTTGCTCCTGTGTGCTATCTATACAAATCTCAATTATATTGATCTTAAAAATTATAGAATCAAAGATTAGTAAAAAGGTGGTGATTTTGCCGTGCGGATGGCGGGGGAGGTTTCTTATTTTCGAAGGACGTTGTCCTGGCGGTTTGCTAACATGCGGTCCCACGTGTCAGTGCTTTACCAAGCTTCTGCGTCCCACATGAGGCAGAACAATGGCAGAAGCAACACGTGGTTAAGTTGAAGAAGATGAGGGAGAAGCGACCAAGCTGATCCGCGTCCCACATGAGGCAGAACAACGGCAGAAGCAACACGTGGTTAAGTTGAAGAAGATGAGGGAGAAGCGGATTCAGCAACGAGTGAAATGATGGTTGCTTCGTCCCTCCAACTTCTTTTTTTAGCATTATTACTTCGTCCCTCCAACTTAACTACGGGAAAGGTGCAGCTTTGTGATTTGACGCCTCATTTCTCATTACTACGCCGGCGCCATGACTGGGGTGCTTCACCTCGGCTTCTCTGCACTGTATTCCGGTATGGCACGTGGACCTGGTAGCTTGATGTCCCACTTGTCGGCGGAAGGGACTAGAAGATTTATGAAAGCGAGTGCTCCACTCTTACGACGGAGGAGTAGACGACACGACGGCCCAGTGAACTGTCACTTGTACTGTATAGTACTATAGTTTTGGTGTTTCGCACAATCCATCGATACAAACCCGATTAAACAGGAAAGGGCGGGATTTTTCCCGCGCGGTAGATGATACTGGCCATACATTTCAAAGGCAATTTTAATGTATGCAAACTGAATAATTATAAGTAACAATATGATATCTAGTAAAACTAAAAACACATCTGATTTATTGTGTTCGAGTGTAGTAGTAGTGCTGTATTGCATAGTTGTTAGATGTAACATGCGAGAATGTGTAGAGATGTAGTTTTAGAGGGCCTACAGAGAGAAAAGAGTAGTACGGTCACCGAACTTCAGAATAAGCTAATTACGGTCACTATATATGTTTTGCGGTGATTATCCGGTCACTTGCTCACAGTTCAGCATCGGATTGCACTTTGTTAACCGGCCAAATAGTCTGCGTGGCGCCATGTTGACTAGTTAAATTGACCACGTTCCTTGTGGGTCCCACCTGTCAGTTCGCATAGGGAAAAGGTCAGATAAACACAAATTTACGCAGGCGCGACAAGGCTCCAACCCATGCGCGGGAATCACCTGGTTGTGTATGTGTCTGTCAGGGCCTGATGTGTGCTCATGCACGTGTAGGTTGAGCACTTGAGCGTGAGAGTGTGTGTTGGTCGTGTGGTGTACTGGTGTGTGCATGCATGCATGCATGTGTGCGTGTGAGTGTTGCGTGCGTGCGTGGCTGCGTGTGTACGTGTGAGTGTTGCGTGCGTGCGTGGGTGCATGTGTTTGTGTGAGTGTTGCGTGGATGGAGTTCGTGTGCATGCATGCGTGTGTGTGTGTATAATCACCACACCAGCTCATGTGTGTTAAAACAGATGGCTCAGCATACCAATACAAGGCCACCTTGTCCGTGTGCCCGCGGTCATGACTTTGCACCACCATCAAAATATTTTTTTGTCGTTTGTTTTCATTCTTACTAGCAAGATGCCCATGCGTTGCACGTAACATCAAGATGAATTTGTTTGACTTGTTTATCTTGTGAGAGAAAAGGATGAACGAGGTAAGGCCTTATTTGCAAATGTGGAGAGGTGTGTGGGTACCTTTTTGCAAAACTGCCATAGTTTCTTTCCTATCCGTCAGATATAAATCGGACGACCTATATTGCAGGATGGCAGGCGCACCATCATCACCAACTCTGTTTTTATAAGAGTGTATTTTATGTATTTTATAATAGTGTAGATGTAGAGTAGATACAAGTCGACAGGTGGGCACGATGTTAGTGAGATAATGTGATGCAACACTAGATCAGGTGCCACGTGGAGCGTTCAACTGGTCAACTAGTCATGTCATGAGAAAATACAAAGTTGTACGGTGAGCCCGTGACTGTATAATAACCACTAAACGTAAACGGTGACCGTAATGAGTGGATTATGAAGTCCAATGTATGTATCGTGCTTTCACTTCAAATACAATGATCATCATTGCATATATCGCGAGAGAAAGATGAAACACGCGTGAATTTTCTGGGGGCTTACTTTTAGAGGACATGGAGATAGTTTTGTGTGCATACGTGAAAGGGGCGTACAGGGGGGTATGCGATGGAGAGAGAGATGCTCTTCGTTTCTCTTTATTATGACTAACTTTGTATATAGTATAAAAATATACAAATTCACAGTGCGGAATAAATATCATTGTGGGCACAATGCAATGCAAATTAGCGTTCGTACTCCTCCATATAACTTTGTAATGTTGTATATATGTAGAAACTCTAAAATAATTTTTTGGCCACACTTTATTCAAAAGGAATGTTGTATGCGAAATAAACGTGAAGAGAGGGCTTTTTAGATCAATAGGGTACGTGATGTAACATGTGTGAATGTGTAGTTGATGCATTTGGCGGGGCCTAGAGAGGTATGTGTGTGTATTACGTATTCAAGAGAGGCATGGATAGAGGGGCCGACGGGGGGTGTGGGAGAGATAGCACGAGAAATGAGGGTGGTCTAAAGAGAGAGAGACGAATATGACGTCACGACAAGAGATTCCATTCCCTTGAGTGTGTATATGCAAGGGGGGAGGGAATAGAGGCACAAGGAGAATTTTTCTGTGTGTGTGGTGTTTGTGTTGGTATGTGTGGGTGTGAGAAGATAATGAGACGTGGGGGCAGAGGGCGTGTCACCGCGTGAGGCCCGGTGGGTCGAGGTGAGGCCCTTTGTTCGGTTCTGTCCTGCGCCACATTGGTCGGCCCATGACACATTTAGGAAGACCCATGGATGACTAGTCGTACAAGACAAAGATAGCAGAATTGTGAAGGACTCTGTGTCCACCAACAAAGCCGGCTAGGATTTGTAACCCTAGGTTCTCGGACTAAGGTAAACCCTCTATCTCTGATATTACTATTCATCCAACCTAACTTTAAGGGGCATCCTACAGAATGCTCTGCTAGAATCATACTCGTCGATTAGGAAGAGAGGTGTGAGATAATGCGTGAGAGACAGGCGTAAAGATAATGTGCGTACATGAGACACGTAGGCAGGTCCATGTATATAGAAAGGGTCGATGAGGATTGTGCGTGTGTATGTTTGTGAGAGGAAAAGTGCTTGTGATAAAGGTTAGTGTAAACAGTTGTAAATGGTTACGAGAGGGAGGGAGGGTTATATCTAGAGAATGTCTGCGAGAAAGACACCTCAGGAGAGAGTGTGTGAGCATGTGTGAGAGACCACCGATGGAGAGTGAAACCACACGTAAAATACTGCTCTACACATTGATTAAAGATATAAATTGTATCCAAATATTAGGATGGGATCATGATATTTGCAATTCGCGTAAGGAGCGGTCATTGATCCATCAAACATCTAGATTCTATCGAATTTGAGCATGTCTATGTTATTATTCGACACAATTAATCCACATAGTTAGTATTTTGAACTCCACACAATGCATCGCTTTAGCAATCGAATAAACGTGAGTATAGTTCATGTTGTGTGTGTAAAGCACATTATACATACGAAAGTTGCACAATAGACATTTATAAATAGCTACCTATGAACTAGTATACATTTGTATTCAACCTAAGGTGGTTTAAAAAAATCAAATTCAACATGAAGTCCATTCAATTATTTGAATTTGATATCATGGCATTTGTAAACCATACCTAAACTATGGGGGTACCAATCTTTGCTCCGATTTTGTACATAATAGCATATGTAGTCGTGTACAAAATAGATTCAAATTTAGCTCCTCCATTCCAAAATAATCGTAGTTATAGGATTTTCAAGTGTCAAAATTCAAAAGGAAGCGGATAATTTAATGAGGTTTTCAAACATACAAGGTCAAATATAACGTTGTCTATTTAGGTCAATCCTCATAGTTCAAGAGTACTCTAAACGTGAATGCTTGTGTTTCAAAATTTCGAATGAAGCGCCAAAAGAGCCTCTACTCGCCCGAAACCGCGTGAGACCAATGTTTGGTAGTACAAGGAAATTACTTTTCTAATAACTCCGACATGTGAAACCTACCGGCCCGACGTCCAAAGGTCTAAACCGGGGTAGGTTTCTAGCTTCATCTAGACGCCACGCAACCGCCTCCGAAAAACATTCATACACAATGACCGCCTAAGCACACATGCGCGCGGCCGAAATCGCTCCCGCCCACTATTTGGGACACCTGGGATTACCATCCTACCCCCGACCCGCAGTAGGTCCGAAATTTAAGAGGGGGGCAAAGTTTGTACTTTCCCCAAATTTCAAACAAGCGCGTCCCATCTTCTGTTCAAAAAAGGCAAAAACAAGCGCGTCCCAGACCGAAACATGGTTCCCCCCACCCGTCCGATTCCCCATTCAAACTCCGTGGGCGCCAAAACTACCTCTCCACCAGCCGCGAAACCCCGACGTCCTCCATCCGCCACCCTATCCCACCCATCAACCGCCGCCCTCCTCCATCACGCCGGAGCCGATACCCCGACGTCGTCGTCCACCGCAACCTCAACCGCAACACCCTCCACAGCTAGTAGTTGAAGCCGAGGCCGAGCCGTCCGTACCCGAGCCAGTTCAACCACGCCGTCCTGCGCCTCACCGCTGCCGCTCCAACTTCGCCACCCTCCACCGCACCGGAGCTGTTCCTGCTACGCTGTCCTTCGCCGCCTCGGATCTGCTTCCCCTCCGCCGACATACAGCCACAGCAACACAGTCAACAATTTGGCCATGGGTTCGTCCAAGCCTGCACCCTCCAGAACATCGGTTTCCCCGGTAAAAACAAGAAGATCGGTGCGACATGTGGAGGTGACCACACCGGCAACCGAAGAAGGTACTCCTCTTCCCTTATTCATGCAAATCTTACGTCTCTACTTGCACGGTATTCATCCCACAGAAGACACTAGTTGACCGCTTCTTCTTGATACTAGATGTTCCTAGTAACTCGTGATGTACAAGGTTTCTCCTCATATACTATTTCACCTTAGCTAGAGGTCCGTCGGCCCCCTGAATTACAATTCCTGGCCAGTTGATTCCCAATTAACGGAAGCATTCCGCAGCGTAACAGGCGCTAGTACGACTATTACGTCGGGGAAGCGGCGCCTTGGTGTTTATCTTAGGGGCGTCTGCGGCCTAGAGCTACTGGCGCCCGATCTGGAGGTCGGCCGGGATTAAAGGGATGGCTTGGGGGCGCTGCCAAGAATGGCGGTGGTGTGAGGTCGATGGGAGGGCGGGACGGCAGAGGCACGGGTCTGGGCCGGTGGTCGCTGGCGGTTCGTGACAGATTGTCAACAGTGACTGGCGGGAGGTAGACGAAGGCCATCTGCCCGTTCCTTATAGATCGGACGGTTCATTAAAAAAATCAACTGACCTATTTATTTTCAGTCGACTGTTATCTTAGATATGACCACATGTGGTGGTGTGCTGGAGGAGTACCTGCATTTCCTGTGCTCATATATTACAAAATCATACGGATTAGAATCTAATTTTGTTTGCCATGCAATGTTGTAGAGCTATCATATGTCTCCTATCATTTATTAGCCACTTGCTATCTGCTACTTTTACAGTGCACTAGTTCTGCACACACTTCACCCATACTCTCACTATTGTGTTTTTATGCAAGGGTATTTCAGACTCTCCTGCCGAAAGAGAAGCAGCAAAGAAAAGAGAGAAGTCGCTCCAGCTTGGTATACGGGTAGGCAAGACACGTTACAACGCTATAAAGGGTGCAGTGTCAGCAGATGGAGACGGTAAACGTAGCTCTGTAGTTGATGACCTCGCTCGCAATGAACCACCATCCCAGGTGCTTGCTTTAACTTCGCGCTGTCATATGTGGTTGCATGTTGGTGTCTAGCTTGTATTCAAAAGGCCAAAGTCGGTCTTTATTAAGATAAGGAAAGATATTTTTTACATGAACCACCATCCCGTGAGCACCAGAAGACAAATAGCTAGTCAGGGCACTGGCCGAGCTAGTGACAAGCCCAGCAAAGACAGGCATCACCTGGAAGCCAACTAAAAAGCCGCGATGGTGGCGAAGCAGCCCGCCTCCCACCAGGCTCTCAGGTCCTAGATGATCATGTTCACCACTCCAGCCGGATGTCTAGCTTGTATTGCTTCCAATTTGGTTAAATTGCATCTACTTAGCTTACACATTATACCTTTGAATATGACATGCATTTCTGTTTTTGGTACATACTAGTACATCTGTGTATTAACCATGTCCTTACATCAAACTAATGTTCTTGTGGATCCCTCATCAATCACTTATGATGAGGCAGGCAGGCAAGGGGACTACTCCTCATTTAAAGAATGCAGCGTCAGCCTCCCGACATGATTCTCAAGAAACAGAAATGCTAGACGAAGATAGTGAACGTAGCTCTGTAGTTGATTACAGCATTTCCCCTACACTAGCATTGCAGGTGCTTGCTCTAACTTGGCAGCGTGATATGTGGTTGCATGTTGCATATGGTGTCTAGATTGTAATTCTTCCAATCTGGTTAAACTGCATGTGCTAGTCTGCTTAGCTTATAATCCTGTAAATGTGACATTATACCTATTAATGTGACATGCCTTCCTGTATTTAGTACACAGTACATCTGTCTATTAAGCATGTCCTTACATAAAACTATTGTTTTTTTTGTATCCCGCATCAATCAATATGACGAGACACCTTTAGTATATGCAGTGCGATATTAGTTGCATCTTTCATATGATTTATAGCATGCGCTGCTTCTAATTTGTTGAAATTCCATTTATGATGGGACGCTTTTAACTTGGCAGTCATATTGGTTGCATCTTTCATGTGGTGTCTAGCTTGCATTGCTTCTTACTTGCTGGAATGGTTTCTGCTTAGTTTACACAAACAGTTGTGAACATGCCATGCCGTCCTGTTTTTCGTACATATTCCATCCTGGTATCATGTGTTTGCCTTACATCAAAGTAGTGATTGTAGGTATCATGCATGAATGAGTTTTGAAGAGAGAGTTTTGAAGAGAGAATTTTATTGCTTTTTCTTGTCGGTTTTACTTGACAATTCAAAATCAATAAAGCAGAAGGAAGTTAGCAAGGCAGCGGATAAAGGTGCTCCTTCCAAACGGAGGGCCTCTACAGTTTCTACTCCTCCACACCCCCAAGATGATTTCCAAGACAACACATGCATAGACACTCGACAAAGCTGTGTTTATGATGAGCACGTCTCCCCTAGTGCAGCATCACTGGTGCTCCCTCTAACTTGGCACTGTTATATGTGGTTGCATGTTATGTGTGATGTCTAGCTTGTATTGCTTCTAATTTTGTTGAATTCCATCTGCTTAGTTTACACATTATACTTGAATAAGACACGTGTTCCTGTTTCTAGAACATACAATATCTGTCTATCACACCATGTTCTTACATCAAATTACTACTATTGTGTAACTTGCAACAATCACTTATCATAAGACACGTTTGACTTCGGGGTGTAATATAGGTTACATCTCACATTCTTTTCTAGCTTGTACTACTAATTTGTTGAAATGGCACTTATGACGAGACAGTTTTAACTTGGTAGAGTGATATTATTTGCATCTTTCATATGGTGTCTAGCTTTCATTGCTTCTAATTTGTTGAAATGCCTTCTCCTTAGTTTACACATCATAAGCTATGAAATATGCAATGTTGTGAATATGCAATGGCACTAATGACGAGAGACCTCTAACATGGTAGTGTGATGTTGTTTGCATCTTGCATATGATTTATTTCTTGTACTGCTTCACATTTGTTTAAACGCCATTTATGCTGAGACGGTGTTAACTTGGCAGAGCGATATTTGTAGCATCTTTCATATGGTGTCTACCTTCCATTGCATTGCTTCTAATTTGGTGAAATGTATTCTTCTTAGTTTACACATCATAGTTTTGGTTATCTCTTCCGTCCTGTTTTTCATACATATTACATCCTCCTATCATGTGGTTGTCTAACACCAAAGTTTTATTCGTCTGCATCATGCATCAATTTGTTCTGAAGAACTAAATTTTATTTGTTTTTCTTGCCGGCTTGACTTAACATGGCACAGAGAAAGAGGAAGAAACAGAGAATGGCAGGGAATGAGAAGCGAATGAATCCTGCAGATTCTGCTGGTACTAATGGTGCAATAGAAGGTGAAATTCCAGCGGAAAATTCTACAAACATGGCATCCCATGCTACACGAACTGCAAAAAAAGCCAAACAGAAACAAATAGCTGCCACCAAACAAGCAGAGACAGCCCTAGTTCTTGCAACACCTACCACAGTACTACCAGCTGCACGACATACTTGTGTGTCAACTGAGCTAGCAGCACGTTCCCAAGCTCCCTTGTCACCTGACACTACTTCCCAAGCACTCTTGACACAAGACGAGTTGGCAATATCAGATGAACCTTGTGAGCTTCAACAGCAAGAAGGTAGTTGCTGGAGTCAAGTTACAGTTGCATGCTTCTTTATATGTAGTCTCACAGTTTGATGTACACTAACACTTCCTATGTTTGTTGTTGGACTAGCACCTAGGCGCAAGAGGAAACAAACATCAGGGATAATGCTCGATAGGTTAACTAAATCTAGAGGAGGAAGAATGGAGATCCGTTTAAAAAGGCCACGTGATGCTACAGAGTCAGCCAAGTTAGTATCAGAGGCAGCAGTTGCCGTTAGGTGTCATGTACGTATCCTCCCAATATGGATTCAGTACAGGAATGACAAAGACGAAACCCAGTGAACTTTCCCAAACATCTCCAGTGGAAAATATATCGGATGAAGACTGGAGGGGCCTTGTTAAAAACTGGTCTGATCTGAAGTATCAGATACATTATATATATGTGCTCAGATCACATGTTGAAGTCCTATTGACGCATGTGCCACACAAATCTATCTTCTTGTAGGTGAACTGTTCAAAGAACAAGGCCAACCGTACGAAAGTGAAATTCCAACAGACGACAGGATCTTGTAGCTATATTGCACACTGCGAGGCTCTTGTAATTAGCTGTTGTTTCACTCTTTTCGCTGTACCATATTATCAGATCTATATTGACTTGTTCGAAATGCAGAGGAAAGCCCGCAAGGACCAAAAAGTACCTGAACCAAATGTTGTGGAAATCTTCAAGTACTGTCACACCAGCAACAAGAAGGGCATGACTACACCAGTCGAAGCCGCTGTTGTAAGTCCTTAATCCTCATGCCTTTTAACTACTACTTACTCTGACTTGTGCCTTGAACTGCATGGTTTGCAGCCAATGTCTATTACTCTTTTCAATTTTATACACAATTGTCTTAGTGTATCATTGCACCTTACAAGGTTTAAAAGGGAGAAGTGATGTTCCTTTGATCTTGACCCGTAATCTAGTTCCATGCTGGACTTGCCCACACAATGTTACAATTGCCTGTTTGTCTGTTCTCAGTTGTTTTGTGATATGAATGATGTCATACTATGCTTACCGTATTATAAACTTCGTCTCTTTATCCTTAGCCCTCAATACAATGTGAAGAAATAGACAATACATTAGCGATGGTACATGGTCATATGTTTGGAACCTGGTTTTATTATGTACTTTGCAATAAAATACAACTAATATTTTACATGGGTTCACCAGAATAAGTTCTGTATATAGACCAAAGCTATTTTGTTTGGTTTTGCTGCCTCCTTAATATCTTCTGTTCTGGTACTACTAATGTAAAACCTCAACTTTTCAGCGAGCTATGGAAAAATGGTGGAACCGCCACCTTCTGAAGGTGGCGAGGCAACTATAACCGCAATGTCAGCTCTTGCTGTAGTGGGTCAGTACCTGTCCACTAATAGTGCCAAAAACACATTCCTGCATAATACTGGGTTGGTTGTTAAGGCAATATCGTCCAAACAGCCTCATGATCAAGATATGCAATCTCAAAGCAATGTTGTATCTGCGCTCCAGACACAAGTCCATTCCCTAACAGAGGCCCTTTGTGAAACAAGGAGAAACATTGCTCAATGTCGTCAAGATATGCATGGTTTTGAAACCAGACTATCAGACATTTGCTATGTTGTTCAGGAGCCTAGGGGAAATGGAGGTGAGGGTTATGGTGTTCCATCAGACAATACAGCATGAAAACGTAACAGTCAGGTCAAATGAACCGAGCTTCTGAACTTCTGATGGTGCATTTATCTGCTAGACTGTTAAGTTTTATGCCAACCTTCCTTTTGTTATATAGTTGTAATTTGTTTTGGTGCGATACAAAATTTATTCTTAACGTGCAGCCACCGGCTGAAGAAAACAGCAAGCCATTTTTGTATAGTGTAGGGTGTTCCCTTTATTTGCACTGGTGGCGATCTTTGATGCCGAGTGGATGTAATTTGTGCAATCGCCTTAATAGCCTAGCGTTAGTTTGGGCCTTATTTATTTCCTAGTCTTCTTTTTCCCTAGTTTGCTAGTGGCCGCAACTACCCATGGGCCATATACGGGTCGTAGGATCCATGGGTCTCCTACGGGCCGTCGATAAATGGGCCTGTAACCGGTGGGCCTCGGGCCGTCGGTAAATGGGCCTAGGGCCGTCGGATAAATGGGTCTACATGGGCCGTAATCGGGCGTAATTGGTATCAGCCCAGCACGGTAACGGACCGTTAATAGGGCGTAGGACTACAAAAGCTTAATTCTGTCACAGGCATAACGGGTCGTTAATGGGCCAAAATATAGGACGGGTTGGCCAGAAACGGGCCGACTCTTGCCATGGGCCGAATTTGGCCCATTAGGGTAACAGGCCAGTAACGGGCCGACTCTTGCCATGGGCCGAATTTTGCCCATTTGGGGAACATGCCAGTAACGGGCCGACTCTTGACATGGGCCGAATTTGGCCCATTAGGGGAATAGGCCAGTAACGGGCCGGAAGTAATCGAGGGCCGAAAAGGATCCCAAGAACGTATGGGCCGTCAATAGGCCGAAAGCTAACACGGGCTGGAAACGGACCATGTAAATCACGGGCCGTTAACGGGTACAAAGAAAATTACTGTTCATTATGGGCTAGAGTCACCGTGGGCCTGTAAAGGGCCAAAAGATACGAAGGCCTCATATGGGCCGAAAGACGTCGTGGGCCATACATGGGCCGAAAGTGAAATGGGCTGGTGTTATATTCGACAGGCCACTTGACGTTGTTGGGCCGATTTCCTTTAGTGCCTAACGGGCCGTAAAATGGGCTATTTGCAAAGAGACCGTTAACAGGCTTTTCATGGGCCAGCCCGTTAACTTTTGACCAAGTCAAACGGGCCGGCTTTGTAAGCTAAATGGGCCAGTGGTGGGCCGTGGCACGTGTCGACATATCATAGGCGCCTATCTGACCCACTGACGAGCTGACACGTGTTTCGTCCGGCCAATAAGAATTTTACACGTGGAAATTTCCCATTGGTCGGTGCTGTTAACGGGTTATCGGATCCAAAACCTGACCTGATAGCTTAACGGTGTTCTGTTACGGTGGATGCCATGTGTCGGTCACCCTTGACGAAAGAACTTCTGTGACGCGCGATTTATCATCATGGAAGTGGACACTTCCGTGATGATAATTTTGGTAATGTCATGGAACACTTCTATGACAGCACAGGTATGACTATCTTGATTCTGTCATAAATTTGTCATGGATGTACATGCATGACAAAAACCGCGACCTACTGTGACAAACACGTATCATCACGGAAGTGTATTTTTTTTGTAGTGCTTAGCCGTGTGCGATGCCCCCCTCCATAGTATACTCCTCCAGCCATAGCGTCGTAGTGCTTGGGCGAAGCCCTGCGCAGATCACATCACCAACACCGTCACCACGCCATCGTGCTGACGGAACTTTTCCTCGACCCTCTATTGGATCAAGAGTTCGATGGACGTCATCAAGCTGAACGTGTGTTGAAAACGGAGGTGCCGTAGGTTCGGTACTTGGATCGTTTGGATCGTGAAGACATTTGACTACATCAACTGCGTTAACCTATCGCTTCCGCTTTCGGTCTACAAGGGTACGTGGATACACTCCCCCCTCTCGTTGCTATGCATATCCTAGATAGATCTTGCGTGATCATAGGAATTTTTTTGAAATTGCATGCTACGTTCCCCAACAGTTATGTGCGGCACGATGGAGTTACGCGCTGTGAATTAGAACTGCCATCAGGGTGTGCCGATATTCCAGGCCTGTTGGGAATATAGCTATTTGTGTAAGCTGCCGAGGAGGGGCCGGGTTATGCAAAGAGCTTCAACCGAAAGAAGCCCAAGGCCAAGCATGAAGATAGCGGTTCAAGATGGGCTTAAGGCCCGCTGGCGACTCAAGGCCCGTTGTAATAAACCATTGTAATGATATTACTTGTATCATAAGATAGACTTAACTAGTCACCTAGCCGAACATTGTTTATGAGCCGGCCGGGACTCTGTAAGCCGCAGGGCGTCCACCCGTGTATATAAGGGGACGACCCGCTGGCAGCTTAGGGCAAGAAACAACTCATCGAGAGCCAGGCATAGCGTGTACATCAATACCAAGCCAACTAGACGTAGGCCTTACCTTCACCGTAAGGGGCCGAACTAGTATAAACCCTCTCGTGTCCTTTGTCCCGATTTAACCCCTTCAAGCTTCCTAGTTGCGATGGCTCCACAACTAAGTCCTTTCATGAGGACATCTGACGTGACAATTCCACGACAGTTGGCGCCCACCGTGGGGCCAGCGCACAGTGGATTTGAGTTCTTGAAGGGCAACTTCGAAGGGCTCAAGGGATACGTGGTGGGCCGGATGACCAAGAGTCGTCGCGGCAAGATCTACATCGATGATGAAGGCTGGGGTCCTGGCGCCGGCTCAATTGAGTACGGATACCGGGTCCACTTCGATGGAATCCATGTCTTCATCGGCCGGATCGGTGAGCCGGGCCCTGAGCCGGACTACTGCACCGACCTCGTCGAGACGGCTCAGCGTGCGAAACCCGCCCAAGTTCAACCCGGCATGAAGCGTGTCTTTGAGGGCTGCGTCCAGGGACAAGAACTTTCTAAAGGTCCTGAAGATGGTGGTGAGACGGCCGTCCACTCTGACGGTGATTCATCTGCCGGTTTAACAGATTCTTTGTATCAACTTCAAAACGGTGCGCTTGGGGGCTGTTCCAATGGCCTTAGTATTCCGGACCTCTGTGAGTCGCCAAATTGGGCAGGAGTCTTTATGGCTGGGACTCAACCCGGACAAAACTCTACAGCCACGGCTGCAATTACTTCCGGGTTAGGAGCAGCCGGGGCAGGAGGCCCTGTGCGCCCGCCGGCTCAGGTGCTGATGGATCTCATGGACAAGCTTACGACCCTGTTAGCCACCACGGCTATTCCTGCAGACAAAAATGATCATGACGCAGCGGTAGCACAGGTACATGAAGAGATAGCTCAGGCCAAGGAGGCCTTGGCAGCTGAGGATACTAGACTGGCTACAGAGCGGGCGGCTCTTGACGCCCGGGCACAGCGCTTGCAGTCAGAGGCTTACCAGTTCACGATGAGCTTAAATGCATCCAACGAGGTAATGAGGAGGAGACATCAGTCTCGGTTACCTCCGGATTATGACCCTCGGATTCTTTTTACTACACCCGAAGCCGGTCCAAGTAACCTGGAGGCCAATCAGTTTATGACAGCCGGAACAGGAGGACCGATTCAACCTCGGGAGACGGCACCACCTCACGTGAGCATATCGCCGCCGCATTATGTACCGGTTCCACCGGGTCACTTTTCCAACCCCATGGAGAACTTAATCGCAGCTTCAGCGCGTCTGGCGGCTCTTCCTATGGAGGTGACGACCCGGTGACAGTGGAAACCCGGAGAGTCAGAGAGCTCCTCCAAACGGCTTTAGCTCAGCAGGAGACCTATTTTTACAGCCGGGACAGGATTCATTCCACTCCCCCACCCTGGTTAGCACCACCTCGCCAGAACCAGAACCCGAGTTAGAACAGGCAGATGAAACAGAAAGCTTTGTCAAGCAACGCTCAACACCGTGACCAGCATGGTGGCTATAACCCGGTGCGAAACCGAGTACGTCAGGAGAACGAACGGGCGGTTCAACTAAAGGCTCAACAAACAGCTCAACAGATAGCACATCAGGATTTCCCAGGGGATCCCATAACTTCCATTGAGGCGGGAGAAGCCACTAGAACCGGTGGTGTTCCTTGTCTGGTTCCGGCTTTATAGAACGTGCGGTTGCCCAAAGACTTCAAAGGACCTCGAAAGGTGCCGAATTACACGGCCAACTTACAGCCTGGAGCATGGATTGAGAATTATGAGATGGACATGGAGCTGTTGGAAGTTAGTGACGCAGCAATGGCTAAATATTTTGCCATGATGTTAGATGGAACGGCCCGGTCTTGGTTAAAAGGCCTGCCACCCAATTCCATTGGCTCATGGGGGGAGTTAAAGGCCCGGTTCATCCAGAACTTCAAAGACACCTGTAAGCAATCTATGACGGTCGTGGACTTGACAAATTGTAAACAGGGGGAAGGTGAATTTACCACCCATTGGGTACGCCGGGTCAAGAAGATAATTCATTCATCTGATAAGATGGATGCCGGTTCTGCAGTCCTTATATTGGAAAAGAATTGCGGCTTTAAGCCGCTGAGGCAGAAGTTAGGGCGCCTTAAACGTGGCTGCAAGGATATGGGTACACTAATAGAAGCTCTAGTCAAGTACGCTGATTCTGATAGTACCAAGGATCCCGGGTCTGACGATGAAGAGGCAGGGAAGGGAAAATAGAACAGCAGTAGAAAGGGCCAACAGCACGACCCGATGAACCAAGGTGGCAATAAGCGTAAGGCGGACGACAACCCGGAGCTTGTGGCCGACATTAAAACGCATGGTAACAATCAGAGACATCAGGGTAAGTGGCCTCGATCCAGTGGGTTATACACCTTTCTCCATAGCTTCTGGGGTGGAGGCAGCTTTGCTAAGTAATATCCAGCGTGATTCGCCTTGCCGGTCGTGGGATATAACTTATATTCAGCCTTGTTATATTTAAGCCACCGGCTCTTGAGATATATATGTTTTTGACAATGTATATATTATATAAAGTAATAAGGCAGGACTTCTGTCCTTTTTTCACCTTCAAAACAAGCATATATGTCTTTTTGATAGGTGGTGGAAACAACCAATAGGGACCGGATCATATCTGAATCCGGCTCTCCCTTTGGTCCGGCTTATGATCATATCTGAATCTAGTCGTGGTCACTTGGGGGCTTCCTGTTCAAACATAGGTCGTATTCGAACCAAAGAGAACATAGCTGTTAATACCCACTTGATCGGCATACTTGCCAAACCTACTTGGGAGCTTCTTGATCATATTTGAATCACAGCTTAACCCATTTAGGTCTGACGTGGATCGTATACGAATCAGCGTCATTAAACAAATCCTATGATCACTTGGGGGCTTCCTGTTCAAACATAGGTCGTATTCGAACCAAAGAGAACATAGTTGTCGATACCCACTTGATCGGCATCGCCAAGCCACTGGGGGCTATATGATCGTATCCGAATCTTAGCTTAACCCCTTTGGAACGGTTTACTGATCATATCCGAATCAGAAGCCTGTAAAGTATTTTGATTATCCTGAAACCTTGTGGAAAGCATTATGAGATGTTTTTTGTCTTACCGGTTTAATATTCATCACCCCAGGTTGTTAAGTGCCGGGTATGAGCCGGAAAGGTTATATAGGGGTCGCAGGTCTACTATTATGCTAGCCTGCATATAAGTCTTTTTGTTTGTGTTCCGGGTTATCAATACTTCCTATGCAGGATACGGCAAGCAAAATTTAAAACGCCAAGGAAAAATATACAGCCATGGCGGCTTACAGAAAGTATTAAGTGATAAGAACATGCACGAAGGCATGATGAGCATTGGGAAGTTCTCTCTACCCTATTACAAGACTCCCCGAGTCTGCATAGATGAAGCATTGTTTTTTGGCCAAACACCTGGCAATTCACTCCTTCGGCGGGATTGAGGGCTCCGGGTTATCCTTCTCCGCCTCTCTATCGGTTGTTTTGTCCTGGAAGGTGGATGAGGCCCAGTCAATGCCGCTTAAGGCTTCAAATTCAGCCTCATCATCTATTAAACTGGCCGGGTCCACTTCAGGGGCAAAGGTATGCTTACGCGTTGGAGGGATCAGGCTGACTTGATCATATGGAGCGTTTGGGATTCTCCGGTTTTCACTGTCATAAGCTGGTGCATACTTGCTAAGATCTGTGTCGTTTCCAATAAGGGTCGCCACGGGACGTATGGCTTTGACATAGGCGTTGAAGTCATGGTCGTCAAAGGCAGTACCGTCCTCCTTCAGACTTGGGTATCCAAGGGCAAGGTCGGCCGGGTCTAGTTCTGGGAGCCATGCTTTATCCCGACTCAATGCGGCCACGGCCCCGGCTCTTAAGGACGCCCGCCTTAAATCTTGGATCCACTGAGGAAGAAAAGCGAGGCTCTTCAATACATCTTGTAGAAGGTGGGGATGTGGAGTTGATAAAGCTACAACGGCAAAGGCACGTTGTGACCCGGAGTACAGCTGCTCCACAAGGGTGTAAACTTCCTTGAGCTTGATCAGCATGTCTTTCTTGAGGTTGATACTCCTGGGGCCTGTATGATCACAAGCATAACAATAAGCCGGAGATAATCATCACAATAAATCTTGGAAGATTACAATGTTTAAAGGCTTAGGTGACTTATCGAAGATGGCTGAGACCATTTGGGATATCTGCCGCTTTAAGTCGGACAGTTCGGTTGTTGCCTCTCCAAGCGATGCTTCTGCCGTCTCGGCCCGAGTCACTAATGAAGCCCTTTCATCAACCCAAGCTTTTTTCTCTGACTCGAAATTTTTCTTCAATTTCTCTTGTTCGGAGATGCTGAATTCAAACTTGGAGTTTGCTTTTTGGGTTTCAAGCTCTTGAAGCTTCAGTTGGCTCTTCAGGTCAGCAATCTCCGATTCAAATTGACTTATGGTGACCTGTATTGGCACGAGGTTATGGTAAGGATTATAGTAAGGTAACATTCAAGTCCCGAGCACTTTACAGGTAAAGATACTTGGCACTTGGGGGATAATGTATGCTCAAAGAATTTTTTTTAACTTATCTGCCAAGCCATATATACTAAAGTCTCAAGCATTTTACAAGTAAAGATACTTGACACTTGGGGACTAATGTGTCAATTCAAAGTTTCATGCTATCACCGGGTTACATGTATTTACTTTAAGCCGGACTTACTAACAGTAAGTAGATTTCTAAGTCTATAGCATATTCATTCATAAGCAATAGACTTGGGGGCTGGTACAGTAAGTAAGGTTCAGGAAAAGTTAAAATTATACCTCAGATTTATGCTGTATTTGCTTCACCATGTCAATGTCCAGGTCATGGCTATTGTGTACTTTCTGGGTCACCCTTCGGATTTTTTGTGTTGGCAAAGGCTCTAAGTCAGAGGAGATTATAGTTACCTCTTCAGCAACTGCTTGACTGTTCCCTGTGTCCTCCTGAAAGGATAAGAATGTCAGTAAAGTAATGACAAAAGGCGTTAAGAAAATCAAAAGATTACCTCTTCCTCATCCGAAGAAGAATCATCCAATTTGAACATATCAGAGGCGCTGGGTTTCTTCTTCTTAGAAGTGCCCGTCTTGGCGGCTTTCCTTTCAGTTTTCTTGGCTGCCCTGGCCTGCTTGGCAGCCTCATGGTCATATTTGACCATCCAAAAATTATCACCGGCCTGTGGAAATAGATAAAGAATCATAAGTACAAGAAGGTAACATGTAAAAGAGTATTTTTTTGAAAATTAATAACTTACCACAGGAGCCGGGTTCTTCTTGCAGAAGGGAAGTAAACCGAAGGTATTGCTGGTTACGGTGCCCTCCTTCAAAAGCGATTGGACTGTAGCATCTACCACATCATCTAGTAAGTCCTCAGGGCTATGACGCATCGGGTCTTCTTTCTCACCCGAGTAAGTACACATTAAGTCGGAGCGGCGGCTCAAGGGGAGTATCCGCCAGGTGACCCAGACCCGGACCAAATCGATGCCACTTAACCCGTTGCCTAAAAGGGCTTTGATCTTCTTGATGGTGGGATTAAGGGGCAGGCGCTCAACAGCAGTCAACTTGTCCGCCAGATGATGGTTGGACTCAAGACGCAGGGCGCGAAAGCCGGGCAGAGGCTTCTCATTAGCCGGAGAGGTGTCTTGACAATAGAACCACGTCTGGTTCCAGTATTTTGGGTGACTCGGCAGCTCAGCGTAAGGAAAAAGGCAGTCTCTCCGCCGCTGGATTGAGATGCCACCAAGCTCAAGACTAGGCCCGTTGGCACGTTCATTCTGCCGGTTCAGGTAAAAAAGTTCTCTGAACAGCAGCAGACTTGGTTCCTCTCCAAGGTATACCTCGCAGAAGACTTGGAAATTACACAGATTGGACACGGAATTGGGTCCAATGTCTTGAGGCCTCAGGTCAAAGAAATCCAAAACTTCCCTGAAGAATTTTGAGCCGGGTGGGGCAAATCCCGGTTCATGTGATCTGTGAAAACTACTACCTCCCCATCCTTGGGTTGAGGTATCTCTTCAGATGGGTGAGGGGCACGATAAGACATAACCTCCTTCTTTGGCAAGTGGCCAGACTTTACAAACTCGGCAAGTTTGCTTTTGGTTACTGTGGATGGAACCCAATTGCAAGTCACGGGGGCCTTGGCCGCCTTAGGAGCCATGATGACAGTGGCCTACGACACAAATAGAAAGCTTCGGTTCAATTTTAACCCGGGAGAAAGATCCTAATTATTCAAAGTGGCGGCTTAATGAGGGGCCTAATGATATAAGGATGACTGTGCAAACAATATTTAAGCCGCTACAAGTATCAAGTGCAATTCAAAATTGGTTCCGGGTCATGAGGAGCAATTAAAGGTTCTATGTCATTTCTTTAAATCGGACACCTCGACAGTTGTGTTTTAGGGCATTTACCAGAAAAGGTTTTGCAGGTGATAAAAGCAAGTTTCACAGATAACAGTTATTAATCTGGATCAAAATATTGCTCTGAAAGGAAATTTTTCTAGACCTAAGACGAGGCAGAGAAGTTCATGCATTCGAAGAGGGTTCCTGAACAAGGGAAAGGAGATTTATTTTTATGCAAGATCAATACAAACAAGCACCGCAGCAGTTCTACGTAGTTTTCGCGATCTAAACAGGGCATTGGAAGGAACTAGCGAGGGTTTGGTGTCGGCCAGTAATGAACACCGACAAACTCAGCAAGGACCTAATGCAGATCTGAGAAAGGGAATGAGAAGAACTCATGGATGCGGATGAGCTGTGGAGGAGCGTCGTCGATCTCTGGTCAGAGACAGGTTGATGCAGCAGCCTGAGTCGATGAAGACGAGGGGCTTGACAGGGGCGGCGGCAGAGCTCGAGTGGCAGAGAGGAGAGGAAGAAGACGACTGGGGAAAGAACTAGGTCGCTCTATTTATAAGGGAAGACTGACTGAGAGGGCACGAAAAACGAGGAGAAAACATTTATTATCCAGCGGCTCTGGCGCCTCGGTTCTCGGGATGGTCAGTAAAGACAGAGATCCGCTTAAGATTTGACGGAATAGAAAATGAATTAAAGAAAGGATGATGTCACGCCGGGTTAAGACGGATCCAGAAGATGACGTCATGGCGGGTTAAAGAAAACCCTCTGAATAGCCAGAAGATTGAAGATTTATTCTTTAATATTTTTAGATTGACATGAACAGGTTCAAATCAATCTGGGGCCTAATGTTGGGAATATAGCTATTTGTGTAAGCCGCCCAGGAGGGGCCGGGTTATACAAAGAGCTTCAACCTAAAGAAGCCCAAGGCCAAGCATGAAGATAGCGGTTCAAGATGGGCTTAAGGCCCGTTGGCGACTCAAGGCCCGTTGTAATAAACCGATGTAATGATATTACTTGTATCATAAGATAGACTTAACTAGTCACCGAGCCGAACATTGTTTATGAGCCGTCTGGGACTCTGTAAGCCGCAGGGCGTCCAACCGTGTATATAAGGGGACGACCCGCTGGCGGCTTAGGGCAAGAAACAACTCATCGAGAGCCAGGCATAGTGTGTCTCGCTCCCCGGTTATCGAAACATCAATACCAACCCAACTAGACGTAGGCCTTACCTTCACCGTAAGGGGACGAACTAGTATAAACCCTCTCATGTCCTTTGTCCCGATTTAACCCCTTCAAGCTTCCTAGTTGCGATGGCTCCACAACTAAGTCCTTTCACGAGGACATCTGACGTGACAATTCCACGACAAGGCCGTCCAGCTTCCCCTTTAATTCTCGTGGCCCACAACACAACAAGCACACCCACGACAACACATAGAGAGGGGATGTCTAGCGGCGCTCCAATGGAGTTCGGCGAGCATAAAGTGAAGACCCGCGCAAGGGAGACTGCTACCTCTTGAGCACTGCGTTGGTTTTCCCTTGAAGAGGAAAGGGTGATGCAGCAAAGTAGCGTAAGTATTTTCCCTCAGTTTTTGAGAACCAAGGTATCAATCCAATAGGAGGCTCCTCAAAAGTCCCACGCACCTAGACAAACAAACAAGAACCTCGCAACCAACGCGATAAAGGGGTTTTCAATCCCTTCACGGTAACTTGCAAAAGTGAGAGCTAATAGAGATAATAAGATAAGATAAATATTTTTGGTATTTTTATGATATAGATTGGAAAGTAAAAGATGCAAATAAAAGTAGATGGAAACTTGTATGATAAAATATAGACCCGATGGCCATAGGTTTCACTAGTGGCTTCTCTCAGGATAGCATAAGTATTATGGTGGGTGAACAAATTACTATCGAGCAATTGATAGAAAAGTGCATAGTTATGAGAGTATATAGGCATGATCATATATATAGGCATCACGTCCACAACAAGTAGATCAAAACGATTCTGCATCTACTACTATTACTCCACACATCGACTGACTCCTGCCTGCATCTACAGTATTAAGTTCTGAAAGAGCTGGATATTGACTAGAGGGCGGTGAATAGGCAATTTTTATGGAAGTCTTCAAAACATGGGAGTTTCAAAGACAAACAATAGAAATGACCCTATTTATATGCAGCGGAAGGTAGACTACACTAGGCGAACCATAGTCGAGTATTCAGTGAAGTGAAAGCACGAAGACTATTAGCGGCTAGGCAGTAAGGATCGGGATGGAAGATAGTATGAAGCCAATCCGAACAAGTAGTCACTCGGTGAAGTCAAACAGATAATGCAAGCAGGCAATGACTTCACGAAGACAAACTATAAGTAAAGAGAAGTAAGAGATAGAACCAGTAGCTTGGAGAGGCCAGTGATTTGTTCGACCAGTTCCAGTTGCTGTGACAACTGTACGTCTGGTTAGGGAGGCTAAGATTTAACTCAGAAGACCGCGTCTTCACCTTATTCCCCTTGAGCTAAGGACACTTAGTCCTCGCCCAATCACTCTGGTTAGTCTTCAAGGTAGACTTCCAAACCTTCACAGACTTCGTTCACCGGCAATCCACAATGACTCTTGGATGCTCAGAACACGACGCCTAACCGACTGGAGGATTCACAGTCCTCAAGTGTAACAAGTCTTCAGATCACGCAGACAGAAAAGACTTCAGTGATGCCAAACACTCTTTGGGCTCTGGGTAGTTTGGGCTTTGTCCTTGCAAGGATTCTCTCTCAAAGGGTTCGGAGGTGGGTTGCTCTCAAACGACAAAAGTCATGCACTAACTCTGAGCAGCCACCAATTTATGGTGTAGGGGATGGGCTATTTATAGCCACTAGGCAACCCGACCTGATTTGTCCGAAATGACCCTTGGTCACTAAGGAACTGACATGTGTTCCAACAGTCAGATTTCAAACACACGCGGCAGCTTGACTTGGGCTACAAGTAAAGCTGACTCATCCGACACTGGATAAGATTTGCACTCATTGTCTTCGCTTGAAGACATAGGATTTGGTTGAGCATCACTTTAGTCACTCTGACTTTGTTCACTTGGACCCCACTTAACAGTGCGGTGGTTCCTATGACTCAACAAAGAAGAAAAGGAAACAACAAAGCAACTAAGTCTTCGCGCTCCATAGTCTTCATGCGATGTCTTCTCATGTCATAGACTTCACTGTGAATAGCTTCACAGACCACCATTGTCTTCAATGTCTTCACACATTTTTAGGGGTCATCTCCGGTAGGTAAACCGAATCAATGAGGGACTACTACCTGTGTTATCTTGCAATTCTCACAAACACATTAGTCCCTCAACCAGGTTTGTCATCAATACTCCAAAACCAACTAGGGGTGGCACTAGATGCACTTACAATCTCCCCCTTTTTCATGATTGATGACAAACTGGTTGAAGTTTTCAACGGGGATAAAAGTATGTGAAATTGTAAAGGATTAAGATATTGTCTTCGTAAGTGGTAAAAGGCTCCCCCTGAAGATGTGCATATAAAGGTTTTGCTTTGGAATGCAAATGCACATGGCAGGTTGTACTTGTGGAGATCCTCTTCAACTTATGAAGACAATACATCATGCATAAAAAATATAACTAGGATAATGACATGCATAATGAAAAATGGACGTCTGCAAGATGACTTCATGCGGGATTTATCATCGCACATGCGGAATGTATCGTCGCATCACAGAATAGCAGGAAAAGTAGCAGACGACCATCAAGTTTAAGTGTTACAACTCAAAGAACCAAATGTTTCAAAAGCGGGAGTTGTAAGCACTTGGCAAAAGTATAGCAACCACCCGTATGGACCCGCTTGAAGACTATCAACTCATATGCTTCTCCCCCTTTTGTCAGTAAGGACCAAAAAGGTTTGAAGACATAGAGCATCTACTCGTTCCCATGAGGAGTAGGTGAAGCAGCAGGGTCGACGTTGAGGTTCGGTGGTGCAGACGAACTTGGTGCAGTGTTGATACGCGCCAAAGTTGGAGGTGGTGAAGTAGCATCATCATCGTCTTCAATGACTCTGGCATTAATAGTTGCCGCAGAGGAGGAGTACTCAAAATCTTCGAGTGATGGAGTCCGACGCAAGATAGCGTTCCTGGGAGGAGTGGTATCAAACTTGAATCTCTCTGTGAAGCTATCGTTTCGAAGATCGGCTTCAACATTGAGCAATGTCAGACTCTTCCATGACCTCCGACAGGTTTCATGAGTGACAAACACATTCTTGGTGGCAAGATTTCGAATGCGATTAACATCCACCAAGAGGCTTTGCATCTGACGCTTTAGCCAGTTATGATGCTTATCATGTTTTTGATGCAGGGCGACGAGAAGCTCTCGGTCATTGAGAACATGAGATCTCTTCCGAGGCCTTCGAGCAATTGTGCTTTCAGTGGCTTCAATATAGGCACGATGAGGTGCACGTGTACATCCAGCCAGAGGATAAACACGAGTTGCAGCAAGAACTCCTTCAATGGGTTGAGTGAAGCTTTGATGATCGGTGTTGTGAAGATAAATTGGCTCCTTGGCAGGCTCTGGGTATATGGCTTCGACAGACATATCAACCTCTGGCAAGAATATCAAATGGTTGCGCGCAGACGGCTGATAGTTGATAGCAGAATGAAGCTTGATGAGGCGCATAACCCATGGAGCATAAAACTTCAGACCAAATAAATCAGAGCCAGATGCATCCAATTGCCTGATGAAGAAGTCTTGAGCACTGAAGCTAATGCCATTGAGTATATAGAAAACCAATGTCTTCATTGAGCCTTCAAGCTTTGCTGAAGAAGAATGTCCTTTGACGGGCCATAGAGTTCGCCTTATAATATGATAGATTGTGTGGGGCAGATATTCTAGGTCTTCAACAAAGAATTCCTTTGGAAATTCAGCATCTTGTGGCAGTGGCTTCATCATGCTCAACATTTGGCTCATATTGGGCTCAGGCTTCTGAAAGATGCTCTCCAAGGCATTGCGGTGAAGCTGACAACCAGGCTCTAGAGTTCACCTGGAGTGAGCAGGCCAGTAAGCTCAATGATGTCAAGAGCTTTGGCTTCATGATGTACATTGCCTGTCATCCACTCAAGGACCCATGTCCTCAGATCCCTGTTGTAACGCGAATGTGAAGAGTTGCATAGAATTACAGCAGAAGTTCTTCATTCCAATTTTCTTTATCAGTCACAAATTGTAGAAGACCTGCATCTCTGAAACAGTCGAGGGCTTCTTCTAAGCAAGGCAGGCCCGCAATGGCTTCGTAGTCTAGACACGTATGGGGAAAGATGCACCCCTGATTGTATAGTATGCATGAATAGTAACTGCACTATTGATAACTCCAGAACCGATCAGATGATATTCTTGGCTTGGAATATGGGTTCTTGGCACTATCAAAGAAGGTGTTGTCTGCTATGAAGCCATTAGCGTTGAATGATCCTGGCGCAGATGCAGTACCTGGAAACCTTGGCAGCCTCGGTTTTGGCTTCTGGATTTGAGGCCTGTGCTCCACATGATAATCAAATTGTGGCCCAGCAGCAGGTGGAGGAACCAGAATGGGCCAATGAATAGTGACAAGCTCGCCTTGATAAAATGCTTGCTCAATGGTGTGAGGCCTTGGTGGCGGTACAGGAGCAGAAGCATTGACAAGGTCTTCAGACTGCACATTGGCGGCAGGTGCAGCATTGGCTTCAGACACCGTATTTACTGTAGGTGCCACATTAGCTTCAGCCCTGACAAAGTCATTAGCTTCAGTAGTGTTTTTTGTGGCCGCCTCAGTATTTTCAGCCTCCACTTGAGTAGCTGGAGGGTTCGACACATTCTCCTCGAGAACATCTTCTTGGTTGGTAGGGGGTGTGGCAACACGTTCTTCTTCTTATTCACAGGTTTCTTGTGGTTCTGCGGCTGATGCAGCCGGTGTATCTTCAGCAGCTTTTGCTTCAGATTTAGAGATGTTCATAGTGGGAGTGGCTTCAGGAAACACTTGTCGTGCAACTGAATTGTCTTGCACTTCTCCTTCTAGAATGCTCGATGGAGCGACTTGTGGCCTTGGTCCTTTGCGAAGCCTGTGAAATGCGGGCGACGCTTATGGAGAGGGAGTTGGCTGGACCACATAGTCGTCATCATCAAGCACCAGAGTGGTGACTTGAGGTGGGGGAGTACTTGGAGATACTTGACTTGGGGTGTCTTGTTGTGGGTGATCAGCCCATGAAGCATCCTGAGTGATTGGCGTCAAAGGACGACCAATGCTGATGAGTTCGCTGTTCATGAGAACAAGCGATGATACCATTTGGTGCTCGATCTAAGGAAGGACTTCATCATCTTTTACATTGTCTTGGGGATCAATGTCTTCAGCTGTGATGGGATTCACAGCTGGAACTTCTTCAGCTTCAGGAGCCTCTGTGGAAGCAGGCTCATGAACTATTATCTGACGCTCTTGGTTTTGGGATGCCGGACAAGCAAAATAGATGGGCTCGAGAACAAGGGGCTCTATGGGAGCAGCTCAATCTTTCTTCTTTATCTTTCTCTTCTTGGTCGGTGGAGCATCGTCACTGGTGTTCTTGGACTTGCGCTTTCTGGCTTCGGCTTTAGCTGCCCTTGTTTTCTTCAGTTCCAAAGCCGTTGTGGGGACCTTAGGCTTCGAGCCTGTCATGCTGGCAGGGAAGACAATGCGAGGTGCTTCCCTCCCTGATGCTTCAGCTTGTGCCACAGCAGGCTTCTTCTTTTTGGCAGCCATCTTGGGGTCTATGCCAGGATGCCCAAGTGCCTTGCGCTTTTCAGCTTCATTGTAAGCTTGAACACATTTGGCAGTGAGGTTTTTCAAACGCTCGCGTGAACCTTTGGCCTCTTCACGTTTCTTGTGAAATGCCTCCTTGAGGTCATGCAACATCAGCTTGAAGTTTTGAACATCAGCCACACTGAGCTCGGCCATGTGCTTCTTGAACTGGGCTTTCTCATATCAATTTTGTTCTTCAGTTCAACAATTTTCTGAGCCAGAGCCAGCTCAGGAGCAATGGCACCTTGGAAGGCGACGCTGATGCCAATTGGGAGCTGAAGATCATCAAAACTGAGGATTGGGTTGTCAAACCACTCATCAATGAAATTGTTCAGGATGCCCACATCGAAAAGCGGCAAATCGTTGAAGATCTCCGCCTCTTGTTTGCTCTTAATTAGCTGCTCAAGGGCATCATCACCACACTCATCGTCGGTTGATAGATCAATAGCTTCATTCTCCTCTCACAGCACGACAGCTGGGGTCAGTGCTTGACCAGAATTCTTGACAATTTTCTTCTGGGGCTTCTCTTTCTTCTTGGAGACTCGAGATAAATCTTCAGAATTAGTACTTGGTGCAGGAGGAGCAGTGGTCAGTGGCTTCACACGTGAAGCCTTTGGTGCAACAGAGGGTTTTGAAACCTTGGGTTTCTTCTACTTCTGTGGCTTAGGAGGAGCTTGCACTTCATCAAAATCTGCATCATCAGCTGAGTGATACACATTAGCACCTTGGACTACAATGTGAGTGATGAGGCCTTCGAGGTTGTAGAAGGGGCCGATTCTGTTTTCATTTGCTTCATGGGTGCCATCATCCCGAGGAGTAGATGGACCGGGGTTGAAGTCAAGTCCAAATGCCTTCTTGTTCTTCACAGCAGAATCTTTGGCAAACTTGAAGTTGTGCTTGAACAGATTGTCTTCTCGACACCATAGCAGAGAAGATGGGTCAGCATTCTCTGGCTGTGGTCCGCGAACCATGCACGGATAGAAGCCTTGATCAATAGCTTCAGACAGGGACTGGGGTTGAAGATTTTTGTATAATATATCTCCCCAGGGCTGCTTGATGGCATTCTTCTCGGCATACTCATCAGTGACAAATCTATACTTAAACCATTCTTTAGCTCAACATCTTCGAATCCATTGGGTACGAGTTTTGCGTTCACCATAGGTTTCTTCAGGGTCTGTCTTGTACATTCATGCAGATCTGGTGGCAAATCTTTGGATGTATTTTCGTGGCGCTGTCTGACGCCCTTTCTAGCTGACTTATCATTGCCTTGAAGCTTAAACTTGATGGCTTCAGAACTTGCAAGGGCTTTCGTCTGCTGGTCATACAAGAACTGGCTTCAGGTGAATTGATGTGAAGCTGTAAGAATTCTGCAAATGAATGTAGACTATGAGAACCAAGAGATTCTCCCGCGGACATGTACCTGTGACAGCATTGGAGATGCGAGGGAAGGGGAAGAGGTCATATACATTCTCAGAGGATTTTGAAGATAAATCAGTTTGAAGACATTGACCTCATAACGTGAAGATGTTCACTTATTTGTTGTGAGTTGGTTCCAGATTTGTACAAATCCAAGAATAGGTACAAGTGAGGAATCTAACTTGTAGCGAAGCATAAGTGAATAGACAAAGCATGATATGAGATGCAGAACATGATAGATTCATCAGATAGACATAGAAACCACTTTTGGTGAAGAACGACGAGTCTATCAGATCAAAAAGACAGTAAAAAGTGAGTTTTAATTACCACATGAAGAACTGCTAGACAGAACGGAGTAGGAGGTTGTAACGCCCCGGATACAACTTTCCATATTCGTAACTCCAACTCTTGCCTTTTCCGGAGATGCGATATGATATTTTTCTTCGTGGTTGGGTTTTTTGTCGTTTGTTTTGCATTTTGTTCATGCCATGCATCTCATCTCATAGCATCTTGTGCATCACATCCATATGTTTTCATAAAACTTGCATCCGTTCATAGTTGCCAATTCTCTCTTTGTCTCTTTTGACCAATTGTCAGACCGCTTGTCTTTGTTGATCGTTCTGAGACTAACCACCCACTTGCACGCGATCGCCTTGTTCCTCTGCACAACACACAGACCCCTCCCGCGCGTCCGAAACTTGCCCCGAACCCGAACCGCTCAGTCATCACCGATGGATCCAGATCATCCCCAAACATCTATAAAATATCTCCGTTTTCTCTTTTGGACTCCCTAACCCATTTATTTCGGACCGCCCGATCGTGATCGGAGGATCCAAATCATCCCCCTTTGTATATATATAGTCCACCCACTTGCTAAATAGGATCAAACCCTAACTTCTAGGCAGTTTGTCCCTGCCGCCGCTGCCGCACTCACCTTCCGCCTCGGGATCTCCCCAGATCCATCTTGCAGCCACCCACAGGCCAGCCGTCTCCCCTCGATCCCCAACCCACCAGTCTCCTTCCGATCCAAAACCCACCAACCTGCGCCTCCTTCCTTCCTCGTTTTCCCTAGCCAGCCAAATCCCCACCGAGACTCCTCTGCCGCGCACCAGCGCCCGAGCTCCCTGCTGCTCCTCGCGCCAACCACCACCGGAGGCCGTCACCGGTAGCCAGAGACCTTGCTGCCGCCCCATCGCACTCGAGGCCAAGTCCCTCGAGCAGGAGGGCTTCTCCTGCCCGAGCCCTGCCTCGTTCCCCATCGTCCTCGCTCGGCATCATGTCGCCAGCGTCCAAGCCACCGGAGCGCAGCCGCCCTTCCGCAGCCGTCGAGCGCCACCACAGCAGCACTCTCAGGCCGGCCTCGCCTCCCTTCTCCTCCCTGTCCTTCCTCCTCCTTCCCGTTCTCCCCCTCCTCTCTCATTTTCCCTCTCTCTCTCCCTGTCCAGGAACCCAGGCAGCAGCCATGGAGGCCATGTAGCAGGAGCTCCGCCGCGCCCGTGCCCTGAATCCAGTGACCTCCGCCTCAGAGCCGTTGTCTCCGCCCGTTCCCTCGACGGCTGCTCCACGCGCCAAGGCCGCCGCCGTCGTCCTACTTCACGAGGAAGAGCCCTGCCTCCTCGCCCGCTGACTCCTGCCGTGCTGCTCTGCTTCGCTCGGGTCGCCCCGGCCCCCTTCTGCTCCGTCCACACAAGGTGAACGAGCGCACCAACAGCGCCCGTTGACCGCATCGTTGCCTCCAGATCCGGCCCAGTGAGCCGCCCCTCAGCCTTGCTGCCTTCACCGACTGGGCCAGAGCCCATGGTGAGGCCACCCCCAGCCCTCTCTTGTATGTTGTTGGCCCAGCAGATTTGGCCCATGCATGTTTTTTTCCTGCTGCGAATTTAACCTTATCCAGAAAAACTGCATGTTTACAGATTACCCCTCCATGTTCATGCATTTAATAACTAATTAACCGTGCATCGGTTTAAAGTGATTCAAACATGTAAAATGCTTAGAATTTTGTGTAGAGTAATAATTTATCACTTTCATCCATGTTTAAAATGTTTAAATTTGTTGTTTATTTAATTTTGCATAAATGCCATGTTAAAATGTTTTATTTCATAACTAAATAACCGTTGCTCCGATTTTATTAAACTTTATATGTAAATGGGGTGGAAAAATGCCTAGTTTAACATGGTCCACTTTATTTTCCTGTTTAACAACTTTAAAACTATGTAATAGGCAGAACAGTACCAAATTCATAATATGCATATGGGGACTTACCGGAATTGTTGTTTGCTGTTCCGGCCCCGTTTAAACTTGCCTAGATAGTTAGTTTACTTATGTTTCATATCATGCCATGTTTAAAAACATTTAATATTGTTGTGTACCTAAACAAGAGAGAACTAAATATTTGATGTGGTGTTTCGTCAATATGCAACTCGTTGCATATTGAGCTCCACTTAACTTGTAGTATTGTTTGTTGCACTTGCCAATCCATGCTTCATTAAACCGGACATGCATCATACTTGTTTGTGCATCATGCCATGTTTATGCTTGTGCATTTACCATGTTGTTTGTTTCTTTCCGGTGTTGCTTCTTAGTTTCGGTAATGTTGCGATTGTGAGGATTCGTTCGACTACTCCCGTCTGTCTTCTTCATGGACTCGTTCTTCTTCCTAGCGGGATTTCAGGCAAGATGACCGCTACCCTGGATCTCACTACTATCATTGCTATGCTAGTTGTTTCGTTCTATCGCTATGTTGCGTTTCCCATCACCTGTTCTTCAAGCCTCCCCAAATTGCCATGAACCTCTAACCTTTGACACCCTTCCTAGCAAATCGTTGTTTGGCTATGTTACCGCTTTTGCTCAGCCCCTCTTATAGCGTTATTAGTTTTAGGTGAAGTTGAAGATTGCTCCATGGTGTACAGGATTTTGTTGGGATATCACAATATCTCTTATATTATTAATGCATCTATATACTTGGTAAAGGGTGGAAGACTCGGCCTTATGCCTGGTGTTTTGTTCCACTCTTGCCGCCCTAGTTTCCGTCATACCGGTGTTATGTTCCCGGATTTTTGCGTTCCTTACGCAGTTGGGTGATTTATGGGCCCCCTTGACAGTTTGCTTTGAATAAAACTCCTCTAGCAAGGCCCAACTTTGGTTTTACCATTTGCCTCACCTAGCCCTTTTTCCCTTGGGTTTCTGGAGCCCGAGGGTCATCTTTATTTTAGCCCCCCGGGCCAGTGCTTGTCTAAGTGTTGGTCCGAACCGAGCCGCCTGCGGAGCCCCCTCGGGGAAACTCGAGGTCTGGTTTTACTCGTAGCCTGTCTCATCCGGTGTTGCCTTGAGAACGAGATATGTGCAGCTCCTATCGGGATTGTCGGCGCATCGGGCGGTCTTGCTGGTCTTGTTTTACCATTGTCGAAATGTCTTGTAAACCGGGATTCCGAGTCTGATCGGGTCTTCCTGGGAGAAGGTATATCCTTCGTTGATCGCGAGAGCTTATCATGGACTAAGTTGGGACACCCCTGCAGGGTATAATCTTTCGAAAGCCGGGCCTGTAGTTATAGGCAGATGGGAATTTGGTGATGTCCGGTTGTAGATAACTTGACACCAGATCCGAATTAAAACGCATCAACCGTGTGTGTAGCCGTGATGGTCTCTTTTCGGCGGAGTCCGGGAAGTGAACACGGTTTCTGGGTTATCTTTGACGTAAGTAGGAGTTCAGGATCACTTCTTGATCATTGCTAGCTTCACGACCGTTCCGCTTGCTCTCTTCTCGCTCTTATTTGCGTATGTTAGCCACCATATATGCTTAGTCGCTGCCGCAACCTCACCACTTTACCCCTTCCTTTCCTTTTAAGCTTTGCTAGTCTTGATACCCATGGTAATGGGATTGCTGAGTCCTCGTGGCTCACAGATTACTACAACAACAGTTGC
Source organism: Triticum dicoccoides (assembly GCF_002162155.2). Taxonomy (NCBI): domain Eukaryota; kingdom Viridiplantae; phylum Streptophyta; class Magnoliopsida; order Poales; family Poaceae; genus Triticum; species Triticum dicoccoides. Next base: position 460,914,737 of record NC_041387.1, on the reverse strand, counting down.
AGGTACAGGTGGTGCGACTGATCATGACGCGAGAGCGATGCTTGCTTGCGTTGAGTTCTTCTTCTGCTTCTTCTTCGATCAGGGGATAGGTTCCAGGTTGGCAGCCTGGGCTAGCAGGGTGGATGTCGTTTGAGTTTCTGTTTGTGTTTCATCCGTAGTCGGATGTTGCTCTTATGTATGGTGATGTTGTATTCGTGTGGCATTGTATGCCTCTTGTATGTATCCCCATCTATTATGTATTGTTGATGTAATGATATCCACCTTGCAAAAGCGTTTCAATATGCGGGTCTATCCTTGGTGGGACCTTCGAGTTCCATTTGGATAGGGTCGCATATTGGGCGTGACAAGTTGGTAATCAGAGCCTCGATCGACCATAGGAGCCCCCTTGATTGTTGGCCGTTGTTGAGTCTAGAAGAAAACTATTTTGAGTCTTATGATTATATATATCGGAGAGTAAGATTCTTTTTAGTCCTCAGCCCCCTTCGTCGCTCTGGTGAGGACTCTCGACGTAGATGTTTTGTCTTATCTCTCCTCAAATTTCACTAAAAAAAATTTAGGATCACGCGGGTATCTTGGAACCGTTCCGATGGTTTTGTGACGAGAACATTGTTCTTGGTGCCTCCTGTCTATTATGTGGCATTGACCCGGGGAGTTGAGCTCCGAGGTGTTGTCGTCACAATTTTATCGTTGCAGTTCTGGAATACCTGAGTTTTGCCGACATCGAAAATCTCTTTTATGCAGTTGTTGGTGAGATAACCTCGACGCCACCCAGTACTGGGGCGGGACTTCGGGAGTATTGCCATAGCTCGTATAACGGATGCTTTTCGAAGGTTGAGGTACACAATTTCTCAAGGTTTCTTGGTTATGTGTTGACGGATGGATACAGCTTGGATGTAGGTATTGTTAGTTTGGGTGAGATATATTGCTTCCCCTGTATCCCCAACACCAGATTGCATAACCAGAAAGTTTCGGGAGTTTTATAGGTGGGAATTCAAGTAGCTCCTAGAATATCTTTCCAACAGACACATGATACAATATGGGATCTATCATATGTTTGTTCCGGCTTATTCTGCAGGCCAAATCCTTTGCTTTGTTTTATTTGTGGTATTCGAGTTGCTTCGATGTCAAATGTTGAATCCATGCCTTTTTCCTAAACGGTGTTCTCATATTGCTATGTGCTAATCCTTCTTGATCATCGAGGTCGTCATGTTAATTCTTTTTCAACCGGTGTGCTTCTCTTCAAGTGGTTCCAATCATTTCAACATTCACGAGATCAATTCTAAGTTTTCTCAACGGTATCGGTTTCATCCGTCCCCAAGTTGCCTTTGTTTTCCCGCCCTCCCACCCTTTTCTTCTTCAAGGACTCATATATCTTAATCAAGTATCCATCTTATGGATGTGAAGTTTCTCCATTCTTTTCCCGTCAATGTTCTTATCCGGTGATTTCCCATGAAGATGCTCAACAGTTTGAAGTTCATCATTCTTCATTCTCGTATTCTTTTTCGGTGGATCCAATTCAAGCTTTCGGTATTGATCATATCCCTTTCCTCGTTTCAAATGTTTTTCCATGTCGTTGCACCTCTTAATTGTTCACCTCTCTCTATTGTTATCCAGAGTGCTCAAGATATCTCAGAAGAATCATGTTTCCATTCTTAATCCGTTCGAGTTACTTCGAGGTTTTTCTCTCATTCAAGTTGTTTAATTCTACCGGTGCAATCTCTATTTCAAGCTATCCTTCAACGATGGTTCTTTCGAGTGGGCCCTAACCCACAGGTCTTTTTCCAGGATCTTACCTGACTCTTCTAATTTTCCCGGAGCCATTCTCAAATTCATTTCCAAGTTTGACGTAAGGATGAATTATCATCAGTCAAATGTCTTTCTTCAAGATTTTTCAAATTCTTTTCATCGTTGGTTCAACCTTTCCAATTTTCATTCCGGAGTGCCTCAACAATTCATGGTGGTGTTTCTCATCGTCATTCTCGAATTTTGAAGACTGAAGAAGAGTTCCTCTTAAATCTTTAACCGTTCTTCCAGAGATTCATGGTTCAAGCTTGATGCCATCCTCTCATAATTGTTTTCGATTGTGAGTATTCGTTTCACCATCCGGAGTAATTCAGGAGTCTTTTCAGTTTCATTCTCCGGAGCCAATCATCTCAGAATTATTAATTCTCAGCGTTCAGCTCTTGTTCTCGAATTCTTCCGGTGAATCGTTCAAATATCCTCTAATCAGTTCATGGCCTCTTTGTTCTCTTGTACCTAAATCCCCTCAAGTATCTTCATTTTTTCTGGCGAATTGTGCCTTTGCTACTTTAATTTTCAATTCTTACGGTAGTTCGTTCAAGATTTCTCTTCCTTCGTTATCGTATCAATTCATTCTTTCTTTCGTTGTTTCAATCCCACCGATGGTTCCATCAATACCTTCTCAAGTTTACGCTATATCCCTCTTAATCCTTTCTACGAGAATAAGTAGTATGCCAAATCCGTTGCTTGTCATCAATTTAAATTGGTGAAGGATAGGCATAACGTAATTCTTATTATTGTTTCATCCAAGTAATCTAGTTTATTCTTTCCGGAGTTCATCATGTCACATTTCCCGGTTCGACATGTTTCATCTTTTCGTTTCCGGAGTTCCAAGTTTTCTCGGTTATATCATCGCAAAGCTCCATCTAAATCATCGCAAGGCTTCACCTTGTGTTTTCAACTTCTCTTTCTTTCTATCATCCTTTCATTACCGGAGTTCTTCATAGAGGCTCTACATGGTGGTTCGTCAAGGATTCTTTTCATTCTTCAATAATTCTTCAAGATTTCTCTCGAAGTTATGATCCGCCAAGCTATTCTCTAAAATAAACATGGTGTTCAACACATGTTTTGTTTTGAGGAGTTCAAGAATTCTTCATCTTGCATTCCAAAGCGCAATTCTTTCTACCTTATCTTTTGAGGTGGTGTTATATCAATCTTGACAATTTTCATGTTTCGTGATTCAACAGTTGTCAAGAATGAGGTAGTTAAACCCATCAAGTCCTTCGAGCATGAGTTCTTCTCAATCCATCAATCTCTTCATTGGAGTTATCTTGGTATAGATTTCCCCTAAAGCCTTCCTCTAAGGAATGTTGCTATTTGTGGTGCTTATCAATGATCCAAGTTTTCTCCTATCCTCTCGGCGAAAGCAGTTTTCATCTCTTCGTTGATCTCAAGCAAGCAATTGTTTCAGTTAGTGGCCGGTTGTCACCTCATAATTTTGAGATGTCTTCCATAAGCCCACTACAAGCTTATTCATTTCGTTATTGGTTTTTCCCAACAACCCCGTTGTAACCTTCTTGGAAGGGTGCTTTCCAAGCTCATTCGTGGCAGAAATTTGTATTTTCTTCTCCATTCTGTTATTCCAATGATATATCTTCTATTCTTTCTTCCGAAGGCATTGTGATGTTGTTCTCTTCACTCATCATCTTGTTTTGTCAAGATCATGTTCTTTTCCATGCTTATCCGCTTAACCGGAGTGTTGTGTCTATCATTCCTCTTTTAACCGGAGTCTCATCCAAGTGCTTTCATTTTGCCAAGTTCAAATTATATTCCTCCCATGTTCAAACAAAGTGCTGCCCGAATTCTTCCTCTCTCATCTTGTTTTAACCGGAGTGGTTCCGAATTCTATCTTGTCCATTAAACTCTTGATTCATGTCTTTGCAACCTTCAAGTTCTCGTAATGTTCCTTGTTCCTCTTTTCTAATAGATTGTTTGCAATCTCGTTCATCTCTGTTGTATTCTTTCTTTTATATTGCTCAACCTCTCAAGGTTCGTGGTTTCACTCATTTGTCGAAGAAGCAACTTAGTTTTACCTCTTCTCTTCCCTTTCTGTTTTCCCTCCGGTGCCATCCTAGATCTCGGGACGAGATCCTCTCGTAGTGGAGTGTTGTAACGCCCCGATTACAACTTTCCATATTCGTAACTCCAACTCTTGCCTTTTCCGGAGATGCGATATGATATTTTTCTTCGTGGTTGGGTTTTTTGTCATTTGTTTTGCATTTTGTTCATGCCATGCATCTCATCTCATCGCATCTTGTGCATCACATCCATATGTTTTCTTAAAACTTGTATCCGTTCGTAGTTGCCGATTCTCTCTTTGTCTCTTTTGACCAATTGTCAGACCGCTTGTCTTCGTTGATCGTTCCGAGACTAACCACCCACTTGCACGCGATCGCCTTGTTCCTCTGCACAACACACAGACCCCTCCCGCGCGTCCGAAACTTGCCCCGAACCCGAACCGCTCAGTCATCACCGATGGATCCGGATCATCCCCAAACATCTATAAAATATCTCCGTTTTCTCTTTTGGACTCCCTAACCCATTTATTTCAGACCGCCCGATCGTGATCGGAGGATCCAAATCATCCCCCTTTGTATATATATAGTCCACCCACTTGCTAAATAGGATCAAACCCTAACTTCTAGGCAGTTTGTCCCTGCCACCACCGCCGCACTCACCTTCCGCCTCGGGATCTCCCCAGATCCATCTCGCAGCCACCCACAGGCCAGCCGTCTCCCCTCGATCCCCATCCCACCAGTCTCCTTCCGATCCAAAACCCACCAACCTGCGCCTCCTTCCTTCCTCGTTTTCCCTAGCCACCAAATCCCCACCGAGACTCCTCTGCTCGCGCACCAGCGCCCGAGCTCCCTGCTACTCCTCGCGCCAACCACCGTCGGAGGCCGTCACCGGTAGCCAGAGACCTTGCTGCCGCCCCATCGCACTCGAGGCCAAGTCCCTCGAGCAGGAGGGCTTCTCCTGCCCGAGCCCTGCCTCGTTCCCCATCGTCCTCGCCCGGCATCACATCGCCGGCGTCCAAGCCACCGGAGCGCAGCCGCCCTTCCGCAGCCGTCGAGCGCCACCACAGCAGCACTCTCAGGCCGGCCTCGCCTCCCTTCTCCTCCCTGTCCTTCCTCCTCCTTCCCGTTCTCCCCCTCCTCTCTCATTTTTCCTCTCTCTCTCTCTCCCTGTCCAGGAACCCAGGCAGCAGCCATGGAGGCCATGTAGCAGGAGCTCCGCCGCGCCCGTGCCCTGAATCCGGTGACCTCCGCCTCAGAGCCGTTGTCTCCGCCCGTTTCCCTGACGGCTGCTCCACGCGCCAAGGCCGCCGTCGTCGTCCTACTTCACGAGGACGAGCCCTGCCTCCTCGCCCGCTAACTCCTGCCGTGCTGCTTTGCTTCGCTCGCGTCGCCCCGGCCCCCTTCTGCTCCGTCCACGCGAGGTGAACGAGCGCACCAGCAGCGCCCGTTGACCGCATCGTTGCCTCCAGATCCGGCCCAGTGAGCTGCCCCTCAGCCTTGTTGCCTTCACCGACTGGGCGAGAACCAATGGTGAGGCCACCCCCAGCCCTCTCATGTATGTTGTTGGCCCAGCAGATTTGGCCCATGCATGTTTTTTTTCTGCTACGAATTTAACCTTATCCAGAAAAATTGCATGTTTACAGATTACCCCTCCATGTTCATGCATTTAATAACTAATTAACCGTGCATCGGTTTAAAATGATTCAAACATGTAAAATGCTTAGAATTTTGTGTAGAGTAATAATTTATCACTTTCATCCATGTTTAAAATGTTTAAATTTGTTGTTTATTTAATTTTGCATAAATGCCATGTTAAAATGTTTTATTTCATAACTAAATAACCGTTGCTCCGATTTTATTAAACTTTATATGTAAATGGGGTGGAAAAATGCCTAGTTTAACATGGTGCACTTTATTTTCCTGTTTAACAACTTTAAAACTATGTAATAGGCAGAACAGTACCAAATTCATAATATGCATATGGGGACTTACCGGAATTGTTGTTTGTTGTTCTGGCCCCATTTAAACTTGCCTAGATAGTTAGTTTACTTATGTTTCATCTCATGCCATGTTTAAAAACATTTAATATTGTTGTGTACCTAAACAAGAGAGAACTAAATATTTGATGTGGTGTTTCGTCAATATGCAACTCGTTGCATATTGAGATCCACTTAACTTGTAGTATTGTTTGTTGCACTTTCCATGCCATGCTTCATTAAACCGGACATGCATCATACTTGTTTGTGCATCATGCCATGTTTATGCTTGTGCATTTACCATGTTGTTTGTTTCTTTCCGGTGTTGCTTCTTAGTTCCGGTAATGTTGCGATTGTGAGGATTCGTTCGACTACTCCCGTCTGTCTTCTTCATGGACTCGTTCTTCTTCCTAGCGGGATTTCAGGCAAGATGACCGCTACCCTGGATCTCACTACTATCATTGCTATGCTAGTTGTTTCGTTCTATCGCTATGTTGTGTTTCCCATCACCTGTTCTTCAAGCCTCCCCAAATTGCCATGAACCTCTAACCTTTGACACCCTTCCTAGCAAACCGTTGTTTGGCTATGTTACCGCTTTTGCTCAGCCCCTCTTATAGCGTTATTAGTTTTAGGTGAAGTTGAAGATTGCTCCATGGTGTACAGGATTTTGTTGGGATATCACAATATCTCTTATATTATTAATGCATCTATATACTTGGTAAAGGGTGGAAGACTCGGCCTTATGCCTGGTGTTTTGTTCCACTCTTGCCGCCCTAGTTTCCGTCATACCGGTGTTATGTTCCCGGATTTTTGCGTTCCTTACGCAGTTGGGTGATTTATGGGCCCCCTTGACAGTTCGCTTTGAATAAAACTCCTCCAGCAAGGCCCAACTTTGGTTTTACCATTTGCCTCACCTAGCCCTTTTTCCCTTGGGTTTCTGGAGCCCGAGGGTCATCTTTATTTTAGCCCCCCGGGCCAGTGCTTGTCTAAGTGTTGGTCCGAACCGAGCCGCCTGCGGGGCCCCCTCGGGGAAACTCGAGGTCTGGTTTTACTCGTAGCCTGTCTCATCCGGTGTTGCCCTGAGAACGAGATATGTGCAGCTCCTATCGGGATTGTCGGCGCATCGGGCGGTCTTGCTGGTCTTGTTTTACCATTGTCGAAATGTCTTGTAAACCGGGATTCCGAGTCTGATCGGGTCTTCCTGGGAGAAGGTATATCCTTCATTGCCGCGAGAGCTTATCATGGGCTAAGTTGGGACACCCCTGCAAGGTATAATCTTTCGAAAGCCGTGCCTGCGGTTATAGGCAGATGGGAATTTGTTAATGTCCGGTTGTAGATAACTTGACACCAGATCCGAATTAAAACGCATCAACCTTGTGTGTAGCCGTGATGGTCTCTTTTCGGCAGAGTCTGGGAAGTGAATACGGTTTCTGGGTTATGTTTGACGTACGTAGGAGTTCAGGATCACTTCTTGATCATTGCTAGCTTCATGATCGTTCCGCTTGCTCTCTTCTCGCTCTTATTTGCGTATGTTAGCCACCATATATGCTTAGTCGTTGCCGCAACCTCACCACTTTACCCCTTCCTTTCCTTTTAAGCTTTGCTAGTCTTGATACCCATGGTAATGGGATTGCTGAGTCCTCGTGGCTCACAGATTACTACAACAACAGTTGCAGGTACAGGTTATGCGATGATCATGACGCGAGAGCGATGCTTGTTTGTGTTGAGATCTTCTTCTGCTTCTTCGATCAGGGGATAAGTTCCAGGTCGGCAGCCTGGGCTAGCAGGGTGGATGCCGTTTGAGCTTCTGTTTGTGTTTCATCCGTAGTCGGATGTTGCTCTTATGTATTGTGATGTTGTATTCATGTGGCATTGTATGCCTCTTGTATGCATCCCCATATATTATGTAATGTTGATGTAATGATATCCACCTTGCAAAAGCGTTTCAATATGCGGGTCTATCCTTGGTGGGACCTTCGAGTTCCTTTTGGATAGGGTCGCATATTGGGCCTGACAGAGGTTGAGCAGTTCAATCTCCCGTGCCCTAATTTGGCGACAAATGACACATACGGCTGCGACAGAGAAGACGAGGTCCGCGACCGGCGTGAGGACGGTGTCGGTGAGGTCGCGGCAGCTAAGCGCTTCGTCGTCGGTGTCGGCGAGAGCTAGCGGTGGCACTAGGGTTTGTGCGAGGTGGCGAGGTGGGAGAAGGATTTTGACCGTGATGTGATGTGTATTTATAAGGAAAGGGATGGCACAACGCAATTATGCAGGTGCCCCTCGCAGTTCACATCTGAAGGGCACGTGGCAAACATGCAACACATTGGAAGTTGTTCCAGGTTCCCACGCACGCCTGGACTATCGGGGTGGTCGTTCTGGCTTCTCCCGGTTTCAGGCAATAAGGATATAGCATTAAAAACAGATACTATGATTCTTGTCTCTGTATCTTCTGCTGACAAGGACGCAGAGAAGACATTCAACGGTTTCAATAGAATGCATATGACTTGGATAGATAGAATTTGAGGTAGAAGCATAGAAGAGGTGAGGGTCCAATCACATTCACTTAGATCAAAATATTCAAGCAAGAAGTCATAGATATAAGTGAATGTTGTAGAGGACAGAACACAAATATGTATATATCCTAGTATAAGACCAAATCAACAAGGTGAAGATAATTATGAACTTAAGTCAAAGATGAAGACAAATCAAATGCGAAGACTTTGGAATTATAACGCCAAGAAAAACACTTCAAACAAAAGTTTGGTGGTGGCGTTACCCACCGTATAGGAAGTATTAGACCCAGACACGGCGCACAATTATTGTGGCGCTCCAAAGTCGAATTCCACATTAATGTACTCACACTTAGAGTGTATGTCTTCATTGATTGAAGATATACATTACTTCATGTGTTGCACATCTAAGTCATCAATATGCATAAGTGTTAGGATGTGTGTCCAATCACAAGACATTTGAGGATTCCAAGATATTTAGCTCACACCGCAACTTGAAAAACATTTTCTCATCCAAGGGCTTTGTGAAGATATCTGCCATTGCTCTTCAGTGTTAACGTGAATGATATCAATATCTTCCTTCATGACATAATCTCTGAGAAAGTGATGATGAATTTCAATGTGCTTTGTCTTCGAGTGCTGAACTGGGTTGTTGGCAATCTTGATGGCGCTTTCATTGTCGCAGTAGAGTGGCACATGCTTTAGGTGAACATCATAGTCCTTGAGAGTTTGCTTCATCCAGAGAAGCTGAGCACAGCAAGATCCAGCAGCAATGTATTCATATTCAACAGTGGAGAGAGATACACAGTTCTGCTTCTTTGAAGACCAACAGACAAGTGATCGTCCCAGAAAGTGACATGTGCCTGATGTGGACTTGCGATCAACCTTGTCAATGGCATAATCAGCATCTTAGAATCCAACTAGATCAAACTCTGAGCCCTTTGGATACCATAATCCTAGTGTTGGGGTGTAAGCCAAATATCGAAGAATTCGCTTCATAGCTAAGTGATGTGATTCCTTTGGTGCCGATTGGAATCGGGCACACATGCAAACACTAAGCATTATATCTGGCCTAGATGCACATAAATAAAGTAAAGAACCAATCATGGAGCGATATACCTTTTGATCGAACTCTTTACCATTAGCGTCGGGACTTAGATGACTTTTGGTTGGCATTGGCATCGTGTATCCTTTGCAGTCTTGCATTCCAAACTTCTTCAGGCAATCTTTGAGGTATTTTTCTTGAGATATAAAGATGTCGTTGTGTTGCTGACGGATTTGGAGACCCAGGAAGAACTTCAGCTCGCCCATCATGGACATCTGATATTGCTCTTGCATCATGTGACCAAACTCATCACTGTATTTCTTGTCAGTGTAGCCGAAGATAATGTCATCCACGTAGATTTGGCACACAAACAGTTCACCATCATATGTCTTCATGAAGAGTATGGGATCTAGTGAACCAAGTTTGAAGACTTTGCTCTTTAGGAAATCTTTGAGTGTGTCATACCATGCACGAGGGGCTTGTTTCAGGCCATACAATGCCTTGTTGAGCTTGTATACCATATCAGGATGTTTTGGATCTTCAAATCCAGGAGGTTTTGCAACATATACTTCTTCAATCTTTCCACTGAGAAAGTCACTCTTCACATCCATTTGATACAGAAGGATGTTGTGATGGTTTGCATAGGCTACCAGTATGCGAATGGCTTCAAGCCTGGCCACCGGAGCAAATGTTTCATCGAAGTCAATCCCTTCAACTTGAGTGTATCCTTGAGCAATGAGACGAGCCTTGTTTCTGACAACTTGACCATGCTCATCTTGCTTGTTGTGATATATCCATTTGGTGCCAATGATATTGTGCTTACGAGGATCAGGATGCTTGACCAATTCCCACACATTGTTTAGCTTGAACTACTGAAGCTCTTCTTGCATAGCTTGAATCCATTCAGGTTCCAAGAAGGCTTCAGCAACTTTCTTGGGTTCAGAGATTGAGACGAATGCAAAGTGCCCACAGAAACTTGCTAGCTGTGTTGCCCTTGAACGAGTGAGTGGACCAGGTGCATTGATGCTATCTATTATCTTCTCAATCTGTACTTCATTTGCAACACAAGGATGAACTAGATGAAGATTTTGCTCTTGCTGATCAATGTCATCATTTGGAGGGTTGTCTTCAGGCTGAGCATTATCTTTAGGTTGATTAGGTGCAGAAATGATAAGTTCCTCTTCAGTCTGAGCCTCAGAAGGTATGATCTCTCCAGTTCCCATTTGCTTGATTGATTCACTAGGAGGTACTTCATCTAGCACATTTGGCAGGTATCTCTTTGCGAGCTGTTAGTTTCATCGAACCGCACATCCACAGTTTCAACCACTTTATAGTGAAAGAGGTTGAAGACTCTATAGGAGTGTGAATCCTTTCCATAACCAAGCATAAAACCTTCATGTGCTTTCGATGCAAATTTTGAAGTGTGATGTGGATCCTCGATCCAGCACCTAGCACCAAATACTCTGAAGTAACTAACATTTGGCATCTTACTAGTTAGAAGTACATAGGATGTATTCTTCAGAAGTTTCTGAAGATAAACACAGTTGATGATGTGGCATGTAGTATCAATGGCTGCAGGCCAGAACTTCCTTGGAGTCTTATACTCATCAAGCATCGTTCGAGCCATCTCGATAAGGGTTTTGTTCTTGCGCTCCATGATGCCATTCTGCTGAGGTGTGTACGGAGCAGAGAACTCATGAGTGATGCCCAAAGTATCCAGATAAAGGTCAAGGCTAGTGTTCTTGAACTCTGTGCTGTTGTCACTTCTCATATGCTTGATCTTGACGCCATAGTTCATCATGGCACGGTTGGCAAAGTGTCTGAAGACATCCTGCACTTCATTCTTGTAGAGGATTATATGCACCCAAGTATATCTTGAATAATCATCAACACTGACGAAACCATATAGGCAAGCAGTGGTATTAAGAGTAGAGTAGTGAGTAGGGCCAAATAATTCCATGTGTAGCAGCTCGAAGGCTTGAGATGTAGTCATGATTGTCTTCAAGGGATGCTTGTCCCTAGTCATCTTTCCAGCTTCGCAGGCACCACACAGATGATCCTTCTTGAACTTGACGCCCTCGATGCCTACGACGTGTTTCTTCTTCGCGAGAGTGTGCAAGTTCATCATGCCAGCATGCCCTAGCGTTCGATGCCTAAGACAGCATTCTCAAGCTTTTACTAGAAGACATACGACCATCTGTGGTCCTGCTGAGAAATCTACCATATACAGATCATCTTTCCGATACCCTTCAAAGACTAGAGACTTGTCAGATTCCATTAGAACAAGGCAACGATATTTTCCAAATAGCACAATCATGTTTAAGTCACAAAGCATTGAGACAGACATTAACTTGAAACCAAGGGATTCAACAAGCATCACTTTATCCATGTGCTGATCCCTTGATATTGCAACTCTACCTAGACCCAATACCTTGCTTTTACCAGTGTCAGCAAATGTGATGTGACTCTTGTCTGATGGATGTAATGTTGAATCCATCAATAGACTTTGATCGCCAGTCATGTGGTTAGTGCATCCACTGTCCATAATCCATTCTGAAGACTTTGGTGTCATACCCAACAGTGCAGTTAGGGGGATAGGCTTCACCAAGGGAATTGTGAAGCATAAACATTTGACGAACAAGTGGAACATAGAAGTTCAGATCTTGGTTAGGATAGATAGGATGAGTGTCAAGAAATCCCGGGACGAAATACATAGTAAGACCATTTGGGCATTTTATCTTGCGCCCCACAAGATGTTTAAGGTCCCTAGCATAAGCATCAGACGCCTACGATTTCCGACTGGAGACCTTTCCCTGCAAAAGAGAGTTAAGTTTTCTTAACCACCCACATTTTCAGGGGTGGCTTTGAAGTAATGAGTCTAAGTGAAGCATCTGAGAACTTCGGCTTTGGAGCCCTAGCAAATAGCCTTGCAGGAGGTGAATAATACTCATGAGAATAAGCAGAAAAGTTATTTGTTCTATGAACATAGCGGTTTGAGGAAACACGCTCATATTCATGGGTCTGAGTATGATTTCCCTGCAAAACATTGGCGTTAGGGTGACTCACGTGAGTCCTTTGTCTGTATGAAGCCTTTGGACCATATGAAGCCTTTGGTCTGGGGTTTGTCTTCTTCCCAGGTGGTGTCATGATGACATTCATAGGAAGATTCTCAAGATAGCTTTTGGGTACCCATATCTTCTTCATAGGTGGCCCATTCCTGCAGTTAGTACCAATATACCGGGCAAACTCTTCGCCATTCTGATTCTTAAATAGTTTATAGTTTGCATCAAAGGATTCATCAATGATAATAGGGTTAGCACAAGTGAAACCAGATAAGGTGGATGGATCTACTAAAGGTTCCTTTGCAGCAACCCATGTGGTTTGGGGGTACTGCTCAGGCTTCCAGTAAGAACCATCAACATTCATTTTCCTCTCGAACCCAACACCCTCTTTCCTAGGGTTTCGGTTCAGAATCTGCTTTTTGAGGACACCACATAATGTTTGATGCCCTTTGAGACTTTTGTACATCCCTGTCTCAAGCAGTGTCTTCAACCTAGCATTTTCATCAGCAATAGTAGTGCTATCCTCAGCAGAGGGGTTAGTTACCACATCAACAGTTGAAGATATTGCAACAGTAGCAGCAGTAGAACATTCAGCAACAGAGGTAGCATTATCACGCTCAATGCATTTTAGACATGGTGGTTCAAATCTTTCCTGAGCGGGACTGATCTGTTGAGCGCGAAGTGACTCGTTCTTCTTTTGAAGATCTTCATGAATCGTTCTCAATTTCTCAAGATCTTGCTTCCTTTGAAGATAATCGTAGGAAAAATTTTCATGAGTTGTTGAGAGCGTTTCATGACGACTTTCAAGTTACTCTTACTTAACATGAAGATTTTTTATGTCTTCAATTAAGGAATGAGATCGGGTCATTTTTGCGTCCAACAGGTCATCGCTTTTGTCTAACAGTTTTTGAATATGTTCCATAGCTTTCTGTTGTTCAGCTGCAATTTTAGGAAGTGTTTTGTAGCTAGGTTTGGATTCACAATCAGAGTCATCTTCACTTGATGTTTGAAAATAAGCATCGTGTGATTTTACCTTGGCACCACGTGCCATGAAGCAGTAGGTGGGAGCAGAGTCGTCTTTGTCATTATCATCAGCGTTGGTGACGGAGCCATTGTCTTCTGTGTTGAAGATGGACTTGGCAACGTAGGCTGTAGCTAGAGCTAGACTTGCAACGCCAGAGTCGGACTCCTCCTCAGACTCCACCTCCGCCTCCTCAGAAGCATACTCCTCCTCTGAATCCATCTCCTTGCCAACAAAAGCACAAGCCTTGCTAGATGAACTCTTCTTGTGTGATGAAGACTTCGAAGAAGACTTGGAAGAAGACTTTGAGTATTTCTTCTTGTTGTTGTCATCAGAATCATATTCCTTGCTCTTCTTCTTCTTCTTCTCATTGTCCCACTGTGGACACTCAGAGATGTAGTGACCAGGTTTCTTGCACTTGTGGCATGTTCTCTTCCTGTGGTCATGGGTGGAAGCTTCATCATTTCTTGAGCTGGATCGTGAAGACTTTCTGAAGCCTTTCTTCTTAGTGAATTTCTGGAACTTCTTCACAAGCATAGCAAGCTCCTTTCCAATGTCTTCAAGATCACCAGAACTGCAATCAGATTCTTCTTCAGATGAGGAAACAGCTTTGCCTTCAAAGCACGAGTTCGGCCATAGTTGGGGACATAGATATCTCGTTTCTCAGATAGCTGAAACTCATGTGTGTTGAGCCTCTCAAGTATGTCATACGGATCGAGAGTCTTGAAGTCAGGGCGTTCTTGAATCATCGGCGCTAGGGTGTCAAACAAGCTGTCAAGTGATCTCAGAAGTGTCTTGACTATTTCATGCTTCGTGATCTCAGTGGCGCCGAGTGCTTGGAGATCATTTGTGATATCAATGAGGCGATCAAATGTGAGCTGGACGTTCTCATTGTCATGTCTCTTGAAGCGGTTGAAGAGGTTGCAAAGGACACTGATCCTTTGATCTCTCTGAGTTGAGACGCCTTTGTTGACCTTGGAGAGCCAGTCCCAGACTAGCTTTGATGTTTCCAGAGCACTCACACGGCCATATTGTCCTTTGGTCAGATGACCACAGATGATGTTCTTGGTAGTAGAATCCAGTTGAACGAACTTCTTGACATCAGCAGCGATGACACCTTCACCGATCTTGGGAACGTCGTTCTTGACGACATACCACAGATCGACATCAATGGCTTCAAGGTGCATGCGCATCTTATTCTTCCAGTAGGGGTATTCAGTGCCATCAAAGATGGGGCACGCAGCAGAGACTTTGATTATCCCTGCAGTCGACATAGCTAACACTCCAGGTGGTAAACCGAATCACACAGAACAAGGGAGTACCTTGCTCTGATACCAATTGAAAGAGCTGGATATCGACTAGAGGGGGGTGAATAGGCGATTTTTATGAAAGTCTTCAAAACATGGGAGTTTCGAAGACAAACAATAGAAATGACCCTATTTACATGTAGCGGAAGGTAGACTACACTAGGAAAACCATAGTCAAGTATTCAATGAAGTTAAAGCACGAAGACTATTAGCAGCTAGGCAGTAAGGATCAGGATGGAAGATAGTATGAAGTCAATCTGAACAAGTAGTCACTCAGTGAAGTCAAATAGATAATGCAAGCATGCAATGACTTCACGAAGACAAACTGTAAGTAAAGAGAAGTAAGAGATAGAACCAGTAACTTGGAGAGGACAGCGATTTGTTCGACCAGTTCCAATTGATGTGACAACTGTACGTCTGGTTAGGGTGGCTGAGATTTAACTCAGAAGACTGTGTCTTCACCTTATTCCCCTTGAGATAAGGACACTTAGTCCTCGCCCAATCACTCTGGTAAGTCTTCAAGGTAGACTTCCAAACCTTCACAGACTTCGTTCACCGGCAATCCACAATGACTCTTGGATGCTCAGAACGTGACGCCTAACCGGCTGGAGGATTCACAGTCCTCAAGTGTAGCAAGTCTTCAGATCATGCGGACAGAAAGACTTCAGTGATGCCAAACACTCTTTGGGCTCTGGATAGTTTGGGCTTTGTCCTCGCAAGGATTTTCTCTCAAAGGGTTCGGAGGTGGGTTGCTCTCAAATGACAAAAGCCGTGCACTAACTGAGCAGACACAAATTATGGTGTAGGGGGTGGGCTATTTATAGCCACTAGGCAACCCAACCTGATTTGTCCAAAATGACCCTGGGTCACTAAGGAACTGACACGTGTTCCAACGGTCAGATTTCAAACACACGACAGCTTGACTTGGGCTACAAGTAAATTTGACTCATCGGATCTGGATAAGATTTGCATTCATTGTCTTCGCTCGAAGACATAGGATTTGGTTGAGCATCACTTTATTCACTCCGACTTTGTTCACTTGGACCCCACTTAACAGTGCGGTGGTTCCTATGACTCAACAAAGAAGAAAAGGAAACAACAAAACAACTAAGTCTTCGCGCTCCATAGTCTTCATGCGATGTCTTCTCATGTCATAGACTTCACTGTGAATAGCTTCACAGACCACCATTGTCTTCAATGTCTTCACACATTTTTAGGGGTCATCTCCGGTAGGTAAACCGAATCAATGAGGGACTACTACCTGTGTTATCCTGCAATTCTCACAAACACATTAGTCCCTCTACCAGGTTTGTCGTCAATACTCCAAAACCAACTAGGGGAGGCACTAGATGCACTTACAAGTTCATAAGAACAGAGTAACGCATTAAGCAAGATGACATGATGTAGAGCGATAAACTCATGCAATATGATATAAACCCCATCTTTTTATCCTCAATGTCAACAATACAATACGTGCCTTTGTTGCCCCTGCTGTCACTGGGAAAGGACACCGCGAGATTGAACCCAAAGCTAAGCACTTCTCCCATTGCAAGAAAGATCAATCTAGTAGGCCAAACCAAATTGATAATTCAAAGAGACTTGCAAAGATAACCAATCACAGATAAAAGAATTCAGAGAAGATTCAATTATTTCTCATAGATAAAATTGATCATAAACCCACAATTCTTCGAATCTTGACAAACACACCGTAAAAAGAGTTACATCGAATAGATCTCCAAGAAGATCGAGGAGAACTTTGTATTGAGATTCAAAGAGAGAGAAGAAGCCATCTAGCTAATAACTATGGACCCAAAGGTCTATGGTAAACTACTCACAACTCATCGGAGAGGCCTTGGAGATGATGTAGAGGCCCTCCATGGTCGATTCCCCTCCAGCAGAGCACCGGCGAAGGCTCCAAGATGGGATATCACAGATACAGAAGGTTGCGGTGGTGGAAATAGTTTTTCGTGGTGCTCCTGGATGTTTTCAAGGTACATGGATATATATAGGCGAAGGAGGTAGGTCAGGGGAGCCACGAGGGGCCCACGAGGGTGGGGGCGCGCCTACCCCCCTAGGGCACGCCGGGCACCCTCGTGGCCGCCTCGGTTACTTCTTGACGCCCACTCCAAGTCTCTTGGATTGCGTTTGTTCCAAAAAGATCGCTCCCGAAGGTTTGATTCCGTTTGAACTCCGTTTGATATTCCTTTTCTTCGAAACACTGAAATAGGCAAAAAAACAGCAATTCGGGATGGGCCTCCGGTTAGTAGGTTAGTCCCAAAAATGATATAAAACTGTAGAGTAAAGCCCATAAACATCCAAAACGGGTAATATAATAGCATGGACCAATCAAAAATTATAGAGACGTTGGAGATGTATCGAGCATCCCCAAGCTTAATTACTGCCCGTCCTCGAGTAGGTAAATGATAAAAACAGAATTTTTGATGTGGAATGCTACCTAGCATAATTCTCAATGTAATTTTCTTTATTCTGGCATGATTGTTCAGATCCAAATGATTCAAGATAAAAGTCCATAAAACATAGTAATAGTTCAAGCATACTAACAAATAATCATGTCTTATCAAAATAGCATAGCCAAAGAAAGCTTATCCCTATAAAATCATATAGTTAGGCCATGCTTCATTTTCATTACACAAAATACTCCCATCATGCACAACCCCGGTTTCATCCAAGCAATTGGTTCATACTTTTTAATGCGCTTCAGCTTTTTCAACTCTTACGCAAACATGAGCGCAAGCCATGGACATATCACTATATGTGGCATAGGGTGGTGGTTGTGAAGACAAAAAGGGAGAAGATAGTCTCACATCAACTAGGCGTATCAACGGGCTATGGAGATGTCCATTAATAGATATCAATGTGAGTGAGTAGGGATGGCCATGTAACGGATGCACTAGAGCTATAAATATATGAAAGCTCAACAAAAGAAACTAAGTGGGTGTGCATCCAACTTGCTTGCTCACAAAGACCTTGGACATTTTGAGGAAGCCCATCATTGGAATATACAAGCCAAGTTCTATAATGAAAAGTTCCCACTAGTATATGAAAGTGGCAACATAGGAGACTCTCTATCATGAAGATCATGGTGCTACTTTGAAGCACAAGTGTGGAAAAAAATAGTAACATTGTCCCTTCTCTCTTTTCTCTCCTTTTTTTTCTTTTCTCCCCTTTTTTCCTTTTTTTCCTTTTCTCCTTTTTTTATTTGGTGGGCTTCTTTGGCCTCTTTTATTTTTATAAAGTCCGAAGTCTCGTCCCGACTTGTGGAGGAATCATAGTTTTCATCATCGTTTCTTCACTTGGGACAATGCTCTAATAATGAAGATCATCACACTTTTATTGATTTACAACTCAATACTTAGAACAAAATATGACTCTACGTGAATGCATCCGGCGGTGTACCGGGATATGCAATGAATCAAGAGTGACATGTATGAAAAATTATGAAGGTGGCCTTGCCACAAATACGATGTCAACTTCATGATCATGCAAAGAGCAATATGGCAATGATGGGGCGTGTCATAATAAACAGAATGGTGGAAAGTTGCATGGCAATATATCTTGGAATGGCTATGGAAATGCCATAATAGGTAGGTATGGTGGCTGTTTTGAGGAAGGTAAATGGTGGGTGCATAATACCAACAAAAGTTGCGCAGCATAATAGAGGCTAGCAATGGTGGAAGGGTGAGAGTGTGTATAATCCATGGACTCACATTAGTCATAAAGAACTCATATACTTATTGCAAAAGTCTAGTTGCCCTCAAAGCAAAGTACTACTACGCATGCTCCTAGGGGAAGGGTTGGTAGGAGTTAACCATCGCGCGATCCCGACCTCCACTCATAAGGAAGACAATTAAAAGAGCATCCCATGCAACAAATTTGTCACACAACTTTTACCATACATGCATGCTACGGGACTTGCCAACTCCAACACAAGTGAAAGAACATGCGGTGCCCCCATGTTTGGTTTTGGTAATTGATGACAATATCTATGGATTAATGGTTGCCTTGAGTTATATTTGAAGGGTTTGTCCATAGGCTTTTCTTTGAGTCCATTTGTTGGTTTCAAGGAGAGTTTGTGATGACCAAGGTGCTATTAAGGAATTATCCAAAGATTGGTCATATGAGTGTTGTGCTTATAGCAAGCATGTCTTGAAGAAGAGTGTGTGATCATTCATGTTTACCTTCAAGACATCATCCAAATGAAGAGAGTTGGAAAGATTCAAGGTTGATCAAGACTAAGTCAAAGAGTGAATCAAGTTGATCAACACACAAAGCATAGAAGATGTACCGAGAGGGATCAAGCGATCCCATGGTATGGTAAGCATTGTCAATTATGCTTTGTGTACTAACCCATGATCTTTGTGAGAGTTCTTTGTGGGGTTAGGTTGTGGTGTGCAAGTTCAAGTGAAGCATCACAAAGAGATCAAATGCTTGAAGCTTGTCGTCCATTATGGTGACAATGGACTTGTGAAGATGTGCGGAAGAGAGGCTCACCCATAATGGAGTATGGGGGAGCAATCAACTAGTCTCCATCGAGCCAACGCAATCAAGAAAGGTGGTCCAACTTGAGGGAGTCAAGATCGTCATCATCTAGCTCAAGTGGACCATGTGCAAGGCAAAGGTTTGCCCTTGATAGGTTTTCTATTTTACCGGTCTCATGGTAGTTGTGGGAGATAGGGTTATAGGATCGATTGTCGTACTATCAAGGGGGGGCTCTCGATGAGTTGCTTGATCATATCGTTCATAGAGAGCTCAAACCATTGCATCCTTGCTCATCTTTATTGGTTCTTGTTTGGTTCTTCTCCTTGTGAGATTTGGAGCTTATGGTCATTTTTATGACAAGCTCGAGTTCATCAAAAACGGAGTTCACATGCTTCTTCTAGAATGTTTTCGATGTTGGAGGGTATGCTGGTTCTTCTATGTTGAATGCTTCACTCCTTCGAATTGATGTTTTGATGCTACTCGTTGTCTTGTATCCAACAAGCTTGAGTTGGCTCAATTCAGAGCTCATTTGTAGAAGTTATGGCAGTTCTGGTTTTCCTTGGAGCGTACTTGTTTTCGTGGCTTTGGCATAAGGTTGGCGCCAGCGGTAGTACCGCTGGGCCGGAGCGGCAGTACCGCTTATCGCCACAAGCGGTAGTACCGCTATCCCACAGCGGTAGTACCGCCCATGGCCATAAGCGGTAGTACGGCTCCAGTTCCGCGCTGGTACCGCCTCGACTCGAGATGTGGTTTTCTCGTGTCGGGTTCAGCGGCAGTAGTTGCGGCAGTAGGAGCGGTAGTACCGCTCGTGAGCGGTAGTACTGCTGGGGTGAGCGGTAGTACCGCTTATATGCGATACTACCGCCCCAAGGTTCATGTTGTGTTGCTCCTTTTCCCTGCTTCTTCCGCCCGAGCGGTAGTACCGCTCATGTGCGGGCTGAGCACATAACGGTTGGATTTTCCCCCTCCTATAAAAGGGGGTCTTCTTCCCCAATGAACCTTATCCTTTGAGCTCGTGTTCTTCCCCCATTCTTGACCTTCTTCGAGCTTGCTAACTCTCAATCCCTCCATGGATTCTTGCTAGTTTTTTAGGGAAAAGAGAGAGGAGATCTAGATCCACATTTCCACCAATCACTTTCTCCTCTATGTGAGGGGAACCCATTGGATCTAGATCTTGGAGTTCTTGGTGTTCTCCTTCTTGTTCTTCCTCTCATTATCTTCCCTAGCATTAGTTGCTTCGGTGGGATTTGACAGAGAAGGACTTGGGCACTCCATGTGCCCTTGCCATTGCATTTGGTGCATCGGTTTGAGTTCTCCATGGTGATGCGTGGAAGTTACAAGTTGAGAAGCTTATTACTCTTGGGTGCTTGGTGCCCTTGAGCTTGTTCCTATTAGGTGCTTGGGCGCCCTAGACAGTTGGTGGTGTTCGGAGCTCAATCATTATGGTGTAAAGCTCCGGACAAGCGTCGGGGTCTCCAATTAGGTTGTGGAGATCGCCCCGAGCAATTTCACGGGTACCGGTGACCGCCCCCAAGGGTTGCCAAAGTGTACGGGTTCGGTGACCGCCCCCAAGGGTCGCCATTTGTACGGGTTCGGTGACCGCCCTCAAGGGTCCCTTAGTGGAATCACGACATCTTGCATTTTGCGAGGGCGTGAGGAGATTACGGTGGCCCTAGTGGCTTCTTGGGGAGCATTGTGCCTTCACACCGCTCCAAACGGAGATTAGCATCCGCAAGGGTGTGAACTTCGGGATACATCGTTGTCTCCGCGTGCCTCGGTTATCTCTTACCCGAGCCCTTTACTTATGCACTTTACTTTGTGATAGCCATATTGTTCTTTGTCATGTATCTTGCTATCACATAGTTGCTTATCTTGCTTAGCATAAGTTGTTGGTTCACATAGGTGAGCCTAGGTGTTGTAGGTTTTGTGCTTGACAAATTAACCGCTAGGTTTATTCCGCATTTCTTCAAGCCTAAACCGTAATTATTTTAAAGCGCCTATTCACCCCCCCCCCCCTCTAGGAGACATCCACGATCTTTCAACAAGTATTTCTCAATTTCATAATTACCCAACTAGCATGACTCTAACATTACCACCTTTATATCTCGAAACAATTATCAAGCATCAAATTTATCATAGTGTTTAATGCACTTTCTATGATAGTTTTTATTATACCCAACTTGGATGCTCATCATTCTAGGACCAAATTTATAACCATAGAAAATACCATGATGTTCTAAAAGACTCTCAAAATGATATAAGTGAAGCATGAGAGATCAACAATTTCTACAAAATAAAGCCACCGACATGCTCTAAAAGATATAAGTGAAGCACTAGAGCAAAACTTATCTAGCTCAAAAGATATAAGTGAAGCACATTGAGTATTCTAATAAATTCCAAATCATGTGAGTCTCTCCCAAAAGGTGTGTACAACAAGGATGATTGTGGTAAACTAAACAGCAAAGACTCATATTACACAAGACGCTCCAAGCAAAACACATATCATGTGGCGAATAAAAATATAGCTCCAAGTAAAGTTACCGATAGACGAAGACGAAAGAGGGTATGCCTTCCGGGGCATCCCCAAGCTTAGGCTTTTGGTTATCCTTGAATATCTTGGGTGCCATGGGCATCCCCAAGCTTAGGCTCTTGCCACTCCTTATTCCATAGTCCATCAAATCTTTACCTAAAACTTGAAAACTTCACAACACAAAACTCAACAGGAAATCTCATAAGCTCCGTTAGTGCAAGAAAGAAAAACCACCACATAAGGTACTGTAATGAACTCATTTTTTAGTTGTATTGGTGTTAAACCTACTATATTACAACTTCTCTATGGTTCATACCCCCTGATACTAGCCATAGATGCATCAAAATAAGCAAACAACACACGAAAAATAGAATCTGTCAAAAACAAAACAGTCTGTAGAAACCTGTAACTTTCGAATACTTCTGGAACTCTAAAACTCCTAACAAAATAAGAAGTCCTGGGAAATTTGTCTATTGATCAACTTCCAAAAGAATCAACGCAAAAGAACATTTCTGTGATTTATTAAAATTATTCTCGTGCGCGCAAAAGTTTCTGTTTTTCAGCATAATCAAATTAACTATCACCGTAGGTTATCCTATAGGTTCTACTTGGCACAAACACTAATTAAAACATAAAAGCACATCTAAAAATAAGCTAGATGAAATGTTTATTACTAAACAGAAGCAAAAAGCAAGAAACAAAAATAAAATTGGGTTGCCTCCCAACTAGCGCTATCGTTTAACGCCCCTAGCAAGGCATAAAAGCGAGGATAGATCTAAGTATTGCCATCTTTGGCATTCAATTCATAAGTAGCTCGCATGATAGATTCATAAGTTATTTGACTTTCTTTATTGGAAAGTGTTCCATGCCTTTCCTTAATGGAAATAGAATCTAATATTCCCTTCCTTAATATCTATAATTGCACCAATCATTCTAAGGAAAGGTCTACCAAGAATAATAGGACATGAAAGATTGCAATCTATATCAAGAACGATAAAATCTACAGGCAGATAATTCCTATTTGCAATAATAAGAACATCATTGATCCTTCCCATAGGTTTCCTAATGGTGGAATACGCAAGGTGCAAGTTTAAAGAGTAATCATCAAAATCATGGAAACCTAGCACATCACATAAAGTTTTTGGAATCATGGAAACACTAGCACCCAAATCACACAAAGCATAGCATTCATGATCTTTAATTTTAATTTTTATAGTAGGTTCCCACTCTTCTTTAAGTTTTCTAGGTATAGAAACTTTCAATTCAAGTTTTTCTTCATAAGATTGCATCAAAGCATCAACAATATGTTTGGTAAAAGCTTTATTTTGACTATAATCATGAGGAGAATTCAACACGGATTACAACAAGGAAATACAATCTATTACATAACTATTATCATAATTAAATTCCTTGAAATCCATAATAGTGGGTTCAATGCTATGTAAAGTTTTGACCTCTCCAATCCCACTTTTACCAATTTTAGCATCAAGATCTAAAAACTCTGAATCATTGGGACACCTTTTAACTAAAGTTGACTCATCTCCAGTCCCATCATTATCAAGATTCATATTGCAAAACAAAGATTTAATAGGGGACACATCAATAACTTTTAGATCTTCATCATTATTTTCCCCTAACCCTTCCAGTTTGACAGCCATCTTATTAACTAAGGTGGCTTGTTTATCAGAAATTTGGGCTATTGATTTTTCAAGACGAGCAATATGAGAATTCAAACCATAAAATTCCTTAGACATATCATCTAGTTCTTTATTCATATACTCCATAAAGCTTTTTTGTTCTTTAAGCTCTTTTCTAAAGAAATTATTATGCTCGAACTGTAAAGTCATAAAGCATATAACATTTAATTCAATCTCTTCCAACCTTTTAAGATGCAGATCAACTTCTTAGGCAAAGCCATAAGGGCAAACAGGCACACGAGAGGCAAGCGAAAGAGAGAGGAATGGGAAAGAGAGGGCGAATAAAATGGCAAGGGTGAAGTGGGGGAGAGGAAAACGAGAGGCAAATGGCAAATAATGTAATGCGAAGAAGATGAGTTTGTGATGGGTACTTGGTATGTCTTGACTTGAGCGAAGACCTCCCCGGCAACGGCGCCAAAAATCCTTCTTACTACCTCTTGAGCACTGCGTTGGTTTTCCACAGTGACAAGAAAAACAAGTGAATAATTGGAATAGAACACAATCGTCAACCAAAATCGGGTAGGATGTATTCTAAAAGAAAGCCTTGCCTCACTCGCAAGTGCAATGAAAGGGTGATGCAGCAAAGTAGTGTAAGTATTTCCCTCAGTTTTTGAGAACCAAGGTATCAATCCAGTAGGAGGCTCCTCAAAAGTCCCACGCACCTACACAAACAAACAAGAACCTCGCAACCAACGCGATAAAGGGGTTGTCAATCCCTTCATGGTAACTTGCAAAAGTGAGATCTGATAGAGATAATAAGATAAGATAAATATTTTTGGTATTTTTGTGATATAGATTGGAAAGTAAAAGATGCAAATAAAAGTAGATGGAAACTTGTATGATAAAAGATAAACCCAGGGGCCATAGGTTTCACTAGTGGCTTCTCTCAAGATAGCATAAGTATTACGGTGGGTGAACAAATTACTGTCGAGCAATTGATAGAAAAGTGTATAATTATGAGAGTATCTAGGCATGATTATGTATATAGGCATCACGTCCACAACAAGTAGATCGAAACGATTCTGCATCTACTACTATTACTCCACACATCGACCGACTCCTGCCTGCATCTAGAGAATTAAGTTCATAAGAACAGAGTAACGCATTAAGCAAGATGACATGATGTAGAGGGATAAACTCATGCAATATGATATAAACCCCATACTTTTATCCTCGATGGCAACAATACAATACATGCCTTGCTGCCCCTGCTGTCACTGGGAAAGGACACCACAAGATTGAACCCAAAGCTAAGCACTTCTCCTATTGCAAGAAAGATCAATCTAGTAGGCCAAACCAAACTGATAATTCGAAGAGACTTGCAAAGATAACCAATCACACATAAAAGAATTCAGAGAAGATTCAATTATTTCTCATAGATAAACTTGATCATGAACTGACAATTCATGGATCTCGACAAACACACTGTCGGTGTCAAAACTGGCGGATCTCAGGTAGGGGGTCCCGAACTGTGCGTCTAAGGCTAATGGTAACAGGAGGCGGGGAACATAATGTATAGCCAGGTTCGGGCCCTCTCTATGGAGATAATACCCTACTTCCTGCTTGATTGATCTTGATGATATGAGTATTACAAGAGTTGATCTACCACGAGATCGTAGACGCTAACCCTAGAAGCTAGCCTATGATTATGATTGTTGTTGTCCTACGGACTAAACCCTCTGGTTTATATAGACACCGGAGGGGGCTAGGGTTACACAGAGTCGGTTACAGAGAAGGAAATCTACGTATCTGAGTTGTCAAGCTTGCCTTCCACGCAAAGGAGAGTCCCACCCGGACACGGGACGAAGTCTTCAATCTTATATCTTCATAGTCCAATAGTCCGACATAAGCATATAATCCGGCTGTCCGAGGACGCCCTAATCCAGGACTCCCTCAGTAGCCCCTGAAACAGGCTTCAATGACGATGAGTCCAGCGTGCAGATTGTCTTCGGCATTGCAAGGCGGGTTCTTTCTCCGAATACTCCAAAGAAGATCTTGAACACAAGAATCGTGTCCGGCTCTGCAAAACAAATACCACATACCACCGTAGAGAGCACAATATTTCACAAGTCTAATCTGCTAACAACTTTTTCATAGCATGACATCACGCCGCGGCTCGGTCATTATACAAACCGTTTTTCTCTACCTGCTACTGCACATCTTGCGAGGCGGTTTTATTGGCACATCTTGTCGAAACAGAGATCGTGTCCCCTTATCACGGGATTCTCATCAATACGGGTGTGGGTAACCCAACCTCGCCATTAACACGGCGCTTGGGGAATAAGCGAGTTTCTAGGGTAAGTGGGGAGGTGCATAGTTTCTACCGCCTTTATAAAAATATAAGGATTCCCCTTTCTCACCCACGCCTTCTTCTTCCTCTGCTCATCCATTCTCTCTCGCTCGAGCTCTAGTGCCCAAGCTTTCACCTTCTCCGCAAAGTCATTCTGAACATGTCCGGAGCGGGAGGCAAGTGGATGGCCTCCTCCGTCATGGAGGAGGACATCACGAAGCTTCGGGAGGCCAAATACCTGTCCGCAAACATCGCACACCGGCTTCCGACCGAAGGGCAGATCATCCCTACCCCGAAACCCCAGGAAAGGGTAGTATTCCTCTCTCACTTCGTCCGCGGACTGGGATTCCCCCTCCACCTGTTCGTCCGCGGACTTATGTTTTACTACGGGCTGGACTTCCACGATCTGGCCCCCAACTTTATCCTCAACATCTCGGCATTCATCGTCGTGTGCGAGGCCTTCCTCCGCATTACGCCCCACTTTGGCCTATGGCTGAAGACCTTCAACGTGAAGCCAAAGGTGGTGGGCGGCTGTCGGTGTCAAAACCGGCGGATCTCAGGTAGGGGGTCCCGAACTGTGTGTCTAGGCAGATGGTAACAGGAGACGAGGGACACGATGTTTTACCCAGGTTCGGGCCCTCTTGATGGAGGTAAAACCCTATGTCCTACTTGATTAATACTGATGATGTGTGTTACAAGAGTAGATCTACCACGAGATCAAGGAGGCTAAACCCTAGAAGCTAGCCTATGGTATGATTGTTGTTCGTCCTATGGACTAGAGCCATCCGGTTTATATAGACACCGGAGAGGGCTAGGGTTACACAGAGTCGGTTACAATGGTAGGAGATCCACATATCCGTATCGCCAAGCTTGCCTTCCACGCCAAGGAAAGTCCCATTCGGACACGGGACAAAGTCTTCAATCTTCTATCTTCATAGTCTTGGAGCTCGGCCGATGATGATAGTCCGGCTATCCGGACACCCCCTAGTCCGGGACTCCCTCAGTAGCCCCTGAACCAGGCTTCAATGACGACGAGTCCGGCGCGCATGTTGTCTTCGGTATTGCAAGGTGGGTTCTCCTTCCGAATAATTCATAGAAGATCATGAACATCAGGATAGTGTCCGGCTCTGCAAAATAATTTTCACATACCACCGTAAAGAGAATAATATTTACACAAGTTCAATCTGCTGACGTATTTGATGGCGTGACGTCACACCACTACCAAGCCTTTACTCAAATTATTTTTATTATACCACCTCAGCGCGTTTAGCGAAGCGGTTTCCTTGGCACGTCTTTGTCGAAGCAGAGATCGTGTTCCCCTTATTCCGGGATTCCCATTAATACGGACGTGGGTAACCCAACCGCACCCGTCGCCACGCCCCCTCCATCGAAGGCGGGTTCCAAATGGTCACGGGGAAGGCTCTCGGTATTCTTCCTCTTTATAATGAGACCAAGGCCGGTTCTTTTTCTTCAATCCTCAATCGAATCCGCCCCTCGCCCCCGAGTTCCAACACCCAGGGCTCCAGATTCAGGTACCTTCGACCTTCGACAATGTCCAGCTCCGACCCACGGGGCTGGTGGATGCCCTTCTCCGTCACGGAAGAAGACGTGTTAAAGCTGAGAGACGCCAGGTACTTGACCTATGAGATTTCGCATAGGTTGCCTGCCGAAGGGCAAGTTATTCCGACTCCCGAGCCCGGCGAGAGCGTTGTGTTCGTGTCTCACCTCTGTAGGGGTTTAGGCTTCCCGATGGACCCCTTCGTGAGGGGGCTCATGTTTTACTATGGGCTGGAATTCCATGACTTGGCTCCAGAGTCCATCCTCCACATCTCATCATTTATTGTCGTTTGCAAAGCTTTCCTCTACACTACCCCTCACTTCGGCTATGGCTCAAAACCTTCAATGTGGAGCCGAAGATGATCGAGGGGCGTCAGGCAGAGTGCAGAGGGGCGATTATAAGCAAGAGGGCCGATGCTCCATGGCCCGAGGGCTCTTTTCAAGAGGAGCTCGGCGTGTGGCAACAGGAGTGGTTCTATATCACCGCTCCCAGGGGTAGAAGGCAGAGGTCGCCGCCCGTCTTCCACTCGGGCCCTCCACAACAGTTGACGTCATGGGTAGGGGCGTGACTGGGGGCCGCCCAAAGACGTACCCCTTTTTCAGGACCGGATTCGAGGCCTCCAAGAAAGGGAGATCAATCTAGTCGCAGTAGTATAGGTTATGCTGATCCAGCACCTACTGCCCTGCAAACGTTGCCCCCTCCGCCTACGGGAATTTAATCCGGAGGGGCCACGAGCTCTTCAACACTTCATGGGTTTGACACCCATGGAGATGTACAAACTGTTCTTCGGATCGCAAGAGATGCGTCCGGACTTGACCGAGGATGCTGGCCTAAGCTGCAATCACCCAGATACTCAAGTAAGTAGCCCTGTGTCCGGACACACTGTCCACTTATTTATCGTGGGTTTGCCCTTTAACCAGCTATCCCTTGAATAGGAGTGGATAGCGCTAGCAAAACTGATACGGTGTCCGGCCCCCCTCCCTGAGACCACGAAGGATCCCGTGTTAGTCAAAATGTTGGAGGTTGCATCCTCGGAGGAGGGCGAAGGGGGGCACAGGGGAACTACTACCTCTGCCAAGGAGGCTTTCAGTAAGGGAGGAATCAAGAGCCCCTCCTTCCAGGAGGAGAAGAGGACAGCTTCCGAAGACCCGGAGGCCAAGGCCTCGAAGCGGGGAAAGAAATCTTTATCGGAAGGTCCTGTACCAGGAAGAGCCCTGGCCGCACTGTCTCCTCGGAGGAATCAGCCCTCCAGCGAGCCGTAAGTAAAAAGGGAGGAATTTTGTAATAGTGGATACCCCTGCTTAATTTTCAAGGGTAACCGAAGTTTTCGTCTTGTAGTTCGGATCTCAGCCCGTCTCAGCACAGCTCATCTTCGGGGGACCTTCGTCCGAAGATGATGGAGAGCGAAACGCCTCCATCTGCCGCCCCATCATGCAGGGCGGACGACCCTGAGGTGTCGTCGTGGAGGGTCTCCCCGAGTCCGGCGGGGCCCGAGAGTTTGACACCCATTGGAGTACGGCCGGTGGAACTGCAGGATTTGCTTAAGAGGGCGTCCATCTCGGAAGATCACCACACATTAATGAGTACGGTTATTGAAAGGATCTCGTCCGCCAAGAGCGGGTTGTATGAGGCCGTCGGAAGTTTGCTGACGGGCTTTGAGGTATGCAAAAAATAGCATACCTTTTGACAGTTTTGCACATGAAGTGCGCCCTGTATAGATAGTAGCCCCTGAGACTTGGTATGCTGTCGAAAGCGATAGCGTGCCGAGGATCATAATCTCAGTTATAGAATGTCGCCTTTCCTATGCAGGTGGCGGATCGTCCGGTGGCCAGCCGGACTGATGGATTTGCTGAGCTGAGAAGGCAACTCGACGTTGCGGATGCGGACATCTCGCTAGTCAATAAACGACTTGATGAGTCACAAGGTACGTGGTTGCTCCGCGGTCGCCTAGTAAGGGAGCTGACGCCCATGCCTTACAATTTGTATGCTTGATGCAGATGGTGCCGCTGCTATGGAAGGCCTTCGAGCAGAACTTGCTCGGGTCAAGGAGCAAGCCAGAAAAAGCGAGGCGGCTGCCTCGAAGGCAGTGGAAGAGCTAGAAGCCGAGAAGGCTGCTCACTGCTGAAGCAGGGAGGAGATGGCCGGAATGGCCGCAAAATTAAAAGTTGCTACCGACCGCCAGGAGGTTCTTGAAAGAGAACGCCGAGCGGAACAAGAGGACCTGAAGAAGGCCGACGCCGAAGCCAAGGATGCCCGTAGTGCGATGCGGGCTATGAAGGAGGAACTGCATCAAGTCCGAGACATTGTGGCTGGAAAGCCCTTTATGCTGCGCAGGAAGTTCACGGATCCGAAGTATGCTCAGCTGGGCCGATTGTATGGTGCGGAGGATCCTTATCTGGACTTGGCAGCGAGTGCGGCGGACGCAGTCGTGCACTTACGAAGCCAGAAGGATCACGAAATGGAAGAGCTTTTCTGGTCTCAATTCCATAGTCCGGAGCGTCAACTTCCGCTGAGTGATCGGCTGGTTGAGTGGGCTGAGCTAAATAGATTGTCCGGACTTGCCATGACGGATGTGGTCACTCATCTGTGGCCGGGAAGGCCCAAGCCGAAGAGTTATTTTGGCTTGTTGCAGCAATTCCTTGGGGCGGTGCTGCGTATTGGGGCGATGAAGCGGTCGGCGTGTATAGAAGGTGCACGGATGGCTCTTGCCCGTGGTAAGACATACTGGGCTGAGATGGATGCCACCGCTGTTGCATCCCGGGGTTCGGATAAAAGTCGGTTCCCCACCGAGCACTATTTTGAGGAAGTCCTGCAGGGCGCTCGTTTAATAGAGTCGCAGTGCTCAAAAAATGTTATGTTTGAATGACATGTATGATTTCTGAGATCATATTTATAATACAATAGCTTTTTATACTTGTGGGCTCAAGTATTGAACTATCTCCTGTGCGGCCGTATGTTTATGTATAATCTGAAAGATGGCAGTCTTTGGCTTCAGCCCCCACGCACATGGTGCGGGGGTGTTTGCAAAAAGAAAAACGCTTTTTCACACTTAATCCAACGTCTTGGTCCTTTTAAGGAGGTGATAGCGTAGCAAACTAGGCAACAGGACTATAATGCTTTATCACTTTCACTTAGCCATAGGAGCTCGAATGTGGGGCTACTATATAGCCCCTGGCAGCACCGCTCATCTCCGAACTCGGGGTGCATATGTGCCTGACCGGGAAGCGGTCCTTTGTCAAAGTGGAGGAATTCTAAACATTTCAATGGTCGATCGAGTGGTTGACCAGTCTCTCGCTATATCATGACAGTCAGTTTTCGGCTTTCTCTACTGAGGTGCTCGCCCGGCCGAACCGGGGCACAATCACAGTAGTTCTCCTGGTGCCGTGTTAGCCGATGATACGGAACGTAAGGCAGCAAAACACAGGAGCCGGGCAAACCCAACATTTGACCAAAGACATGATTTGGAGCTGATGCATATAAGGCCTAACTCGAGACGCCGAACACTCCCTGAGGTGTTTGGTCTTTATGATACCGGGCAGAACAATGCCCTAAGCCCCTAGTGTCCAGGTACAGACGGGAACTTCTGACGCGGCCGATGCCAAAACGCCAGCCTCCTCCTCGGCTATGGTAGGAAAACGGGGGATGTGTATCAACAAGAGACAGTAAGAAAGGTTTACGCAGGGTCTTAATCTGAAAAGAAGCCTTACAACGGGTCCCTGCTGCACGTCTGCGCCTGTGTCTCCGTTGTGCTGTGTCCTGGAGGGGTGTAGCATGTGCTTCATCTGTAAAAGAGAAGGACTTAGTTTCTAAGAAATATCGTGCAAAAGTTGTGTTAAAATAGAGTATAATTTGGTAGATAAAGAAAGTTGAGCTTTATTGGCTCTCATTGTTGAAACGCGCGGCCCCTTATAAAGGGGGTATGCGGCTGGGAAGCCCCTTGTTTATTTACGCCGGACTCGCCTAACCGTGTCCAGGGTTTGAATGACCTGTGTTTAGGGGCCTTGACCTGCAAGGTTGGAGTGGCTGTCAAGGCAGCCCCACGCTCTCCGTGGTCGAGGAACACTCGTAGTTACTCTTTAATGAGATTATGCCGCGTTAACCGGGCATTGTAAGTATAGGAGCCGTGTAGTGTGGTATGGCGTTAAAGCGGGCGAAAGCTTTGCGTCCCAGTAGTGCTTGATGGCAACTGTGTAATGGGGCGCGACGAAGAGTGAGCCTTTCGCGACGGCGGTTGTCGGATGAACCGAACACAAACTCTAGTGGTACAGAGCCCATATAATTGGCTTAAAGGCCTGGCGTCGCTCCTTTGAAGGGAGCGCTGTTATGGCGAATGTTGGTAGGGTCTATCCCCATTCTGCGGATAGTGTCCTGACATGGCAGGAGCCGCGCTTTGTTGTCGTGTTATCACATGAAGTGAGTTCACTGTTTTGACTTCTAGTGGGAAAGTCTTCTGTTTTCCGGAGTGCTGCTTATGGGGTTCGTCACTTACGCTTGGTGTATCGAGCCCCTTATGTTCGGCGTTAAGTCTGCCGGACTGCTTGAAGACCCAACAATCTCTGTGGGTATGGTTTGCAGGCTTTCCGGAGGTACCATGTATTTGACATAGTCTGTCTAGAATCTTGTTTAGGTTGGATAGCTCGTCACTGTTGTCCTTGAGGGACAGCGTTTTGTTGTTTGGCCGAGAGTTTTTGAATCCGGCGTTGACCGCCGTACTGTTTGGGCCATTTTCCTTATTCCGGCGTTGATCCTTTCTGCGTCGAGATTTCCCATTTCCATCCCTGACTTCGGATGTACTCGGGTCGCTGGTGCTGCATCTAGCCAGCCAGATGTCTTCCCCCGCACAAAAGCGGGTCATGAGGCTTGTTAGTGTGGCCATTGTTCTTGGTTTTTCCTGGCCGAGGTGTGTGGCGAGCCATTCGTCTCGGACGTTGTGTTTAAAGGCTGCTAAGGCTTCAGCATCTGGACAGTCGACAATTTGGTTCTTTTTAGTGAGGAACCTGTTCCAGAATTTGCATGCTGACTCTCCGGGCTATTGAGTTATGTGACTTAAATCGTCTGCATCCGGAGGGCGGACATAAGTCCCTTGAAAATTTGCTCGAAACGCATCTTCAAGCTCTTCCCAACTTCTAATGGTATTTTCTGGGAGGCTTTTAAGCCAATGCCAAGCTGGCCCTTTGAGCTTGAGGGGTAGGTATTTTATGGCATGGAGATCGTCTCCTCTGGCCATATGTATGTGTAGGATATAATCCTCAATCCAGACTCCGGGGTCTGTCGTTCCGTCATATGCCTCTATGTTTACGGGTTTGAATCCCGCTGGAAATCCATGATCCAGTACCTCGTCGGTGAAACATAGTGGGTGTGCGGCACCCCTGTATTTGGGTGTGCCGTTGTCTTCAAATGCTCTGCGGGTTGTGTTGCTTCCTGGAGTCCTCTTTTTTGGCCCATAAATAGATCTGACTGGGTCGTCCTTTTTCCAAGGATCTTTATGATGATCGTGTGCCGGTTTGTGTGCGGCGCCCTTGTTGCTCTTGGCCTGTCATCTGGTCGTCTATCCGGCCAGGCAGCTTCTTTCTTTTTTGACTGCGGGGGCTCTAAGGCCTCCTCGTCAAATTTGGGCAAGAGCTTGCGCTTCGGGTAGCTCTTTGTCTGGTGACTAGTGCCATGTTTATCTGCGCTGTTGAGTACTTTGCTCCATCTCATTCTGAGTGCGTCCTCTGCTGTTTTGAGCTTCCGCTTTTGCTTCTTCAAACTTCTTGCCATGGCGACGAGCCTTTTATGAAGATTCGTATGCTCTGGTGATGTGAGATCATCTTCACCAGGGATGGGTTGCCTGTCCAGTTCATCATGTTCGGATGGCTGCTTGGTGGCATGTGCGTCGTCCGCTGCTTCGCCCTGCTCTAAGGCCGGGTCCGTATGGGTGTCGTTTTTATCGAGGCCGGTCCTCGGGCGGCGCTTGCGTCGCTGTTTTGTTTGTTTGTTGGGGGGAGTTGTCCTTCGCCACGTCCCGTTTTTCCTCATTATCGCTTCCTTTTGGTGTATCCACCATGTATACGTCATGAGTTGGGGTGGCTTTCCCGTGCCCGGTAGGCGCTGGTTCTTGGTCGCCTTCGGCATCGTCGTCCATACCGTCGATGTCTTCGGAGTCATAGTTTAGCATGTCGATTAGATCGTCGACAGTGGCTATTAATTGGGTGGTGGGTGGGCTTTGAATTTCTTCGTCATCCGCATCCCAACCGTCCTGGCCGCAATCCTGCCAGGGCTCTCCTGATAACGAGAGACACTTTAGCGAACTCAAGATGTCGCTGAAAGGTGAGTGTTGAAAGATGTCCGAGGTAGTAAACTCGATGATCGACGCCCAACCGGATTCGATGGGTGAAGGCGCGGGAGGTTCGGAGTCTGGCAAGGAGTCCGGCGCCTTGGAGTCATGAGCTATGTGAGGGACAAGGTCAGTGTTCGGCTCTATCGCCGTAGAGGTTGCAGCCCCCGAGGCGGCGTCTAGCCACCCGTCCTCGATCTGCGCAGCCGGCTCTGAATTGAAGGTCGGAGCGGGCTCAAGTGCGGCCTCCAGGGTACTGTCCGGCGGCAGAGTTAAATCATGCCCGTCGTGACAGTGCGGCACGCTCGGCTGTGGCTCGAATCCATCAAAGATCAAATCCCCACGGATGTCGGCCGTGAAGTTCAAACTTCCGAATCTGACCTGACGGCCAGGGGCGTAGCTTTCGATCTGCTCTAGTGGCCAAGTGAATTGGCCCGCAGTGCAAAGCCGTCGCATACAAAGATCTGTCCGGGGAGGAAGGTCTCACCCCGGACTGCGTCGTTGATGACGAACGAAGAAGCTATCGAGCCTATCGGTGACGACACGGAGGAACTCTCAATGAAAGCACCAATGTCGGTGTCAAAACCGGCGGATCTCGGGTAGGGGGTCCCGAACTGTGCGTCTAGGCGGATGGTAACAGGAGACGAGGGACGCGATGTTTTACCCAGGTTCGGGCCCTCTTGATGGAGGTAAAACCCTACGTCCTGCTTAATATTGATGATGTGTGTTACAAGAGTAGATCTACCACGAGATCAAGGAGGCTAAACCCTAGAAGCTAGCCTATGGTATGATTGTTGTTCGTCCTATGGACTAGAGCCATCCGGTTTATATAGACACCGGAGAGGGCTAGGGTTATACAGAGTCGGTTACAATGGTAGGAGATCCACATATCCGTATCGCCAAGCTTGCCTTCCACGCCAAGGAAAGTCCCATCCGGACACGGGACGAAGTCTTCAATCTTCTATCTTCATAGTCTTGGAGTCCGGCCGATGATGATAGTCCGGCTATCCGGACACCCCCTAGTCCGGGACTCCCTCAGCGGCCAACAAGCGGAGTGCGGGGGCGCCATGATGGGCAAGATGCCCAATGTCACCTGGCCTGAAGGCTCCTTTGTGGAGACCATGAAGGGGTGGCAATCGGGGTGGTTCTACATCACCAAGCCGCGCGACACCAACTGGGTGGTGACCCCCGAATTTCGATTCGGCGTCCCCATGCGGCTCACCTCCTGGAAAGAGAAGGGATTAGCCTGGGGCGCAGCAGAAGAGCTGACCGGACTTCAGACCTGCGTCCGAAATATGATAAGCAAGAAAATCAAGCTTGTCAACGTAGTCCACGTTATGCTCCTCCTTCGGATCCTTCTGTGTCAGAGATGGGTTTGCAATCTGTGGGAGTTCGACCCGGCCGAACACCAGACACTACAAGAGCTCTTCGGCACGATGCACAAAGACGTTTGGAAGGTGCTCTTCAAGGCCACCGAGGTACCACCGCCCATAACCGAAGATCGCGGACCTAGCGCAAAGCGCCCAGCCAATTCGGTAAGTTTTCATACTTTGCAAGATATGCCCTTTACCAGCACATCCGCGGGAGGTATCTAAACCTCCATGCCGATTTTACAGGCCTGCGTAGCGATAGCTGAGCAGATTGACTGTCCAGCTCCGCTACCTGAAGATCCAAAATCGCCTCTTCTGACGAAGATGCTGTTTCCGGCGCCCTATGATGTGTCGGAGAAGAAGGCCAAGAAGAAGGCTGCGGGGACCAGAGAAGGTTTCCGCCGCATGGTCACATCGGACGTGACGTCCGACAACGTCGAGACACCCCCCTCCTCCGAAGACGAGCAGGAGGAAGAGGAAATCCCTCCCCCCCCCCACCGGGGGGAGGAAGAAGAGGAAGGTCGCCCCGCATGGGGATGCCAAGGTGTACAAGAAGGGGAAAACCCTCCTCCCGGACCATTCCACCACCGCCACCAATAGCGGCGAGGAGTGGGAGCTCAGGGACAAGCCCCTGGCTAAGTCGTAAGTATCCGGACACAATAGTATTTCCGGTATGTTTGTTTTATTTCTTCTTATCATGCCAGATGTGCACTTGCAGTCCGGCCAAATCCAGCATCAATGTATCCTCCTCTTCGGAGGGGTCTCTGGGCCCGTCGGTGATGAACAGCGATTCACTCTCGACAGCCTCCTCCCCCAGGCCCGTGGATGACACCGAGGTGTTGTATCAAAGGATACCGGGCCAAGGGGAGACAGTTCTGTAGACGCCCCCAGGCGAAATCCCAGTCGCCGGGCACATGGGGAGGAAGACCCCATGGACTCCAATAATGGGGGCCGCAGCAAGTTTGGCACCCAGCTGAATACGGCTCCGGAAACCCAAGTGGTTTCGAATTCAGGTAGGCAGCCTCTCTCTAAGGGCGGCGAGCTGCCTATACCGATGACCTCTGTCCATCCAGAGGCATCGGACAACTTACTGGAAGCGCTTCGCGGCGATTCCGTTGATGAAGGACACCGTACTCTTATGAGTACGGTGATTGAGAAGGTCCGGTCCGCCAAAAGCGGATTGACGGAAGCCTACACTAGCCTCCTAACAGGATTTGAGGTAAGTAATAAAATTGTAAGAGAATACCACAGTATAGACAGTAGCCCCTGATGCTTTGTTTGGTGTTCGGAAAGAAAGGCCGAACAGAGGATCAAATAATGTTCGCAGGAGTCTAACAGAAGATGTCTATGTGAATAAGCAGGCGTCGCTGCTGGCCGTTGCCGCTTGTACTGCGGAGGTCTCCGGAGTGAAGTGGGACCTGGAGCGGACCGAGGGCGAGCTTGGCCTCGTGAAGAGGCGGCTTGAGGAAAGTCAAGGTACGCAATACCCCGTCTGTATATTTGTAAAGGAAAAATGGTTTCTGTTGATAGAAGCGCCATGAATTTTGGTAGTGGCCAGGACCGAGGTAGCAGCCCTTAAAAAGGCGCTGGCCGAGGCCGAAGACAAAGCGGCCAAGGAGCGCGCCGAGCGCGAGAAGCAAGAGGCCCGGGTCAATGAGGTCCAGCAAGAGCTCTAGGATTTCGTCCAAAAATACGAGTCCTTGGAGCGTGACTCTAAGAGTCAAGAGTCTGAGCTTGTTAAGGCCCTCCAGAGCGTGCAAGACGCCAAAGCCGAAGCCCAGAAGGCCCTCCAGGAGATTCAGTCAGCCAAGAAGATTGCAGTGGGTAAGGCATTTGTTATGCAAAGCAAGCATGTGAAGGGACTTTCCTTTTACTTAGCCGAATTTGGAGTTCTCCAGGAGCGTTCGCGGATCTGCCGCGCAGCATATCAGATGCCGCGGAATTCTACCGAGCCGAAGAATGGAGTTCAATGGAGAAGTTGTTCTGGTCCCAATATCTTGGGACAGAACGTCCAATGCCCTTGAGCGACCAGCTGAAGCAACTGGTCGAGCTGCACAAGGCAGCCGAACTGGCCATGAAGGACCTCATAGTCCGGCTGTGGCCTGCCGAGCCTATGCCCAACAGCTACTTCGGTCTCATGAAGCGGCTTGTGAGTGCTTTCCCACGACTTGAAGTCATAAAGTCGTCGGTTTGCATTGAAGGTGCGCGAATGGCCATCGCCCGCGCAAAAGTGCACTGGGCGAAGATGGATGCTGAAAAGCTGATGACCAAGGGGCCACTGAAGGGCAAGGAGCACCGCCGGCCCGAAAATTATTATGACAGTGTCCTAAAGGGCTCCCGCCTTGTGGCGGAGCAATGTGCTAAGGATGTAATCTTTGAGTGAATGCACTCATTTTATCCTGTAATATGAAACAAGTTCGTTTGCGCAATATAACACTTGTTGATTTCAAATTTTACCTCATGTGCGGCCGCTTACAAAATCTAAGAGTTGGCCAGTCGTCGGCTTCTGCCCCCATGTAACTAGTACAGAGGTGTTCGGGATAAATCTAAAACACTCTTTATCCAAATTTTTGGTCCTTTGAGGAGGTGTTTAGCGCAACGAATAAGGCAATCGGACTATACAGCTTTATCACCCGCACTTAGCCATAAGAGTTCTATAATTTTAAATTTTGGTGTAGCCCCTGGTATTCGGAAGGCCAAACTTGGAGCGCTATACACGCCTAAATCGGACAAAGACCAATTCCTCGCATGAAGCGGAAAAAATCTTTAAGGATTTGAAACCTCTCGAACAATGACCAGCTCTCACCGCATCATGACAGTCAGTTTTCGGCTTTCTCTACTGAGGTGCTCGTCCGGAACAACCGGGACATAATCGCAGTAGTTCTCCCTTTACTACCCTAGCCGATATAGCGGAACGTAGGGCAGCAAGCATAGGAACCGGGCAACCCAACTATTGACCAAAGACATGATTCGGAGCTGATGCATATAATGCTATGAGTTCGGGGTGCCGCACTGTCGAAAGTGTTCGGACTTTCTTGCCGTGTTATGGGGTACACTGAAGCCCGTGGAGAACTGAACGTACCAGAACGTAGAGGTGCGATTTGTAATAAATAAACAATCAAGGAAAAAGAAAAGAAATGTAGTAATAAGATAACGTTATACATTATTTTCCATCATTATTTGAATGATACGTCAAGGCGTATGTATACAAGTAGTGCGATAAGCAAGATGGGACTATTTGACATGTCCTAACCAAGAGCGAGCTGCGTGTGGGTATGTAAAACAGGTATAGCAATCGTTATCAGAGACCACCTGGGGATTCCCTTGTACGTCAAAGCTCCTTGCCTCCTTAGTGTTTCCGTCCCGTGATGGGTCTGATAATCAGGTTATCGAAAGAGCCTCAAGAAGATAGGGACCTGAAAGAAAGATAAGGGTGAAGGTATATGGATCCTGGGACGGTTGAGCCGCATTGTGGACCGCATTCTAGTTGTGCCTCCGTTGATGCCCATGGTATTTTAAGTGCGTAATTATGTACGTGCGGAATAAATTTCACCGCTTGACTGGGAATAGGACGGAGGCCAAATTGCTAGGCGAGCTCTAGACACGCCGGATGATCCTGTTGCAGAGTACTTCGGACTCGCTTGACAGTGTCCGAGGGCTTTATTGCCGAAATGGAGGTATGCCTAAGGAGGCTGCTCTATACTTCTGCTGCAAGGGCCGCAGTGTGCTCCTCCGTACGGAGAGAGCGCTCTGTGTTTCCATTGACTGTTATAACCCCGCGAGGTCCGAGCATCTTGAGCTTGAGGTAGGCATAGTGCGGCACCAAATTGAATCTAGCGAATGCGGTTCGTCT
Source organism: Triticum dicoccoides (assembly GCF_002162155.2). NCBI lineage: Eukaryota > Viridiplantae > Streptophyta > Magnoliopsida > Poales > Poaceae > Triticum > Triticum dicoccoides. The sequence goes on along the minus strand of NC_041387.1, from coordinate 460,875,884 downwards.
GAGGAGTGCATGATAGCAACTGCGGAAGGGGACGATATCGAAGATTAACTCCTCGCTTTGGAAGTTGTCCGGAGATCCGAAGACTACTTCCAGTGTGATTGAGCCCGTGCAACAGGCCTCTACACCTGGTATGACACCTTTGAAGGTGGTTTTGGTGGGTTTGATCCTTGAGGGGTCGATACCCATTTTGCACACTGTATCCTGATAGAGCGGGTTCAGGCTGCTACCACCGTCCATGAGGACTCATCTAAGGTGGAATTCGTTAATGATAGGGTCAAGGACCAGTGCGGCTGAGACGCTGCTACATCTTGAGCTTGTGTTGCTTTTCCTTGAAGAGGAAAGGGTGACGTAGCAATAGTAGCGTAAGTATTTCTCTCAGTTCTTGAGAACCAAGGTATCAATCCAGTAGGAGGCTCCTCAGAAGTCCCACGCACCTACACAAACAAACAAGAACTCGCAACCAACGCAATAAAGGGGTTGTCAATCCCTTCACGGCCACTTGCGAAAGTGAGATCTGATAGGGATAGTATGATAAGATAAATATATTTTTGGTATTTTATGATATAGATTGGAAAAGTAAAGATGCAAATAAAAGTAGATTGAAAGCTTATATGATAAGAGATAGACCTGGGGGCCATAGGTTTCACTAGTGGCTTCCAAAACTTGAAAACTTCATAACACAAAACACAACAGGAAATCTCATAAGCTCCGTTAGTGCAAGAATGAACAACCACCACATAAGGTACTGTAATGAACACATTCTTTATTTATATTGGTGTTAAACCTACTTTATTCCAACTTCTCTATGGTTCATACCCCTACATACTAGTCATAGATGCATCAAAATAAGCAAACAACACACGAAAAACAGAATCTGTCAAAAACAGAACAGTCTGTAGCAATCTGTAACTCTCGAATACTTCTGGAACTCTAAAAATCCTACAAAAATAGGAAGTCCTGGGAAATTTGTCTATTGATCTACATCAAAAAAATCAACGCAAAAGCACGTTTCTGTGAATTACTAAAATTATTTTCATGCGTGCAAAAGTTTCTGTTTTTCAGCAGAATCAAATTAACTATCATCGTAGGTTATTATATAGGTTCTACTTGGCACAAACACTAATTAAAACATGAAAACACATCTAAACAGAAGCTAGATGAAAAATTTATTACTAAACAGAAGCAAAAACAAAAAAATAAAATTGGGTTGCCTCCCAACTAGCACTATCGTTTAACGCCCCTAGCTAGGCATAAAAGCAAGGATAGATCTAAGTAGTGCCATCTTCGGCATCTAATTCATAAGTAGCTCGCATGATAGATTCATAAGGTAGTTTAACTTTCTTTCTTGGAAAGTGCTCCATGCCTTTCCTTAATGGAAATTGGAATCTAATATTCCCTTCCTTCATATCAATAATTGCACCAATCATTCTAAGGAAAGGTCTGCGAAGAATAATAGGACATGAAAGATTGCAATCTATATCAAGAACGATAAAATCTATGGGCACAAAATTCCTATTTGCAACAATAAGAACATAATTGATCCTTCCTATTGGCTTTTTAATGGTGGAATCCGCAAGGTGCAAATTTAAAGAGCAATCATCAAGATCATGGAAACCTAGAATATCACATAAAGTTTTTGGAATCATGGAAACACTAGCACCCAAATCACATAAAGCATAGCACTCATGATCTTTAATTTTAATCTTTATAGTAGGTTCCCACTCATCATTAAGTTTTCTAGGTATAGAAACTTCCAAATTAAGTTTTTCATCATAAGATTGCATCAAGGCATCAACAATATGTTTGGTAAAAGCTTTATTTTGACTATAAGCATGAGGAGAATTCAACACGGATTGCAACAAGGAAATATAATCTATTAAAGAACAATTTTCATAATTAAACTCCTTGAAATCCAAGATGGTGGGTTCAATGCTATTTAAAGTCTTGACCTCTCCAATCCCACTTTTACCAAATTTAGCATCAAGATCTAAAAACTCCGAATCATTGGGACGCCTTTTAACTAAAGTTGACTCATCTCCAGTCCCATCATTATTAAGATTCATATTGCAAAACAAAGATTTAATAGGGGACTCATCAATAACTTTTAGATCTTCATCATTATTTTCATGGAAACTAGAAGAACACGCTCTTACAAAGCAATATTTCTTAGCACGCAATCTAGCGGTTCTTTCTTTGCACTCATCAATGGAAATTCTCATAGCTTTGAGAGACTCATTGATATCATGCTAAGGAGGAGTAGATCTAAGTTTCAAAGAATCAACATCAAGCGAAACTCTATCAACGTTCCTAGCCAAATCATCAACTTTAAGCAATTTTTTTTCAAGCAAAGCATTAAAATTCTTTTGAGAGATCATAAATTCTTTAATACTATTCTCAAAATCAGAGGATACCTATTAAAATTACCATAAGAATTATTGTACGAATTTCCATAATTATTAGAGGAATTACTAGGGAATGGTCTAGGATTAAAGTTTCCTCTATAAGCATTGTTACGAAAATTATTCCTACCAACAAAATTCACATCCATAGACTCATTATTATTCTCAATCAAAGTATACGAAGGCATATCATTGGGATCAATAGGAGCACTCTTAGTGGCAAACAATTTCATAAGTTCATCCATCTTTCCACTCAAAACATTAATTTCTTGTATAGCATGCACTTTTTTACTAGTAGATCTTTCGGTGTGCCATTGAGAATAATTAGAAATAATGTTATCAAGGAGTTTAGTAGCTACTCCTAAGGTGATTTCCATAAAAGTGCCTCCCACAGCTGAATCTAAAAGATTTCTAGAAGCAAAATTCAATCCGGCATAAAATTTTCGTATGATCATCATAAATTCAAACCATGAGTAGGGAAATTGTGAATCATCAATTTCATTCTCTCCCAAGATTGGGCAACATGCTCATGATCAAGTTGTTTAAAATTCATAATATCGTTCCTAAGAGAGATGATCTTAGCGGGAGGAAAATACTTAGAGATAAAATCATCTTTGCACTTATTCCATGAATCAATACTATTCTTAGGCAAAGAAGAAAACCAAACTTTAGCACGATCTCTAAGTGAAAACGGAAATAACTTCATTTTAACAATATCATTATATGTATCTTTCTTCTTTTGCATCTCACACAAATCAACAAAGTTGTTTAGATGGGTAGCGGCATCTTCACTAGGAAGGCCGGAGAATTGATCTTTCATAACAAGATTCAGCAAAGCAGCATTGATTTCATAAGACTCGACATCATTAAGAGGAGCAATCGGAGTACTAAGGAAATCATTATTATTGGTATTGGAAAAGTCACACAATTTGGTATTATCTTGCGCCATCGTGACAAGTAATCCAACACACAAGCAAACAAAAAGGCAAGCGAAAGAGAGAGGATATTTGGAAAGAGAGGGCGAATAAAACGGCAATGGTGAAGTGGGGGAGAGGAAAACGAGAGGCAAATGGCAAATAATGTAAATGCGAGGGAGATGAGTTTGTGATGGGTACTTGGTATGTCTTAACTTGAGCGAAGACCTCCCCGGCATCAGTGCCAGAAATCCTTCTTGCTACGTCTTCAGCTTGTGTTGGTTTTCCTTGAACAGGAAAGGGTGATGCAGCAATAGTAGCGTAAGTATTTCCCTCAGTTTTTGAGAACCAAGGTATCAATCCAGTATGAGGCTCCTCAGAAGTCCCACGCACCTACACAAACAAACAAGAAATCGCAACCAACGCAATAAAGGGGTTGTCAATCCCTTCACGGCCACTTGCGAAAGTGAGATCTGATAGAGATAGTATGATAAGATAAATATATTTTTGGTATTTTATGATATAGATTGGAAAAGTAAAGATGCAAATAAAAGTAGATTGAAAGCTTATATGATAAGAGATAGACCCGGGGGCCATAGGTTTCACTAATGGCTTCTCTCAAGATAGCATAAGTATTACGGTGGGTGAACAAATTACTGTCGAGCAATTGATAGAAAAGCGAATAATTATGAGATTATCTAGGCATGATCATGTATATAGGCATCACGTCCGTGACAAGTAGACCGACTCATGCCTGCATCTACTACAATTACTCCACACATGATGTAGAGGGATAAACTCATGCAATATGATATAAACCCCATCTTTTTATCCTCGATGGCAACAATACAATACGTGTCTTGCTGCCCCTGCTGTCACTGGGAAAGGACACCGCAAGATTGAACCCAAAGCTTAACACTTCTCCCATTGCAAGAAAGATCAATCTAGTAGGCCAAACCAAACTGATAATTCGAAGAGACTTGCAAAGATAACTTAATCACACATAAAAGAATTCAGAGAAGATTCAAATATTTCTCATTGATAAACTTGATCATAAACCCACAATTCATCGGATCTCGACAAACACACCGCAAAAAGAGTTACATCGAATAGATCTCCAAGAAGATCGAGGAGAACTTTGTATTGATATTCAAAGAGAGAGAAGAGGCCATCTAGCTAATAACTCTGGACCCGAAGGTCTATGGTAAACTACTCACAACTCATCGGAGAGGCCTTGGAGATGATGTAGAGGCCCTCCGTGATTGATTCCCCCTCCGGCGGAGCGCCGGCGAAGGCTCCAAGATGGGATCTAGCGGATACAGAAGGTTACGGCGGTGGAATTAGGTTTTCATGGTCGCTTCTGATGTTTTCGGGGTACATCGGTATATGTAGGAGGAAGAAGTAGGTCGGTGGACGCCCGAGGGGCCCACAAGGGTGGGGGCACGCCCACCTGTAGGGGGCACGCCGGGCACCCTCGTGGCTACCTCCTTCGTTTCTTGACTTACACTCCAAGTCCTGTGGATCACGTTTGTTCCAAAAAGATCGCTCCCGAAGGTTTCATTCCATTTGGACTCCGTTTGATATTCCTTTTTTCGAAATACTGAAATAGGCAAAAAAATAGCAATTCGGGCTGGGCCTCCAGTTAGTAGGTTAGTCCCAAAAATGATATAAAAGTGTAAAGTAAAGCCCATAAACATCCAAAACGGGTAATATAATAGCATGGAACAATAAAAAATTATAGATACGTTGGAGACGTATCAGCCGCCATGGCGGATACTGGTCGGATGGTCCCTGCGATCAAAGGTGATCGGACAGGAAGACCATGGGTTGAATTTTGGGGCGACTAGCTCCATCGCATAGACGTCCCTTAGTGCATGCTTCCGCTCCCGCTTGGGAATATGGGTGGCGTATATCATATTCACCGTTTTTACTTGGGGAGTAAATTTCTTCTGTCCTCCCGTGTTCGGCGATTGGGGCTCCTCGTCGTTATGCGGCCCCTTTTCCTTGTTTTCGGCATTCAACTTGCCGGCCTATTTAAATACCCAACATTCTCTGTTGGTGTGGTTGGCTGGTTTAACGGGGGTGCCGTGGATTTGACATGAGCGATCGAGTATGAGGTCCAAACTGGACGGGCCCGGATTGTTTCTTTTAAATGGCTTTTTCCGCTGACCGGACTTGGAGCCACTGAACCCGGCATTGACGGCCGTGTCTTCGGTGTTATCGCCATTATTGCTACGCTTGTGTATGTTGTGCCGGGGCTTGCCATTGCTATCTCTAGCGTCTGAGGTGCCAGGATTTCTTGATGTGCCGTTGCTACGAGCCAACCAGCTATCCTCGCCCACACAAAAGCGGGTCATGAGTGTCATGAGGGCTGCCATGGACTTCGGCTTCTCTTGGCCGAGGTGTCGGGCAAGCCACTCGTCACGGATGTTATGCTTAAAGGTCGCTAGGGCTTCGGCATCCGGACAATCGACAATTTGGTTCTTTTTAGTTAAGAACCTAGTCCAGAATTTCCTTGCTGACCCCCCGGGCTGTTGGGTTATGTGAGTTAAGTCATCAGCATCTAGTGGTCGCACATAGGTGCCTTGGAAGTTGTCCAGGAATGTGTCTTCCGGGTTCTCCCAACTGCCAATGGAGTTTGCCGGCAGACTATTCAGCCAATGCCGAGTCGGTCCCTTGAGTTTTAGTGGGAGGTACTTGATGACATGTAGATCATCACCGCGGGCCATGTGAATTTGGAGAAGGAAATCTTTGATCCATACCACGGGGTCTGTTGTCCCATCATATGGTTCGATGTTCACGGGTTTGAACCCTTCTGGGAATTCATGCTCCATTACTTCATTAGTGAAGCATAGGGGGTGTGTGGCACCTCTATGCGAGCCTACATCACGACGCAGTTCAGATGAGTATGGTCTGCTGTATTCGGCCCGGCCGGATTTGTATTTAGTATATCTGGCGTGGCGGTCATCGTCACACGCTGGGGGGCGCCCCCGTGATCCGTAGATCGATCTTGACTGTCCTGCTTTGTTTTCCAATTCATCTTGCAGGTCATGTGTGTAGCCCCGGGCCTTCGTGTTTTTATTTGTTTTGCGACGGGGTGCGGGCTGGTGTTCGGGCTGATACACCGCTTTGTCTCAGCCACGAGGTGGCCGGTCAGCCGCATCCTGTGCTGGTAGTATAGGCTCCTCATCCTCGAATTGAGGTAACAACCTGTGCCTCGGGTAACTTTTGGTTGGGCGCTCGACTCCGTATTTCTCAGCTGCCAGGACCTCAGTCCATCTGTCAGTAAGCAGATCTTGATCAGCTTGAAGCTGCTGCTTTTTTTCTTCTGGCTCTTTGAAGTGGCTATAAGCCAGCGGTTGAAGTGCTCCTGCTCGGCGGGATCCTCAGGCACGATAAATTGTTCATCGCCGAGGCTCACCTCGTCTTCGGAGAGGGGCATGTAATTGTCATCCTACCAGTCTCCATCCATTGTATGTTCATCAGGGCTAGCTTACCCAATATCCCGCCCGGCCTGCTCGAACCTTGGCTGGGCAGGATTGTTTTCGTCTTCGGCATCATCCGGAGTGCTATTTTCTCTTGTGCCGGTATCTCTATTTTTGCTATGGCGGGGTTGAGAGCGGCGCTGCTGACATCGGCGCTTGGGTTGCTTCTTGAGAAGGTCACCCTCCATTGCATCCTCGCCATCGTTTTCTTTGGGTGTGTCCACCATATATATGTCATATGATGAGGTGGTTGTCCAGCGCCCTGTGGGCGGTGGTTCCTGTTCTTCTCCGACATCGTCGTCCATACCGTCGATGTCTTCGGAGTCGAAATCAAGCATGTCGGTTAAGTCGTCGACAGTGGCTATTAAGTGGGTGGTGGGTGGGCAACAAATTCCTTCGCCGTCCGCTTCCCACTCAAGCCGGACATAGTCCGGCCAAGAGTCTCCTGACAGGGAGAGAGATTTTAATGAGTTTAGCACGTCGCCCAAGGGCGAGTGCTGGAAGATATCCGCGGAGCTAAACTCCATGATCGGTGCCCGGTTAGATCTGACGGGCACGGATGCACGTGGTTCGGAGCCTATGGCCGGAGACGAGTCCGAGGGTCCGATGACACAGACCTCCTTGGAAGTGAAATCTGTGTTCGGCTCTATCGCCGCAAAGTGTGTGGCCTTCATGGTGGGGTCCATCCTCCCATCCTTGGATGGCGCGATCTGCTCCGGATTTAAAGCTGGGGTAGCTGCAGGTGTGAGCTCCTAAGCAGCGTCCGATGGCAGATCTAGGTCATGCTCATTACGACTACATGGTGTACCTGTCATGGGCTCGAATCCGTCAAAGATCAAGCCTCCGCGGATGTTGGCAGTATAATTCAGGCTTCCAAACCTGACCTGATGCCCAGGGGCATAGCTATCGATCTACTCCAGACGGCCAAGCGAGTTGGCCCACAGTGCGAAGCCGCCGAATACGAAGATCTGTCCGGGGAGGAAAACCTCACCCTAGATCGCATCGTTGTAGACAATTGCAGGAGCCATCAAGCCTTATGGTGACGACACAGTGGAACTCTCAATGAAAGCACCAATGTCGGTGTCAAAACCGATGGATCTCGGGTAGGGGGTCCCGAACTGTGCGTCTAAGGCTAATGGTAACAGGAGGCGGGGGACACAATGTTTACCCAGGTTCAGGCCCTCTCTATGGAGGTAATACCCTACTTCCTGCTTGATTGATCTTGATGATATGAGTATTACAAGAGTTGATCTACCATGAGATAGTAGAGGCTAACCCTAGAAGCTAGCCTGTAATTATGATTGTTGTTGTCCTACGGACTAAACCCTCCAGTTTATATAGACACCAGAGGGGGCTAGGGTTACACAGAGTCGGTTACAGAGAAGGAAATCTACATATCCAAATTGTCAAGCTTGCCTTCCACGCAAAGGAGAGTCCCACCCGGACACAGGAAGAAGTCTTCAATCTTGTATCTTCATAGTCCAACAGTCCGGCATAAGCATATAGTCCGGCTGTCCAAGGACCCCCTAAACCAGGACTCCCCCACACACTGCAAAAAGAGTTATATCGAATAGATATCCAAGAAGATCGAGGAGAACTTTGTATTGAGATTCAAAGAGAGAGAATAAGCCATCTAGCTAATAACTATGGACCTGAAGGTTTGTGGTAAACTACTCACAACTCATCGAAGAGGCCTTGGAGATGATGCAAAGGACCTCCATGGTCGATTCCCCCTCCGGCGGAGCGCCGGCGAAGGCTCCAAGATGGGATCTTGTAGATACAGAAGGTTGCGGCGGTGGAAATAGTTTTTCGTGGTGCTCCTGGATGTTTTCAGGGTACGTGGATATATATAGGCGAATGAGGTAGGTCAGGGGAGCCACGAGGGTGGGGGTGCGCATGCCCCCCTAGGGCGCACCGGGAACCCTCGTGGCCGCCTCGGTTACTTCTTGACGTCCACTCCAAGTCTCCTGGATTGCGTTTGTTCCAAAAATATCACTCCCGAAGGTTTCATTCTGTTTGGACTCCGTTTGATATTCCTTTTCTTCGAAACACTGAAATAGGCAAAAAAACAGTAATTCGGGTAAAGTAAAGCGGTCGACCCATAAACATCCAAAATGGGTAATATAATAGCATGGAACAATCAAAAATTATAGATACATTGGAGACGTATCAGAGACAGATCTCTCGGTGGTGTACAGCATCGACCCAGCCGTGGTGGACGACTACATCAACACCGTCGAGCAATTGCTTGCTGGAGACAAGTACAAGGTGGTCGGCATCGACCTCCAGTACACCGCCGGTCTTCCTGGCAAAGATCAGAAGGTTGTCGCCGCCCAGTCGTGCGTGCGCCCTCATGTCCTCATCTACCACTACTGCATGGCCACAAAGCCTTGCGTCCGTTTCGCCAGGTTTGTCAACAACACTGACTACAAGTTCGCTACGATGGAAACCACCGACAATGTAAAAGCGCTCAGGGTTACGGGCTTGGCCTGCAAGAACTCTTCGAAATCCGTGAGCACTGCACGGTCTGGGGCAGCACGAAGAAGGACTCCTTGGTTGAACTCGCCTCAGCCATCATCGACCCCTACTGCGAAAAGATGAAACAGGATGCCCAGAGAACAAGTCCTGTATCCTGGCACAAGGCCTGGATGCAGCAACTGGATGAACCACACCGCAGGTTCACGGCCAAGAGCATGTACACATGCTACGAGATGCACAGGTGGATCGTTGACATGAGGAAGTGCCTCGTTACCCAAATCGACGAGCCCGGATCGAGCCACAAGCAGAGCAAGCATCACAAGAAGTAGATGATGATCAGATGATGGTTTATGCTAGTTAATCGTGCATGTAATATATAGTTTACTTTGGTGTGTGGAAATGTCATGTGTGTAGTAGCCAGCTATGTAATTATGCATGTAATAGTTTACTTTGGTGTGAGCAAATGTTATGGTTGTAGTAACCACCTATGTAAGTGGATGTTTAATTTGGTTATGCAACCATGTCCTTATAAGTGTGTATGTATATATATGTGTGTGTGTGTGTGTGTTGTTCTGTATGCAATCCCATCGCACAACACACACATCTTATTAGCAGCAATAGTCTGTGTTATTATTGGTATTCGCACACATTTCTGATTACAGACCTATTTGCCGCGTATCATACACATCTTGTTATATTGAACCGTTTATGTTCTCTTGTATCAACGCAAACAGTTCATCAGAGTGAACCACATGCCATATATCGCACACACCTTGATCTGGCTGACCGTTTTTTGTGTTGCCTAATCACAAACAATTCATCCTAGTGAGCCGTATGTTGTATATTGCACACACCTTCATCTAGCTGCCTGTTTCTTTTGTTGCTCCCGATCGCAAGCAGTTAATTGTACTAAACTGTATGCCCTGCATCACACACGGAACTAAAATCTGAACCGTGTTTGATGCATCCGTCATCGCAAACATTTTACACCTTTTTTGACAGTTGTTTTACACCACCGTTTGCGATTAATGCATTGCACACAGTTTCGTCAAAGGGTCTCTGATTGTAGTGTCACGTTAGCAGCATCCTGTAGTAGTGTATATACACTCCACTAAGGGTTTTACTCCATTAACTTTTAGGCGATCGGCTAGAGATGGCCTTATGCCTTGCTTATTTCAGTTATTCACAATATGATGCTCTATATGTGCAACTATTTACTGTGCAGTTCAATTTCATCAATGATAGTTTCAACAATACAACTATGAATGATGATATTTGGTTGTTGTTAAGGATGTTGTAGTTAACATGTCTTTCCATTTTTTAACAATAACTAGTGTACTTTAGACCTGCACAATACCAGTTTGAATGACTATATTTGCTTGTTTTCAAATGGTATGCCTGTTGCAGTTAACATAACTTTCCACTTCTTGTTTTGCTTAACTAGCATGCTTAAACCTGCACACTTAAGCTATCATTTGGAGATTATGTTGTCTACCGTGGATATATTTGGTTGATGTTTAGCCTGTTATGCTTACCATGCCTTTAGATGTACTTGAAGGAAATATGCCCTAGAGGCAATAATAAAGTTATTATTTATTTCCTTAATTCATGATAAGTCTTTATTATTCATGCTATAATTGAATTAACCGGAAACTTAGTACATGTGTGAATACATAGACAAAACATATAGTCCCTAGTATGCCTCTACTTGACTAGGTCGTTAATAAAAGATGGTTATGTTTCCTAACCATAGACATGTGTTGTCATTTGATGAACGGGATCACATCATTAGGAGAATGATGTGATGGACATGACCCATCTGTTAGCTTAGCATTATGATCGTGTTAGTTTCATTGCTACTGCTTTCTTCATGACTTATACAAGTTCCTCAGACTATGAGATTATGCAACTCCTGAATACCGGAGGATAATTTTGTGTGCTACCAAACATCACAACATAAATGGGTGATTTTAAAGGTGCTCTATAGGTGTCTTCGAAGGTGTTTGTTGGGTTGGCATAGATCGAGATTAGGATTTTTCACTCCGTGTTTCGGAGAGGTATCTTTGGGCCCACTCGGCAATACTCATCATTATAAGCCTTGCAAGCATTGTGACTAATGAGTTAGTTGCGGGATGAAGTATTACGGAATGAGTAAAGAGACTTGCCGGTAACGAGATTGAACTAGGTATTGACATACTGACGATCAAATCTCGAGCAAGTAACATACCGATGACAAAGGGAACAACGTACGTTGTTATGCGGTTTCATCGATAAAGATCTTCGTAGAATATGTAGGAACCAATATGAGCATCCAGGTTCTGCTATTGGTTAGTGACCGGAGACGTGTCTCGGTCATGTCTACATAGTTCTCAAACCCGTAGGGTCCGCACGCTTAACGTTCGATGACGATTGGTATTATGAGTTTATGTGATATGATGTACCAAAGGTTGTTCGGAGTCTTCGATATGATCACAGACATGACGAGGAGTCTCGAAATGGTCAAGACATAAAGATTGATATATTGTACGACTATATTCGGACACCAGAAGTTTTCCGGAGAAGTTTCGGATAAAACCAGAGTGCCGGAGGGTTATCGGAAACCCCAGGGGAACTAATGGGCCTCGATGGGTCTTAGTGGAGAGAGAGAGGGGCGTCAAGGTCAGGCCGCGTGCCCCCTTCCCTTGAGTACGAATAGGACAAGGAAGGGGGGCCTTTCCTTCCCCCTCTCCCTCTCCTTCCTTCCCCCTCTTCCCCTCTTGGTGGAATCCTACTAGGACTAGTAGTCCTAGTAGGACTCCCCTCTTGGGGCGCGCCTACAGGGGCCGGTCGGCCTCCCCCCTTGCACCTTTATATACGGGGGCAGGGGGACCCTAGAACACACAAGTTGATTGTTTAGCCATGTGCGGTGCCCCCTCCACAGATTTCCACCTCAGTCATATCGTCGTAGTGCTTAGGTGAAGCGTTGCACCGGTAACTTCATCATCACCGTCACCACACCGTCATGCTGACTAAACTCTCCCTCGACCTCAGCTGGATCTAGAGTTCATGGGACATCACCGAGCTGAACGTGTGCAGATCGCGGAGGTGTCGTACCTTCGGTGCTAGGATCGGTCGGATCGTGAAGACGTATGACTACATCAATCGCGTTGTCATAACGCTTCCGCTTTTGATTTACGAGGGTACCTAGACAACACTCTCCCCTCTCGTTGCTATGCATCACCTAGATAGATCTTGCGTGATCGAAGGAACTTTTTTGAAATTACCGCGTTCCCCAACAGTACTCACACAGGACAATATTGGGAACAACTATTGTTTTCCATCGAGGTTAGTTTCATCCCATTGCTTATATATACTACTATCCAGGATACTGGTAGATGGTACCATATAGGTCGGGTGCTGGTAAGGGATTAATCGTCAAATCGAACATTTCGCTGGATATATCTGTAACAGCAGCAGTTAACTGCAGTTAATCAACCGATATTTGTAACAATGTAATAAACTCCATCTGCCCCATAATATAAGATGTTAATTCATCCAATATGTGAGCATATTAGATGTAATAAGATCTTATATAATGGGACATAGGGAGTGTTGTACTACATCATTTTGCAATTACTATTTAGCTTCTAATATTAACTTGGTGCTTTTAGGTACATATGTCATTGGTAAAGATCCGCGTTTCGACCCTTTTTGCATATGGGGCAAAGAGATATTCATGAACCAACATCAAGTGAGGAAACTGGTAAAGGTTGTTAGTAATATGGGTCAAAAGATGTCAATTAAACTATTTGTTTACACTTTATCCAAGACAACAGTGAACTGCAACATGGTAAGTAAGAACTCTGTAGCCTCTTTTTACTGCCCATAATGAGTTATGTTAGATGACAATTCTAAATCTTTTTCCTTTGCAGTGGTTCTCGGAGCAGTTTACTCAAGATTACCTCTCAAAATACATGATTGGCGGCTGACCATCACAAGGGGTTGGACTAGAGTTGTGCGTGCCTTCTGCATGGAGGAGAGGACAATAGGGGCATTCTGCTTCATCTTGTTCAACAATCAAAATGATTTTCGCCTCTTTCTTTACCATCTTTAATGGTACAAGTATACAACCCTCGTTCATCATTCTTTATTTGGTGCTTATATAATTCTTTTTTATGTAATTCTTGAACATATGTACCTATGAACCGAATAATGCATTGGTTGTTGAACCTGATGGATGTGAATGAAGTTATAGCCTACTTTCAAATTGAAATTCGATACAATTTTAAAGAACAAAAATTAAATTAGGGTGAAAATACCCTCTGCATGTCATTACGGTGCACATGGTCTGTAAAGCACAACATGTGTGATATACATCATAATCCGACACGGTTCACAGAGAGGAAACATGTGTAACCATGCACACAGTTGCCATTTGTAAAGCGTGTGTGATGTTAGACAATATCACAAATGGTGTGATGCGATAAAACTAAATGTTTGTGACAGTCGCCTTATCGTACATGCTCTATAATCATGAGCTGTTTCTGATGTGACACACATCATATATGTTGCACCCCAGAATATCGATTGCGATGGTAATGCAAGCACAAAACGAGTAGCAAGGATGGAGCATTTGGGATATGCAGGATGTCACAAACAGTTGTCTGAAGACTTGCGTTTGGGATACATGCCGGCAACGTGTACGCTTAGTTCCGGAGAAGTTTCAGATAAAATCGGAGTGTGATAACCCACAAGTATAGGGGATCGCAACAGTTTTCGAGGGTAGAGTATTCAACCCAAATTTATTGATTCGACACAAGGGGAGCCAAAGAATATTATCAAGTATTAGCAGTTGAGTTGTCAATTCAACTAGACCTGGATAACTTAGTATTTGCAGCAAAGTATTTAGTAGCAAAGTAGTATGATAGTAATGGTAACAGTGGCAAAAGTAACGATAGCAATTTTATAGTAATTGTAACATTAGCAACGGAAAAGTAAATAAGAAAAGCACAATATGTGAAAAGCTCATAGGCATTGGATCTGTGATGGATAATTATGTCGGATGCGATTCCTCATGTAATAGATATAACATAGGGTGACACAGAACTAGCTCCAGTTCATCAATGTAATGTAGGCATGTATTCCGAATATAGTCATGCGTGCTTCTGGAAAAGAACTTGCATGACATCTTTTGTCCTACCCTCCCGTGGCAGCGGGGTCCTAGTGGAAACTAAGGGATATTAAGGCCTCCTTTTAATAGAGTACCAGACCAAAGCACTAGCACTTAGTGAATACATGAACTCTCAAACTACGGTCATCACCGAGAAGTATCCCGATTATTGTCACTTCGGGGTTGTCGGATCGTACCACATAATAGGTGACTATAGACTTGCAAGATAGGATCAAGAACTCACATATATTGATGAAAACATAATAGGTTCAGATCTGAAATCATGGCACTCGAGCCCTAGTGACAAGCATTAAGCATAGCAAAGTCATAGCAACATCAATCTCAGAACATAGTGGATACTAGGGATCAGACCCTAACAAAACTAACTTGATTACATGGTAAATCTCATCCAACCAATCACCGTTCAGCAAGCCTATGATGGAATTACTCACGCACGGCGGTGAGCATCATGAAATTGGTGATGGAGGATGGTTGATGATGACGACGGTGACGACTCCCCCTCTCCGGAGCCCCAAACGGACTCTAGATCAGCCCTCCCGAGAGAGATTAGGGCTTGGCGGCGGCTCCGTATCGTAAAATGTGATGAAACTTTCTCTCTGATTTTTTTCTCCGTGAAACCAAATATATAGAGTTGGAGTTGAGGTCGGTGGAGCTCCAGGGGGCCCACGAGGCAGGGGGCGCGCCCCCACCCTCGTGGACAGGGTGTGGGCCCCCTGGCCTTGATTCTTTTGCGAGTATTTTTTATATTTTCCAAAAGTTATCTCCGTGGATTTTTAGGTCATTCCAAGAACTTTTGTTTTCTGCACATTAAATAATACCATGGCAGTTCTGCTGAAAACAGCGTTAGTCCGGGTTAGTTTCATTCAAATCATGCAAGTTAGAGTCCAAAACAAGGGCAAAAGTGTTTGCAAAAGTAGATACGTTGGAGACGTATCAACTCCTCCAAGCTTAAACTTTTTCTTGTCCTCAAGCAATTCAGTTGATAAACTGAAAGTGATAAAGAAAAACTTTTACAAACTCTATTTGCTCTTGTTGTTCTACATATGTAAAGCCAGCATTCAAGTTTTTAGCAAAGATTATGAACTAACCATATTCACAATAACACTTAGGTCTCATGTTTACTCATATCAATGGCATAATCAGCTAGCAAGCAATAATAATAAATCTCGGATGACAACACTTTCTCAAAACAATCATAATATGATATAACAAGATGGTATCTCGCTAGCCCTTTCTGAGACCACAAAACATAAATGCAGCGCACCCTTAAAGATCAAGGACTGACTAAATATTGTAATTCATGGTAAAAGAGATCCAGTCAAGTCATAACCAATATAAACTAATAGTAATGCATGCAAATGACAGCGTGCTCTCCAGCGGGTGCTTTTTAATAAGAGGATGATGACTCAACATAAAAGTAAATAGATAAGCCCTCGCAGAGGGAAACAAGGATTTGTAGAGGTGCGAGAGCTTGATTTTAAAATAGAGATGAATAACATTTTGAGCGGTATACTTTCACTGTCAATGCAACAACTATGAGATCTCGATATCTTCCATGCTACATACATTATAGGCAGTTCCCAAACAGAATGGTAAAGTTTATACTCCCCCACCACCAACAAGCATCAATCCATGGCTTGCTCAAAACAACGAGTGCCTCCAACTAGCAACAGCCCTGGGGGAGTTTTGTTTAATTATTTTGATTTGCTTTGATCTTTTGATCATGGGACTGGGCATCCCGATTACCAGCCATATTCTCGTGAATGAGGAGCAGTGTCCACTCCCTTGGGAATAACCCACCTAGCATGGAAGATACAAACAGACCTAGTTGAAACATGAGCTGCTCGAGTATACAAAACAGCATTTCATTTGAAGGTTTGGAGTTTGGCACATACAAATTTAATTTGGACGGAAGGTAAATACCGCATATAGGAAGGTATGGTGGACTCATATGGAACAACTTTGATGTTTATTGAGTTTGGATGCACAAGCAGTATTCCTGCTTAGTATAGGTGAAGGCTAGCAAAAGACTGGGAAGCGACCAACTGAGAGAGCGACAATGCTACGTCTTGAGCTTGCGTTGGTTTTCCCCGAAGAGGAGAGGATGATGTAGCACAATAGCGTAAGTATTTCCCTCAGTTTTTGAGAACCAAGGTATCAATCCAGTAGGAGGTCACGCGCAAGTCCCTCGTACCTGCACAACACGATAGCAACTCGCAACCAACGCTTAGGGGTTGTCAATCCCTTCACGGTCACTTACGAGAGTGAGATCTGATAGAGATAATATTTTTGGTATGTTTGATAGATAGATGCAAAGTAAAAAGGTAAAGGTAAAGTAAAAAACAAAGCAAGTAAATAAAGTGATATAGATTGATATGATGACAATAGACCCGGGGGGCATAGGTTTCACTAGTCGCTTCTCTCGAGAGCATAAGTATTCTACGGTGGGTGAACAAATTACTGTTGAGCAATTGACATAATTGAGCACAGTTATGAGTATATCTAGGCAATGATCATGTATATAGGCATCACGTCCAAAACAAGTAGATCGAAACGATTCTACATCTACTACTATTACTCCACTCATCGACCGCTATCCAGCATGCATCTAGAGTATTAAGTAAAAATAGAGTAACGCCTTAAGCAAGATGACATGATGTAGAGGGATAAATTCATGCAATATGATAAAAACCCCATCTTGTTATCCTCGATGGCAACAATACAATACGTGCCTTGCAACTCTTTCTGTCACTGAGTAAGGACACCGCAAGATTGAACCCAAAGCCATGCACTTCTCCCATTGCAAGAACTACCAATCTAGTTGGCCAAACCAAACGAGTAATTCAAAGAGACTTGCAAAGATAACTCAATCATACATAAAAGAATTCAGAGAAGAATCAAATAGTTTCCATAGATAATACTGGATCATAAACCCACAATTCATCGGTCTCAACAAACACACCGCAAAAAGAAGATTACATTGAATAGATCTCCACAAGAGAGGGGGAGAACATTGTATTGAGATCCAAAAAGAGAGAAGAAGCCATCTAGCTACTAGCTATGGACCCGAAGATCTGAAGTAAACTACTCACACTTCATCGAAGGGGCCATGGTGATGATGTAGAAGCCCTCCGTGGTGGATGCCCTCTCCGGCGGAGCTCCGGAACAGGCCCCAAGATGGGATCTCGTGGATACAGGAAATTGCGGCGGTGGAATTAGGTTTTTGGCTCTGTCTCTGGTCATACGGGGATACGTAGGTATCTATAGGAGGAAGGAGTATGTCGGTGGAGCTCCGAGGGGCCCACGAGGTAGGGGGCACGCCCAGGGGGGGCGCGCCCTCCACCCTCGTGACCGCCTCGTGGCTTTCTTGACGGAGGGTCCAAGTCTCCTGGATCTTATCTGATGAGAAAATCACGTTCCTGAAGGTTTCATTCCCTTTGGACTTCGTTTGATATTTTGTTTCTTTGAAACACTGAAAAAGGCAAAAAACAGCAATTCTGGGTTGGGCCTCCGGTTAAAAGGTTAGTCCCAAAAATAATATAAAAGTGGAAAATAAAGCCCAATATAGTCCAAAACAGTAGATAAAGTAGCATGGAGCAATCAAAAATTATAGATACGTTGGAGACGTATCAGGCATCCCCAAGCTTAATTCCTACTCGTTCTCGAGTAGGTAAATGATAAAAAGAAGAATTTTTGATGCGGAGTGATACTTTGGCATAATTTCAATGTAAATCTTCTTAATCATGGCATGAATATTCAGATCCGAAAGATTCAAGATAAAAGTTCATATTGACATAAAAATAATAATACTTCAAGCATACTAATCAAGCAATTATGTCATCTCAAAATAACATGGCCAAAAAAAAGTTCATCCCTACAAAATCATATGGTTAGGCTATGCTTCATTTTTGTCACACAAAGATGTTCCCAACTTCTATACCCCCGATGACAAGCCAAGCAATTGTTTCATACTCAAATAATCTCAAACTCTTTCAACCTTCACGCAATACATGAGCGCGAGCCATGGATATAGCACTATGGGTGGAATAGAATATGATGATGGGGATTGTGTGAGAAGACAAAAAAGGAGAAAGTCTCATATTGACGAGGATAATCAAGGGGCTATGGAGATGCCCATCAATTGATGTCAACATGAGGAGTAGGGATTGCCATGCAACGGATGCACTAGAGCTATGAATGCTCAACAAAAGAAAACTAAGTGGGTGTGCATCCAACTTGCTTGCTCACGAAGACCTAGGGCACTTTGAGGAAGCCCATCATTGGAATATACAAGCCAAGTCCTATAATGAAAAATTCCCCACTAGTATAAACAAGACAATTTATGAGACTCACTATATGAAAAACATGGTGCTACTTTGAAGCACAAATATATGAGACTCACTAAATGAAGAACAAGGTGCTACTTTCAAGCACAAGTGTGGTAAAAGGATAGTAACATTGCCCCTTCTCTCTTTTTCTCTCATTTTTTTATTATATTTTTTTTGGTGGGCTTCTTTGGCCTCTTTTTTTCTCTTTTTTTTATTTGGGCTTCTTTGGCCTCTTTTTTTGTAAAGTCCGGAGTCTCATCCCGACTTGTGGGGGAATAATAGTCTCCATCATCCTTTTCTTCACTAGGGCAATGCTCTAATAATGATGATCATCACACTTTTATTTTTCTTACAACTCGATATTTAGAACAAAGATATGACTCTATACGAAGGCCTCCGGCGGTGTACCGGGATGGTGCAATGAATCAAGAGTGACATGTATGAAAAATAATGCATGGTGGCTTTGCCACAAATACAATGTCAACTACATGATCATGCAATGGCAATATGACAAACTAAAGTATGTCATGATAATGATGATGGAAGTTGCATGGCAATATATCTCGGAATGGCTATGGAAATGCCATAATAGGTAGGTATGGTGGCTGTTTTGAGGAAGATATAAGGAGGTTTATGTGTGAAAGAGCGTATCATATCACGGGGTTTGGATGCACCGGCAAAGTTTGCTCCAACTCTCAATGTGAGAAAGTGCAATGCACGGTACCGAAGAGGCTAGCAAATGCGGAAAGGTAAAAGTGCGTATGATCCATGGACTCAACATTAGTCAAAAGAACTCATATACTTATTGCAAAAATCTATAAGCCATCAAAAATCAAGTACTACGTACAATGCTCCTAGGGGGATAGATTGGTAGGAAAAGACCATCGCTCATCCCCGAACGCCACTCATAAGGATGCACAAGCCAGGTACACTTCATGCTTCAAATTTGTTACACAACTTTACCCATATGTGCATGCTACGGGACTCACAAACTTCAACACAAGTATTTCTTAAATTAACAACTACTCAACTAGCACGACTTTGATATTATTACCTCCATATCTTAAAACAATTATTAAGCATTAGATTTATCTTAGTATTCAATTCACTCAAAATAAAGTTTCACATATCTCGAACACTAAGTATATTAACATTAAGCAAATTACCATGTTATTAATGACTCTCAAAATAATCTAAGTGAAGCATGAGAGGTCAAGTTTCTTTAAAACAAATCCACCACCGTGCTCTAAAAGATCTAAGTGAAGCACTAGAGCAAAAAATTATCACGCTCAAAAGATATAAGTGAAGCACTATGAGCAAAACTATCAAGCTCAAAAGATATAAGTGAAGCACATAGAGTATTCTAACAAATTTCAATTCATGAATGGCTCTCTCAAAAGGTGTGTACAGCAAGGATGATTGTGGTAGACTAACAAGCAAAGACACAAATAATACAAGACGCTCCAAGCAAAACACATATCATGTGGTGAATAAAAATATAGCTCCAAGTAAATTACCGATGGAAGTGGACGAAAGAGGGGATGCCTTCCGGGGCATCCCCAAGCTTTGACTTTTTGGTGTCCTTGGATTATCTTGGGGGTGCCATGGGCATCCCCAAGCTTAGGCTCTTGCCACTCCTTGTTCCATAATCCATCAAAAGAATTCACCCAAAACTTGAAAACTTCACAACACAAAACTCAATAGAAATCTCGTGAGCTCCGTTAGACAAAGAAAACAAAAGACTACTTCAAGGTACTGTAATGAACTCATTATTTATTTATATTGGTGTTAAACCTACTGTATTCCAACTTCTCTATGGATCATAAACTATTTTACTATCCATAGATTCATCAAAATAAGCAAACAACACACGCAAAACAGAATCTGTCAAAAACAGAACTGTCTGTAGTAATCTGTAACTAACGCAATCTTCTGGAACCCAAAAATTCTACCAAAATTAGACGAGCTGGGAAATTTTTTTATTGATCAGCAGCAATTGGAATCACTATTTTATCACGTTCTGATGATTTTTAACAATTCGGGCACTGAGCGCAAAGATTCTGGAAATTACAGCAAGATCAAATAACTATCTTCCAAGAAGATCTAATAGGTTTAACTTGGCACAAACAATAATTAAAAGATAAAACCACATCTAAACAGAATCTAGATGGATTATTTATTCCTAAGCAGAACCAAAAACAAAAAACACAAAATAAAATTGGGTTGCCTCCCAACAAGCGCTATCGTTTAACGCCCCTAGCTAGGCATAAAAGCAAGGATAGATCTAGGTATTGCCATCTTTGGTAGGCAATCCATAAGTGGCTCTCATGATAGATTCATATGATAATTTTATTTTCTTTCTAGGAAAGTGTTCCATGCCATTTTTTAAGGGAAATTGGAATTTAATATTCCCTTCCTTCGTATCAATAATTGCACCAATCGTTCTAAGGAAATGTCTACCAAGAATAATAGGACATGAAGGATTGCAATCTATATCAAGAACGATAAAATCTATGGGCACATAATTCCTATTTGCAACAATAAGAACATCATTAATTCTTCCCATAGGTTTTTTAATAGTGGAATCCGCAAGATGCAAGTTTAGAGAGGAATCATCAAAGTCACGGAAATCTAGCAAATCACACAAAGCTTTGGGAATAGTAGAAACACTAGCACCCAAATCACACAAAGCATGAAACTCATAATCTTTAATTTTAATTATAATGGTAGGTTCCCACTCATCATGGAGTTTCCTAGGGATAGAAACTTTCAACTCAAGCTTTTCTTCATAAGATTGCATTAAGGCATCAACAATGTGTTCGGTAAAGGCCTTATTTTGACTATAAGCATGAGGAGAATTTAACACAGATTGTAACAAGGAAATACAATCAATTAAAGATCAATTTTCATAATTAAATTCCTTGAGATCCCACCTAGTGGGCTTAGCAATATCTAGATTTTTATTTCTTTCAATCCCACCTTTATCAATTTCATCATCAAGATCTAAAAACTCAGAATTCTTAGAACGCCTTCTAGGTAAAGGAAGATCATAATCAGATTCATCAAGATTCATATTGCAAAACAAGGATTTAATAGGGGACACATCAATAACTTTTAGATCTTCATCTTGATTTTCATAGGAATTATAAGAACATGCTTTAATAAAGGCATCTTTGTAAGCACGCATCCTAGCGGTTCTTTCTTTGCACTCATCAATGGGAATTCTCATAGCTTTGAGAGACTCATTGATATCATGCTTAGGAGGAATAGATCTAAGCTTTAAAGAATCAACCTCAAGAGAAATTCTATCAACGTTCCTAGCCAAATCATCAACTTTAAGCAATTTCTCTTCAAGCAAAGCATTAAAATTCTTTTGTGAATTCATAAACTCTTTAACACTACTCTCAAATTCAGAGGGCATCTTATTAAAATTTCCATAAGAGTTGTTGTAGGAATTTCCATAATTATTAGAGGGATTACTAGGATAAGGCCTAGAATTAAAATTCCCTTTATATGCATTGTTACCAAAACTATTCCTACCAACAAAATTCACATCCATAGATTCATTATTATTCTCAAGCAAAGTAGATAAAGGCATATTATTGGGATCAGAAGAAACACTCTTAACAAATAAATTTCTAAGTTCATCCATCTTTTCACTCAAAACATTGATTTCTTTTATAGCATGCACCTTTTTATTAGTAGATCTTTCAGTATGCCATTGAGAATAATTGACCATAATA
The DNA here is from genome assembly GCF_002162155.2 of Triticum dicoccoides. Lineage (NCBI taxonomy): Eukaryota > Viridiplantae > Streptophyta > Magnoliopsida > Poales > Poaceae > Triticum > Triticum dicoccoides. The sequence goes on along the minus strand of NC_041387.1, from coordinate 460,853,367 downwards.
TTATCTAGGAGTTTAGTACCATCTCCTAAAGTGATTTCCATAAAAGTGCCTCCCTCGGCCGAATCTAATAGATTTCTAGAAGCAAAATTCAATCTAGAATAAAATTTTTGTATAATCATCCACAAGTTCAAACCATGAGTAGGACAATTACATAGCATTAATTTCATTCTGTCCCAAGCTTGTGCAACATGTTCATGATCAAGTTGCTTAAAATTCATAATATCGTTCCTAAGAGAGATAATCTTAGTTGGAGGAAAATACTTAGAGATAAAAGCATCTTTGCACTTGTTCCAAGAATCAATACTATTTTTAGGCAAAGATGAAAACCACGCTTTAGCACGATCTCTAAGTGAAAAAGGAAATAGCTTTAATTTAACGACATCATTATCGACATCTTTTTTCTTTTGCATATCACATAAATCAATGAAGCTATTCAGATGAGTAGCGGCATCTTCACTAGGAAGGACGGCGAATTGATCGTTCATAACAAGATTCAACAAAGCAGTATTGATTTCACAAGATTCAGTATTGGCAAGAGGAGCAATCGAAGTGCTGAGGAAATCATTGTTATTGGTATTGGTGAAATCACATAATTTGGTAGCATCTTGAGCCATCGCGACAAACAAGCAAACTAACACACGAGCAAACAAAAGGCAAAGGGAAAAAGAGCAGGAGATTGGGAAAGAGAGGGCGAATAAAACGGCAAGGGTGAAGTGGGGGAGAGGAAAATGAGAGGCAAATGGCAAATAATGTAATGCGAGAGATAGGGATTGTGATGGGTACTTGGTATGTTGACTTTTGCGTAGGCCTACCCGGCAACGGCGCCAAAAATCCTTCTTGCTACGTCTCGAGCTTGCGTTGGTTTTCCCCGAAGAGGAGAGGATGATGCAGCATAGTAGCATAAGTATTTCCCTCAGTTTTTGAGAACCAAGGTATCAATCCAGTAGGAGGTCACGCGCAAGTCCCTCGTACCTGCACAACACGATAGCAACTCGCAACCAACGCTTAGGGGTTGTCAATCCCTTCACGGTCACTTACGAGAGTGAGATCTGATAGAGATAATATTTTTGGTATTTTTGATAGATATATGCAAAGTAAAAAGGTAAAGGTAAAGTAAAAACAAAGCAAGTAAATAAAGTGATATAGATTGATATGATGAGAATAGACCCGGGGGCCATAGGTTTCAGTAGTGGCTTCTCTCGAGAGCATAAGTATTCTACGGTGGGTGAACAAATTACTGTTGAGCAATTGACATAATTGAGCATAGTTATGAGTATATCTAGGCAATGATCATGTATATAGGCATCACGTCCAAAACAAGTAGATCGAAACGATTCTACATCTACTACTATTACTCCACTCATCGACCGCTATCCAGCATGCATCTAGAGTATTAAGTAAAAATAGAGTAACGCCTTAAGCAAGATGACATGATGTAGAGGGATAAATTCATGCAATATGATAAAAAAACCATCTTGTTATCCTCGATGGCAACAATACAATACGTGCCTTGCAACTCTTTCTGTCACTGAGTAAGGACACCGCAAGATTGAACCCAAAGCCATGCACTTCTCCCATTGCAAGAACTAGCAATCTAGTTGGCCAAACCAAACGGATAATTCGAAGAGACTTGCAAAGATAACTCAATCATACATAAAAGAATTCAGAGAAGAATCAAATATTTTCCATAGATAATACTGGATCATAAACCCACAATTCATCGGTCTCAACAAACACACCGCAAAAAGAAGATTACATCGAATAGATCTCCACAAGAGAGGGGGAGAACATTGTATTGAGATCCAAAAAGAGAGAAGAAGCCATCTAGCTACTAGCTATGGACCCGAAGGTCTGAAGTAAACTACTCACACTTCATCGGAGGGGCCATGGTGATGATGTATAAGACCTCCGTGGTGGATGCCCTCTCCGGTGGAGCTCCGAAACAGGCCCCAAGATGGGATCTCATGGATACAGGAAGTTGCGGCGGTGGAATTAGGTTTTTGGCTCCGTCTCTGGTCATACGGGGATACGTAGGTATATATAGGAGGAAGGAGTACGTCGGTGGAGCTCTGAGGGGCCCACGAGGTAGGGGGCGTGCTCAGGGGGGAGGGGCACGCCCTCCACCCTCATGACCACCTCGTGGCTTTCTTGATGGAGGGTCCAAGTCTCCTGGATCTTATCTGATGAGAAAATCATGTTCCCGAAGATTTCATTCCGTTTGGACTTCGTTTGATATTTTATTTCTTCGAAACACTAAAAAAGGCAAAAAACAGCAATTCTGGGCTGGGCCTCTGGTTAAAAGGTTAGTCCCAAAAATAATATAAAAGTGGAAAATAAAGCCCAATATAGTCCAAAACAGTAGATAAAGTAGCATGGAGCAATAAAAAATTATAGATACGTTGGAGACGTATCAGACAACAGTCATGGACATGCATTAAAATTAATCAACACTGAGTGCAAGCATGGGTAGGATATAATCCACCATGAATATAAATATCATGAAGGCAATGTTGATTTTGTTTCAACTAGATGCGTGAACATGTGCCAAGTCAAGTCACTTGAATCATTCCAAGAAGGATACCACCCTATCATACCACATCACAACCATTTTAATAGCATGTTAGCACGCAAGGTAAACCATTATAAACTCCTAGCTAATTAAGCATGGCATAAGCAACTATAATCTCTAATTGTCATTGCAAACATGTTTATTCATAATAGGCTGAATCAGGAATGATGAACTCATCATATTTACAAAAACAAGAGAGGTCAAATTCATACCAGCTTCTCTCATCTCAATCAGTCCATCATATATCGTCATTATTGCCTTTCACTTGCACGACCGAACGGTGTGTATAATAATAATAGTGCACGTGCATTGGACTAAGTTGGAATCTGCAAGCATTCAATTCAAGGGAGAAGACAAGGTAATATGGGCTCTTGGTTAAATAAACAATCATGCAAATGAGAGCCACTAAACATTTTCATTATGGTCTTCTCCTCTCGACCCCCAAAGGAAAGAAAAGAAAATAAAACTATTTACACGGGAAAGCTCCCAACAAGCAAAAAGAAGAACGAGAAATGTTTTTGGGTTTTCATTTTAATTACTACTACAAGCATGGACATTAAACTAACTTTTTTTTGGTTTTTCTTAAGGTTTATCAAACACACAAGAAGAAAGCTAGAAAAAGAAATTAAACTAGCATGGATAATACAATGAAAGAGTATGAGCATCGACGACTAGAATAAGTGTGTGAACATGAATGTAATGTCGGTGAGAAATATGTACTCCCCCAAGCTTAGGCATTTGGCGAAGTTGGTTTATTGCCAAGGATAGCCTGGCTGATATCCGAAGTTATAACCGGGGTTGTACTGAGATGCAGCAGCCATTGCCTCCTGAGCTGCGGCGTGTTGGCGAGCTGCCTCCACCTCCTCTCGTGTTCGATTGCCTCCTCCCTGGTAACAACATATCTTTGTTTTGCCTGGTAATCAAAAAGGGCAGGAGCAGGGAGAGTAACATGGACAGCGCGACATCTGTGAAAGATTAGTCGATACTGGAGGAATTGTTCATTCCTCACAAGAAAACGATGACTGACCATAGCGTCATAATCTAAATAAGTGGAAGGAAACTCCATATCACCCTCACGTGGAGGTATACCAAGATAATTAGCAACACGGGTCGCATAAATCCCTCCAGGTAAATCTCCAACTAAACCATTATTATGCAACCTACGTGCAACTATTGCCCCCAAGTTGTAATCTTTATTACCTAATACAACACTCTTGAGGACGCAAAGATCAGGGACACACATGTGACATGCTTCATCTTAACCATTTATGCATCTACCAATGAAGAGAGCATACAGAACCTATCACTAAAATACCCGATAGGGCTTAGCGGAACGAAAAGGGTTTTCCATGAGAAATAATGTATAGCAGGAAAATGAATGCTCCCTATGGTAGCTTGTGCTATATCCCTAGATTCTCCCACAGTGATACTAGCTAGAAAGTCTTTATATCCAGATTTACGGGGTTCAATAACATTACCCACTGTCGGAGTTTGCAAGCAGTTGTAAAATCTTCTAGGTCCATGGTATATGATTGATCATAAATATCAAACAGGACATTCTGAGAATTACGCGAAGATGTAAATTTAAACCTTCTCACGAATGAATCAGTCAATCGGTAGTACTGAGGACACTTATCTTGCATGAAGTCCTCAAGATCGGCATTACACACATATGCGTCAAATTCATCCTTCATGCCTACATTGACCATAAACTCTTTTGACGGCCATTCACAAGGCCGCATGTCATCTTCCCTTGGTGGTTCATCATCTTGCTCATGCATAGCATGCCAGGGTCCTCTCTTTGTTGAGGAACCACCTTGGTACATTTTCCTAGACATATTTCTTCCTCTAAAAAATTTCTAAAAAAATTTAGTAACTTCAAAATAAAAGTGAATCAAACTGAACAAGATTGATAGCAACTACTCCCACAAGTGCCTAGAGCCTATATCATGCATTAGAATTACTTGGTACCTCATAAATTTGACATGAAAGCTCAAGAACAGGGTCACCTAGGCAGCAAAAATTTGCAATGAATAAAACACTAGAACAAAAAATAATTGGACCATTGGAGGAGTCACATACCAAAGAACAATCTCCCAAAGCAGTTTTGTGAATGGAGCTTTGAGCAAAGAGATCAAAAATCATAGCAAAATGAGCTACAACTCGTGCTTGAGCTGGATGGGGATTTTTTTCCTGGACCCTCATGGCCAGGTGCTTCCCCCCCCCCCCTGTTGTGTTCTCAGTGCCTAAAATCCTCAAATATTCCATAAAAAATCATACAAAATTTGCAGGGCATTTGGAGAACTTTTATTTTTGGGATATTTTTTATTGCAATTCAGAAAACAGACAGATAATACTATTTTCTTTATTTATTCTAAATAACGAAAAGTGTAAAGAGGATACAAAAGGTTGTGCCTTCTAGTTTCATCCATCTCATGCTCATCAAAAAGGAATCCACTAACAAGGTTGATCAAGTCTTGTTAACAAACTCATTCCGAATAACATGGAACTGGAGAAAATTCGAATAACACTAGGTTACCTCAACGGGGATATAAACATCCCCAACAATAAGAATATCATATTTTTTTTTCTTGACAGTAGGAAGAGGGAATTCAAAACCTCCAATAATGATAGTTGGAACTTTTCCAATAGAATTGATGCTATGAACTTGAGGTTGTTTCCTCGGAAAGTGTACCGTATGCTCATTACCATTAACATGAAAAGTGACATTGCCTTTGTTGCATTCAATAACAGCCCCTGCAGTATTCAAAAAGGGTCTACCAAGGATAATCGACACTATCGTCCTCGGGAATATCAAGAATAACAAAGTCCGTTAAGATAGTGACATTTGCAACCACAACAGTCACATCCTCACAAATACCGACAGGTATAGCAGTTGATTTATCGGCCATTTGCAAAGATATTTCAGTAGGTGTCAACTTATTCAATTCAAGTCTACGATATAAAGAGAGAGGCATAACACTAACACCGGCTCCAAGATCACATAAAGCAGTTTTAACGTAGTTTCTTTTAATGGAGCAAGGTATAGTTGGTACTCCTGGATCTCCTAGTTTCTTCGGTATTCCACCTTTAAAAGTATAATTAGCAAGCATGGTGGAAATTTCAGCTTCCGGTATCTTTCTTTTATTTGTAATGATATCCTTCATATATTTAGCATAAGGGTTTACTTTAAGCATATCAGTTAAGCGCATACGTAAGAAAATAGGTCTAATCATTTCAGCAAAGTGCTCAAAATCCTCATCATCCTTTTTCTTGGATGGCTTCGGAGGAAAAGGCGTGGGTTTCTGAACCCATGGTTCTCTTTCTTTACCGTGCTTCCTAGCAACAAAATCTCTTTTATCATAATGTTGATTCTTTGATTGTGGGTTATCAAGATCAACAGCAGGTTCAATTTCTACATCATTATTATTACTAGGTTGAGCATCAACATGAACATTATCATTAACATTATCACTAGGTTCATGTTCATCACCAGATTGTGTTTCAGCATCATAAATAGAAATATCATTGGGATTCTCGGGTGTGTCTACAACAGGTTCACTAGAAGCATGCGGAGTCCTATTCTCGAATGCATCTACATTATTTCTCTAAGAATCCTACTCGATTCTCTTAGGGTGGCCTTCATGATACAAAGGTTCCTGAGTCACTCTACTAGTTCTAGTAGCCACTCTAACAACAAAGTCATGTTTATTATTTAATTCATCAAGCAAATCACTTTGAACTTTAAGTACTTTCTCTGCTTGAGTGGTAACCATAGAAGCATATTTGCTAATGAGTTTAAGTTCACCTTTAACTCTAGCCATATAATCACTCAAGCATTCAATCATGTGAGCATTACTCTTTAATTCTCTACCGACATAAGAATTAAAACTTTCTTGCCTAGCCATAAAGTCATCAAATTCATCTAAACATTGGCTAGAAAATTTAGTAGACAGGATTTCAACCTTATCATATCTATAGAGAGAATTTACCTTTACGACCTGTGTCGGGTTATCAAGACAAAGTGTTTCTTCGACAGGCGGTGTATTAAGACCATGTATTTCTTCAACGGGAGGTAAATTCTTAACATCTTCAGCTTTAATACCTTTTTCTTTCATCGATTTCTTTGCCTCTTGCATATCTTCAGGACTGAGAAATAGAACTCCCCTTTTCTTTGGAGTTGGTTTAGGAATAGGTTCAGGAGTTGGATCAATTGGCTCAGGAATTGGCTCCAGAAGAGTCCAATTATTTTCATTAGTCAACATATTATTCAATAACAATTCAGCTTGGTCGACTGTTCTTTCCCTGAAAACACAACCAGCACAACTATCCAAGTGGTCCTTGGAAGCATCAGTTAGTCCATTATAAAACATATCAAGTATTTCATTTTTCTTAAGAGGATGATCAGGCAAAGCATTAAGTAATCGGAGAAGCCTCCCCCAAGCTTGTGGGAGACTCTCTTCTTCGATTTGCACAAAATTATAAATTTCCCTCAAAGCAGCTTGTTTCTTATGAGCGGGGAAATATTTAGCAGAGAAGTAATAAATCATATCCTGGGGACTACACACACGTCCAGGATCAAGAGAATTAAACCAAGTTTTAGCATCACCCTTTAATGAGAATGGAAATATCTTAAGGATATAATAATAGTGAGACTTCTCATCATTAGTGAATAGGGTGGCTGTATCATTTAACATAGTAAGATGTGCCACAACAGTTTCAGATTCATTGCCATAAAAAGGACCAGATTCAACCAAAGTAATAATTTCAGGATCAACAAAGAATTCATAATCCTTATCAGTAACACAGATAGGTGAAGTAGCAAAAGCAGGGTCATATTTCATTCTAGCATTCAGAGATTGCTACTTCCATTTAGCTAATAACTTCTTAAGATCATATCTATCATTGCAAGCAAGAATAGCTCTAGCAGCTTCTTCATCCATAACATAACCCTCAGGAATAACAGGCAATTCATACTTAGGGGAGAACCTTCATCATCACTATCTTCAATAATTTCATCGTCAATAATTTCATTCTCTCTAACCCTAGCAAGTTGTTCATCAAGATATTCACCTAATGGCATAGTAGTATAAAGCATAGAAGTAGTTTCGTCATAAGTATCATGCATAGCAGAAGTGGCATCATCAATAACATGCGACAAATCAGAATTCAAAGCAGTAGCAGGTTTAGGTGTCGCAAGCTTACTCAAAACAGAAGGAGAATCTAGTGCAGAGCTAGATGGTAGTTCCTTACCTCCCCTCGTAGTTGAGGGAAAAATCTTAGTTCTTTCGTCTTTCAAGTTCCTCATAGTGATCAGTAGATATAAATCCCAAGTGACTCAAAGAATAGAGCTATCCTCCCCGTCAACGGCGCCAGAAAATAGTCTTGATAAACCACAAGTATAGGGGATCGCAACAGTTTTCAAGGGTAGAGTATTCAACCCAAATTTATTGATTCGGCACAAGGGGAGCCAAAGAATATTCTCAAGTATTAGCAGTTGAGTTGTCAATTCAACCACACCTGGATAACTTAGTATCTGCAGCAAAGTATTTAGTAGCAAGGTAGTATGATAGTAATGGTAATAGTGGCAAAAGTAACGATAGTAGTTTTATAGTAATTGTAACAGTAGCAACAGAAAAGTAAATAAGCAAAGCACAATATGTGAAAAGCTCGTAGGCATTGGATCGGTGATGGATAATTTTGTCGGATGCGATTCCTCATGTAATAGTTATAACATAGGGTGACACAGAACTAGCTCCAGTTCATCAATGTAATGTAGGCATGTATTCCAAATATAGTCATGCGTGCTTATGGAAAAGAACTTGCATGACATCTTTTGTCCTGCCCTCCCGTGGCAGCGGGGTCCTAGTGGAAACTAAGGGATATTAAGGCCTCCTTTTAATAGAGTACCGGACCAAAGCATTAGCACTTAGTGAATACATGAACTCCTCAAACTACGGTCATCACCTAGAAGTATCCCGATTATTGTTACTTCGGGGTTGTCGGATCATAACACATAATAGGTGACTATAGACTTGCAAGATAGGATCAAGAACTCACATATATTCATGAAAACATAATAGGTGACTATAGACCTGAAATCATGGCACTCGGGCCCTAGTGACAAGCATTAAGCATAGCAAAGTCATAGCAACATCAATCTCAGAACATAGTGGATACTAGGGATCAAACCCTAACAAAACTAACTTGATTACATGGTAAATCTCATCCAACCCATCACCATCCAGCAAGCCTATGATGGAATTACTCACTCATGGTGGTGAGCATCATGAAATTGGTGATGGAGGATGGTTGATGATGACGACGGTGATGAATCCCCCTCTCCGGAGCCCCGAACAGACTCCAGATCAGGCCTCCCAAAAGAGATTAGGGCTTGGCGGTGGCTCCGCATCGTAAAACGCGATGAAACTTTCTCTCTGATTTTTCTCTGCGAAACCAAATATATAGAGTTGGAGTTGAGGTCGGTGGAGCTCCAGGGGGCCCATGAGGCAGGGGGTGCGCCCAGGGCGAGGGACCCCCCCCCCTTGTGGACAGGGTGTGGGCCCCCTGGCCTTGATTCTTTCGCCAGTATTTTTTATATTTTCCAAAAGTTATCTCTGTGGATTTTTAGGTCATTCCGAGAACTTTTGTTTTCTGCACATTAAATAACACCATGGCAGTTCTGCTGAAAACAGCATCAGTCCGGGTTAGTTTCATTCAAATCATGCAAGTTAGAGTCCAAAACAAGGGCAAAAGTGTTTGGAAAAGTAGATACGTCGGAGACGTATTAGAGTGCCGGAGGGTTATCAGAAACCCCGGGGGAACTAATGGGCCTCGATGGGCCTTAGTGGAGAGAGAGGGGGCGGCCAGGGCAGGCCGCACTCCCCCTTCCCTTGAGTCCGAATAGGACAAGGAGGGGGGCGCCCCCCTTTCCTTCCCCCTCTCCCTCTCCTTCCTTCCCCCTCTTCCCCTCTTGGTGGAATCCTACTAGGACTAGTAGTCCTAGTAGGACTCCCCTCTTGGGGCGCGCCTACAGGGGCCGGCCGGCCTCCCTCCTTGCTCCTTTATATATGGGGGCAGGGGGGCACCCTAGAACACACAAGTTGATTGTTTAGCCGTGTGCGGTGCCCCCCTCTACAGATTTCCACCTCGGTCATATCGTCGTAGTGCTTAGGCAAAGCCTTGCACCGATAACTTCATCATCACCGTCACCACGCTGTCATGCTGACGAAACTCTCCATCGGCCTCAGCTGGATCTAGAGTTCGTGGGACGTCACCGAGCTGAAGGTGTGCAGATCACGGAGGTGTCGTACCTTCATTGCTAGGATTGGTCGGATCATGAAGACGTACGACTACATCAACCGCATTTTCATAATGCTTCCGCTTTCGGTCTACGATGGTACGTAGACAACACTCTCCCCTCTCGTTGCTATGCATCACCTAGATAGATCTTGTGTGATCGTAGGATTTTTTTGAAATTACCGCGTTCCCCAATAGTTGTATCAAAGCCAGGTCTATGCATAGATCTTATATGCACGAGTAGAACACAAAGAGTTGTGGGCGATAATAGTCATACTGCTTACTAGCATGTCATACTTTGATTCGACGGTATTGTTGGATGAAGCGGCTCAGACTGACATTACGCATACGCTTACGCGAGACTGGTTCTACCGACGTGCTTCGCACATAGGTGGCTGGTGAGTGTCAGTTTCTCCAACTTTAGTTGAATCGAGTGTGGCTATGCCCGATCCTTGTTGAAGGTTAAAACAGCACCTGACGAAAAATCGTTGTGGTTTTGGTGCGTAGGTAAGAACAGTTCTTGCTAGAAGCCCATAGCAGCCATGTAAAACTTGCAACAACAAAGTAGAGGACATCTAACTTGTTTTTGCAGGGCTTGCTGTGATGTGATATGGTCAAGGCCTGATGTGATATAAATTTTTGTATGAGATGATCATGTTTTGTAACAAAGTTATCGGCAACTGGCAGGAGCCATATGGTTGTCACTTTATTGTATGCAATGCAATCGCCATGTAATTGTTTTACATTATCACTAAGCGGTAGAGATAGTCATAGTAACAATAGTTGGCGAGACGACAACGATGCTATGATGGAGATCAGGGTGTCGCGCCGGTGATGATGGAGATCATGACGATGCTTCGGTGATGGAGATCATGAGCACAAGATGATGATGGACATATCATGTCACATATTTTAATTGCATGTGATGTTTATCCTTTATGCATCTTATTTTGCTTAGAATGTTGGTAGCATTATAAGATGATCCCTTACTAAATTTCAAGGTACAAGTGTTCTCCCTGAGTATGCACCGTTGCTACAGTTCGTCGTGCCGAGACACCACGTGATGATCGGGTGTGATAAGCTCTATGTTCACATACAACGGGTGCAAGCTAGTTTTGCACACGCAGAATACTCGGGTTAAACTTGACAAGCCTAGCAAATGCAGATATGGCCTCAGAACACTGAGACCGAAAGGTCAAGCATGAATCATATAGTAGATATGATCAACATAGTGATGTTCACCATTGAAAACTACTCCTTCTCACGTGATGATCGGATATGATTTAGTTGATTTGGATCACGTGATCACTTAGATGATTAGAGGGATGTCTATCTATGTGGGAGTTCTTAAGTAATATGATTAATTGAACTTTAATTTATCATGAACTTAGTACCTGATAGTATATTGCATGTCTATGTTGTTGTACATCAATGGCCCGTGCTACCGTTCCTTTGAATTTTAATGCGTTCCTAGAGAAAGCTATGTTGAAAGATGATGGCGGCAACTACACGGACTGGGTCCATAACTTGAGGATTATCCTCATTGCTGCATAAAAGAATTATGTCCTGGAAGCACCGCTAGGTGCCAGGCCTGCTGCACATGCTACTGATGACGTTAAGAACGTCTGGCAGAGCAAAGCTGATGACTACTCGATAGTTCAGTGTGCCATGCTTTACGGCTTAGAATCGGGACTTCAAAGACGTTTTGAACGTCATGGAGCATATGAGATGTTCCAAGAGTTGAAGTTAATATTTCAAGCAAATGCCTGAGTTGAGAGATATGAAGTCTCCAACAAGTTCTACAGCTGCAAAATGGAGGAGAATAGTTCTGTCAGTGAACACATACTCAGAATGTCTGGGTACCATAACCACTTGACTTAGCTGGGAGTTGATCTTCCAGTTGATTGTGTCATTGACAGAGTTCTTCAATCACTGCCACCAAGCTATAAAGGCTTCGTGATGAACTATAATATGCAAGGGATGGAAAAGACAATTCCCGAGCTCTTTGCGATGCTAAAGGCCGCGGAGGTAGAAATCAAAAAGGAGCATCAAGTGTTGATGGTCAACAAGACCACTAATTTCAAGAAAAAGGGCAAAGTGAAGAAGGGGAACTTCAAGAAGAACGGCAAAAAGGTTGCTGCTCAAGAGAAGACACCCAAGTATGGACCTAAGCCTGAAACTTAGTGCTTCTACTGCAAAGGGACTGGTCACTAGAAGTGGAACTGCCCCAAGTATTTAGCGGATAAGAAGGATGGCAAAGTGAAAGGTATATTTGATATACATGTTATTGATGTGTACTTAACTAATGCTCGCAGTAGCGCCTGGGTATTTGATATTGGTTCTGTTGCTCATATTTGCAACTCGGAACATGGGCTACAGATTAAGCGAAGATTGGCTAAGGACAAGGTGACGATGCGCGTGGGAAATGGTTCCAAAGTCGATGTGATCGCGGTCGGCACGCTACATCTACATCTACCTTCGGGATTAGTTTTAGACCTGAATAATTGTTATTTGGTGCCAACGTTGAGCATGAACATTATATCTGGATCTTGTTTAATGCGAGACAGTTATTCATTTAAATCAGAGAATAATGGTTGTTCTATTTATATGAGTAATATTTTTATGGTCATGCACCCTTGATGAGTGGTCTATTTTTATTGAATCTCGATAGCAGTGATACACATATTCATAGTATTGAAGCCAAAAGATATAAGTTTAATAATGATAGTGCAACTTATTTGTGGCACTGCCGTTTGGGTCATATTGGTGTAAAGCGCATGAAGAAACTCCATGCTGTTGGACTTTTGGAATCACTTAATTATGAATCACTTGGTGCTTGCGAACCGTGCCTTATGGGCAAGATGACTAAAACTCTGTTCTCCGGAACAATGGAACGAGCTACTAACTTGTTGGAAATAATACATACCGATGTATGCGGTCCAATGAGTATTGAGGCTCAGGGTGGGTATCGTTATTTTCTTACATTCACAGATGATTTGAGCAGATATGGTTATATCTACTTAATGAAACATAAGTCTGAAACATTTGAAAAGTTCAAAGAATTTCAGAGTGAAGTGGAAAATCATCGTAACAAGAAAATAAAGTTTCTATGATCTGATCGTGGAGGAGAATATTTGAGTTACGAGTTTGGTCTTCATTTGAAACAACATGGGATAGTTTCACAATTAACGCCACCTGGAACACCACGGGAAATGGTGTGTCTGAATGTCGTAACCATACTTTATTGGATATGGTGCGATCTATGATCTCTCTTACTGATTTACCGCTATCGTTTTGGGGTTATGCTTTAGAGACGATTGCATTCACTTTAAATAGGGCACCATCAAAATCCGTTGAGACGACGCCTTATGAACTGTGGTTTGGCAAGAAACCAAAGTTGTCATTTCTTAAAGTTTGGGGCTGCGATGCTTATGTGAAAAAGCTTCAACCTGATAAGCTCAAACCCAAATCAGAGAAGTGCATCTTCATAGGATACCCAAAGGAAACTGTTGGGTACACCTTCTATCACAGATCCGAAGGCAAAATCTTTGTTGCTAAGAATGGATCCTTTCTAGAGAAGGAGTTTCTCTCGAAAGAAGTGAGTGGGAGGGAAATAGAACTTGATGAGGTAATTGTACCTTCTCCCTTATTGGAAAGTAGTTCATCACAGAAATCAGTTCCAGTGATTCGTACACCAATTAGTGAGGAAGCTAATGATGATGATCATGAAGCTTCAGATCAAGTTACTACCGAACCTCGTAGGTCCTCTAGAGTAAGATCCGCACCCGAGTGGTATGGTAATCCTGTTCTGTAAGTCATGTTTCTAGACCATCACGAACCTACGAACTATGAGGAAGCGATGGTGAGCCCAGATTCCGCGAAATGGCTTGAGGCCATGAAATCTGAGATGGGATCCATGTATGAGAACAAAGTGTGGACTTTGGTGGACTTGCCCGATGATCGGCAAGCCATAGAAAATAAATGGATCTTTAAGAAGAAGACCGACGCAGACGGTAATGTTACTATTTACAAAGCTCGACTTGTTGTGAAAGGTTTTTGACAAGTTCAAGGAGTTGACTAGATGAGACTTTCTCACCCGTAGCGATGCTTATGTCTATCCGAATCATATTAGCAATTGCTGCATTTTATGATTATGAAATTTGGGAAATGGATGTCAAAACTGCATTCCCGAATGGATTTCTAGAAGAAGAGTTGTATATGATGAAACCATAAGGTTTTCTCAATTGATACGTCTCTAACATATCTATAATTTTTTATTGTTCCATGCTATTATATTACCCGTTTTGGATGTTTATGGGATTTACTTTACACTTTTATATCATTTTTGGGACTAACCTATTAACCAGAGGCCCAGCCCAAATTGTTGTTTTCTTGCCTATTTCACTGTTTCGAAGAAAAGGAATATCAAATGGAGTCCAAACGGAATGAAACCTTCGGGGGAGTTAATTTTGGAACGGAAAAAATCCAAGAGACTTGGAGTGCACGTAAGGGAAGCCACGAGGCAGGGAGGCGCGCCCTACCCCCCTGGGCGCGCCCCCCACCCTTGTGGGCCCCTCGTGGCTCCTCTGACTGACTTTTTCGCCTATATATGCCCATATACCCTAAAAACATTGAGGAGCACAATAGATCGGGAGTTCCACCGCCGCAAGCCTCTGTAGCCACCAAAAACCAATCAGGACCGTGTTCCGGCACCCTGCCGGAGGGGGGATCCCTTACCGGTGGCCATCTTCATCATCCCGGCGCTCTCCATGACGAGGAGGGAGTATTTCATCCTCGAGGCTGAGGGTATGTACCAGTAGCTATGTGTTTGATCTCTCTCTCTCTCTCTCTCGTGTTCTTGAGGTGATACGATCTTGATGTATCGCGAGCTTTGCTATTATAGTTGGATCTTATGATGTTTCTCCCCCTCTACTCTCTTGTAATGGATTGAGTTTTCCCTTTGAACTATCTTATTGGATTGAGTCTTTCAGGAATTGAGAACACTTGATGTATGTCTTGCATGTGCTTATCTGTGGCGACAATGGGATATTCACATGATCTACTTGATGTATGTTTTGATGATCAACTTGCGGGTTCAATGAACTTATGCATAGGGGTTGGCACACGTTTTTGTCTTGACTCTCCGGTAGAAACTTTGGGGCACTCTTTGAAGTACTTTGTGTTGGTTGAATAGATGAATCTGAGATTGTGTGAGCATATCGTATAATCATGCCCATGGATACTTGAGGTGACATTGGAGTATCTAGGTGATATTAGGGTTTTGGTTGATTTGTGTCTTAAAGTGTTATTCTAGTACGAACTCTACGATAGATCGAACGGAAAGAATAGCTTCGTGTTATTTTACTACGGACTCTTGAATAGATCGATCAGAAAGGATAACTTTGAGGTGGTTTCGTACCCTACAATAATCTCTTTGTTTGTTCTCCGCTATTAGTGACTTTGGAGTGACTCTTTGTTGCATGTTGAGGGATTGTTATATGATCTAATTATGTTATTACTGTTGAGAGAACTTGCACTAGTGAAAGTATGAACCCTAGGCCTTGTTTCCTAGCATTGCAATACCGTTTACGCTCACTTTTATCATTAGTTACCTTGCTGTTTTTATAATTTCAGATTATAAAAACCTATATCTATCATCCATATTGCACTTGTATCACCATCTCTTCGCCGAACTAGTGCACCTATACAATTTACCATTGTATTGGGTGTGTTGGGGACACAAGAGACTCTTTGTTATTTGGTTGCAGGGTTGCTTGAGAGAGACCATCTTCAACCTATGCCTCCCACGGATTGATAAACCTTAGGTCATCCACTTGAGGGAAATTTGCTGCTGTCCTACAAACCTCTGCACTTGGAGGCCCAACAACGTCTACAACAAGAAGGTTGTGTAGTAGACATCAAGCTCTTTCCTGGCGTCGTTGCTAGGGAGGTGAGTGCTTGAAGGTATATCTTTAGATCTTGCAATCGAATCTTTTAGTTTCTTGTTTTATCACTAGTTTAGTTTATAAAAGAAAACTACACAAAAAAATGGAACTGAGTTTGCCTCATACGCTTTATCTTTTTAATATACTTCGTGAGAATGATGGAAAGGAAAATTGTGCTCAAGTGCTAGAAGAAGAAGTCTATAAAATGTTTGGCTCTAAATCTTTGAATGAGGAGCATGATTGCAATGTTGTTAGTATGAATTCCTTGAATATCCATGATCCTAATGATATGCAAAGCCACAAGCTTGGGGAAGATATGTTTGATGAAGATGATATTTTTTGTTCCCCAAGTTTAGATGAGCAAATTTATTATGATGAAAGCATGCCTCCTATTTATGATGATTATTGTGATGATACGTATGCCATAAAGAATAAACTTGCTTATGTGGAGAGTAGTAAAATTTTTATGCAAGTAGATTATGAAAAGAATGCTTTATGTGCTGGTTATATTGTTGAATTCATTCATGATTCTACTGAAATTATTATGAGGGAGGAACATATGCTTGTAGGAATTGCAATAATATCAAGTTTCCTCTCTATGTGTTGAAAATCTTGAAGCTATGCTTGTTTTACTTTCCTATGCTAGTTGATTCTTATTCCCATAAGTTGTTTGCTCACAAAATCCCTATGCATAGAAAGTGGGTTAGGCTTAAATGTGCTAGTCATATGTTGCATGATGCTCCCGTTATGTTTCAATTCTTATCTTTTATGTGAGCATCATTGTCATCATCATGCCTAGCTAGAAAGGCATTAAAGAAAAGCGCCTGTTGGGAGACAACCCAATATTTACCATTAATGTTTTTGTGTTTCCACATGATTATGCTACTGTAGTAGTCATGTTTTATATCTTTTTTTCAATAAAGTGCCAAGTAATACCTTTAGGATAGCTTACGGTGATAGTTGTGTTGATCCTGCTGAAAATCAGAAACTTTTGCTCCTAGTAAATTAGTTTTGATAATTCACAGAAACATGCTTTTGATCTGATTCTTTTTGATATATATTGGCACACAAATTTATCAAGTTTTCCTAAGTTTTTAGGATTTTTTGTGTTACATAAGTATTCGAGAGTTACATATTACCACAGACTGTTCTGTTTTTGACAGATTCTGTTTTCTATGTGTTGTTTGCTTATTTTGATGAATCTATGAGTAGTATTGGAGGGTATGAACCATAGAGAAGTTGGAATACAGTAGATATTACACCAATATAAATAAATAATGAGTTCATTACAGTACCTTATGTGGTGGTTTTTCTTTCTTGCACTAACGGAGCTTATGAGATTTCCTATTGAGTTTTGTGTTGTGAAGTTTTCAAGTTTTGGGTAAAGGTTTGATGGACTATGGAATAAGGAGTGGCAAGAGCCTAAGCTTGGGGATGCCCATGGCACCCCAAGATATTCAAGGATAACCAAAAGCCTAAGCTTGGGTATGCCCCGAAAGGCATCCCCTCTTTCGTCTTCGTCTATCGGTAACTTTACTTGGAGCTATATTTTTATTCGCCACATGATATTGTTTTGCTTGGAGCATCTTGTATGATATGAGTCTTTGCTTTTTAGATTACCACAATCATCCTTGTTGTACACACCTTTTGGGAGAAACCCACATGATTTGGAATTTATTAGAATACTCTATGTGCTTCACTTATATCTTTTGAGCTAGATAATTTTTGCTCTAGTGCTTCACTTATACCTTTTTAGAGCACGGTGGTGGTTTAATTTTGTAGAAATTGTTGATCCCTCATGCTTCACTTATATTATTTTTAGATTATTTTAGAGCAGCATGGTATTTGCTATGGTTATAAAATTGGTCCTAGAATGATGGGCATCCAAGTTGGGTATAATAAAAACTATCATAGGAAGTGAATTGGATGCTATGATCAATTTGATGCTTGATAACTGTTTTGAGATATAGAGGTGGTGATATTAGAGTCATGCTAGTTGGGTAATTGTGAATTTAAAGAAAACTTGTGGTGAAGTTGGCAAGTCCCGTAGCATGCACGTATGGTAACCGTTGTGTAACAAATTTAAAATATGAGGTGTTCTTAGATTGTCATCCTTATGAGTGGCGGTCGGGGACGAGCAATGGTCTATTCCTACCAATCTATGCCCCTAGGAGCATGCGCATAGTGCTTGGTTTTTTATGACTTGTAGATTTTTGCAATAAGTATATTTGTTCTTTATGACTAATGTGAGTCCATGGATTATACGCACTCTTACCCTTCTATCATTGCTAGCCTCTTCGGTACCGTGCATTGCCCTTTATCACCTTGAGAGTTGGTGCAGACTTCGCCGGTGCATCCAAACCCAGTGATACGATACGCTCTATCACACATAAACCTCCTTATATCTTCCTCAAAATAGCCACCATACCTACCTACTATGACATTTCCATAGCCATTCCGAGATATATTGCCATGCAACTTTCCACCGTTGCGTTCGTCATGACACGCATCATCATTGTCATATTGCCTTGCATGATCATGTAGTTGACATCGTATTTGTGGCAAAGCCACCTTCATAATTTTCATACATGTCACTCTTGATTCATTGCCCATCCCGGTACACCGCCGGAGGCATTCATATAGAGTCATATCTTGTTCTAGTTTTGAGTTGTAATTCATGAGTTGTAAATAAATAGAAGTGTGATGATAATCATTATTAGAGCATTGTCCCTTATAAAAAAGGAGAAAGGCCAAATAAAAAAAGGCCCAAAAAGGGAGGGGGGACAATGCTACTATATTTTTCCACACTTGTGCTTCAAAGTAGCACCATGTTCTTCATATAGAGAGTCTCATTTGTTGTCACTTTCATATACTAGTGGGAATTTTTCATTATAGAACTTGGCTTGTATATTCCAACGATGGGCTTCCTCAAAATGCCCTAGGTCTTCGTGAGCAAGCAAGTTGGATGCACACCCACTAGTTTCCTTTGTTGAGCTTTCATACATTTATAGCTCTAGTGCATCTGTTGCATGGCAATCCCTACTCCTCATGTTGACATCAATTGATGGGCATCTCCATAGCCCATTGATTAGCCTCGTTAACATAAGACTTTCTTCATTTTTTGTCTTCTCCACACAACCTCCATCATCATATTCTATTCCACCCATAGTACTATATCCATGGCTCACGCTCATGTATTGCGTGAAAGTTGAAAAAAGTTTGAGATTACTAAAGTATGAAACAATTGCTTGGCTTGTCATCGAGGGTGTGCAAGATGAGAGCATTCTTGTGTGACGAAAATGGAGCATGACCAAACTATATGATTTTGTAGGGATGAACTTTCTTTAGCCATGCTATTTAGAGAAGACATGGTTACTTTGTTAGTATGCTTGAAGTATTACTATTTCTTATGTCAATATGAACTTTTATTTTGAATCATTTGGATCTGAACATTCATGCCACAATAAAGAAAATTACATTAAGGATTATGCTAGTAGCATTCCACATCAAAAATTCCGTTTTTATCATTTACCGACTCGAGGACAAGCAGGAATTAAGCTTGGGGATGCTTGATACGTCTCCAACGTATCTATAATTTTTGATTGTTCCATGCTATTATATTACCCGTTTTGGATGTTTACGGGCTTTACTTTACACTTTTATATCATTTTTTGGAACTAACCTATTAATCGGAGGCCCAACCCAAATTGTTGTTTTCTTGCCTATTTCAGTGTTTCGAAGAAAAAGGAATATCAAACGGAGTCCAAACGGAATGAAACCTTCGGGAGAGTTATTTTTGGAACGGAAGCAATCCAGGAGACTTGGAATGCACGTAAGGGAAGCAACGAGGAAGCCACGAGGCGGGGAGGCGCGCCCTACCCCCCTGGGCGTGCCTCCCATCCTCGTGGGCCCCTCGTGGCTCCCCTGACTGACTTTTTTCGCCTATATATGTCCATATACCCTAAAAACATCGAGGAGCACAATAGATCGGGAGTTCCGCCACCGCAAGCCTCGTAGCCACCAAAAACCAATCGGGGCCCTGTTCCGGCACCCTGCCGGTGGGGGGATCCCTCACCGGTGGCCATCTTCATCATCCCGGCGCTCTCCATGATGAGGAGGGAGTAGTTCACCCTCGGGGCTGAGGGTATGTACCAGTAGTTATGTGTTTGATCTCTCTCTCTCTCTCGTGTTCTTGAGGTGATACAATCTTGATGTATCGCGAGCTTTGCTATTATAGTTGGATCTTATGATGTTTCTCCCCCTCTACTCTCTTGTAATGGATTGAGTTTTCCCTTTGAAGTTATCTTATTGGATTGAGTCTTCAAGGATTTGAGAACACTTGATGTATGTCTTGCATGTGCTTATCTATGGTGACAATGGGATATTCACGTGATCTACTTGATGTATGTTTTGGTGATCAACTTGCGGGTTCAATGAACTTATGCATAGGGGTTGGCACACGTTTTCGTCTTGACTCTCCGGTAGAAACTTTGGGGCACTCTTTGAAGTACTTTGTGTTGGTTGAATAGATGAATCTGAGATTGTGTGATGCATATCGTATAATCATGCCCATGGATACTTGAGGTGACATTGGAGTATCTAGGTGATATTAGGGTTTTGGTTGATTTGTGTCTTAAGGTGTTATTCTAGTACGAACTCTATGATAGATCGAACGGAAAGAATAGCTTCGTGTTATTTTACTACAGACTCTTGAATAGATCGATCAGAAAGGATAACTTTGAGGTGGTTTCGTACCCTACAATAATCTCTTTGTTTGTTCTCCGTTATTAGTGACTTTGGAGTGACTCTTTGTTGCATGTTGAGGGATTGTTATATGATCTAATTATGTTATTATTGTTGAGAGAACTTGCACTAGTGAAAGTATGAACCCTAGGCCTTGTTTCCTAGCATTGCAATACCGTTTACGCTCACTTTTATCATTAGTTACCTTGCTGTTTTTATAATTTCAGATTACAAAAGCCTATATCTATCATCCATATTGCACTTGTATCACCATCTCTTCGCCGAACTAGTGCACCTATACAATTTACCATTGTATTGGGTGTGTTGGGGACACAAGAGCCTCTTTGTTATTTGGTTGCAGGGTTGCTTGAGAGAGACCATCTTCAACCTACACCTCCCACGGATTGATAAACCTTAGGTCATCCACTTGAGGGAAATTTGCTTTTGTCCTACAAACCTCTGCACTTGGAGGCCCAACAACGTCTACATCAAGAAGGTTGTGTAGTAGACATCATCGATCCAAAGGGTGCTAACAAAGTGTGCAAGCTCCAGCGATCCATTGGACTGGTGCAAGCCTCTCGGAGTTGGAATAAACGCTTTGATAGTGTGATCAAAGCATATGGTTTTATAAGACTTTTGGAGAAGCCTGTGTTTACAAGAAAGTGAGTGGGAGCTCTGTAGCATTTCTGATATTATATGTGGATGACATATTGTTGATTGGAAATGATATAGAATTTTTGGAAAGCATAAAGGGATACCTGAATAAGAGTTTTTCCATGAAAGACCTCGGTGAAGCTGCTTACATATTGGGCATCAAGATCTATAGAGATAGATCAAGACGCTTAATTGGACTTTCACAAAGCACATACCTTGATAAATTTTTGAAGAAGTTCAAAATGGATTAGTAAAAGAAAGGCTTCTTGCCTGTGTTACAAGGTGTGAAGTTGAGTCAGACTCAATGCCCGACCACTACAGAAGATAGAGAGAAAATGAAAGTCATTCCCTATGCTTCAGCCATAGGTTAGATCATGTATGCAATGTTGTGTACCAGACCTGATGTATCTCTTGCTATAAGCATAGCAGGGAGGTACCAAAGTAATCCCGGAGTGGAGCACTGGACAACGGTCAAGAACATCCTGAAATACCTGAAAAGGACTAAGGATATGTTTCTCGTTTATGGAGGTGAAAAAGAGCTTGTCGTAAATGGTTACGTCGATGCAAGCTTTGACACTGATCCGGATGACTCTAAGTTGCAAACGGGATATGTATTCTTATTGAATGGAGGAGCTGTCAGTTGTTACAGTTCCAAGCAGAGCGTCATGGCGGGATCTACGTGTGAAGCGGAGTACATTGCTGCTTCGGAAGCAGCGAATGAGGAGTTTGGATGAAGGAGTTCATATCTGATCTAGGTGTCATACCTAGTGCATCGGGTCCAATGAAAATCTTTTGTGACAATACTGGTGCAATTGCCTTGGCAAAGGAATCCAGATTTCACAAGAGAACCAAGCACATCAAGAGACGCTTCAATTACATCCATCATCAAGTGTCGGAGGGGGACATAGAGATTTGCAAGATACACACGGATATGAATGTTGCTGACCCGTTGACTAAGCCTCTTCCACGAGCAAAACATGATCAACACCAAAGCTCCATGGGTGTTATAATCATTACAATGTAATCTAGATTATTGACTCTAGTGCAAGTGGGAGACTGAAGGAAATATTTATTTCCTTAATTCATGATAAATGTTTATTATTCATGCTATAATTGTATTAACCGGAAAGTTAGTACATGTGTGAATACATAGACAAAACATATAGTCCCTAGTATGCCTCTACTTGACTAGCTCGTTAATCAAAGATGGTTATGTTTCCTAACCATAGACATGTGTTGTCATTTGATGAACGAGATCACATCATTAGGAGAATGATGTGATGGACATGACCCATCCATTAGCTTAGCATTATGATCGTGTTAGTTTCATTGCTACTGCTTTCTTCATGACTTATACAAGTTCCTCAGACTATGAGATTATGCAACTCCTGAATACCAGAGGAAAATTTTGTGTGCTACCAAACATCACAACGTAAATGGGTGATTATAAAGGTGCTCTACAGGTGTCTTCGAAGGTGTTTGTTGGGTTGGCATAGATCGAGATTAGGATTTTTCACTCCGTGTTTCAGAGAGGTATATCTGGGCCCACTCGGTAATACTCAACACTATAAGCCTTGCAAGCATTGTGACTAATGAGTTAGTTGCGGGATGAAGTATTACGGAACGAGTAAAGAGACTTGACGGTAACGATATTGAACTAGGTATTGAGATACTGACGATCGAATCTCGGGCAAGTAACATACCGATGACAAAGGGGAACAACGTATGTTGTTATGCGGTTTGACCGGTAAAGATCTTCGTACAATATGTAGGAACCAATATGAGCATCCAGGTTCCGCTATTGGTTATTGACCAGAGACGTGTCTCGGTCATGTCTACATAGTTCTCAAACCCATAGGGTCCGCACGCTTAATGTTCGATGACGATTGGTATTATGAGTTTATGTGATATGATGTACCAAAAGTTGTTCGGAGTCCCGGATATGATCACTGACATGACGAGGAGTCTCGAAATGGTCAAGACATAAATATTGATATATTGGACGACTATATTCAGACACCGGAAGTGTTTCAGAGAAGTTTCGGATAAAACCAGAGTGCTGGAGGGTTATCGGAAACCTGAGGGAACTAATGGGCCTCGATGGGCCATAGTGGAGAGAGGGAGGGGCGGCCAGGGCAGGCCACGCGCCCCCTTCCCTTGAGTCCGAATAGGACAAGAAGGGGGGCGGTGCCCCCCTTTCCTTCCCCCTCTCCCTCTCCTTCCTTCCCCCTCTTCCCCTCTTGGTGGAATCCTACTAGGACTAGTAGTCCTTGTAGGACTCCCCTCTTGGGGCGCGCCTACAGGGGTCGGCCGGCCTCCCCCCTTGATCCTTTATATACAGGGGCAGGGGGCACCCTAGAACACACAAGTTGATTGTTTAGCCATGTGCGGTGCCCCCCTCCACAGATTTCCACCTCAGTCATATCGTCGTAGTGCTTAGGCGAAGCCCTGTGCTGGTAACTTCATCATCACCGTCACCATGCGTCGTGCTGACGAAACTCTCCCTCGACCTCAGCTGGATCTAGAGTTCATGGGACGTCACCGAGCTGAACGTGTGCAGATCGCGGAGGTGCCGTACCTTTGGTGTTAGGATCGGTCGGATCGTGAAGACATACGACTACATCAACCGCGCTGTCATAATGATTCCGCTTTCGGTCCACGAGGGTACGTAAACAACACTCTCCCCTCTCGTTGCTATGCATCACCTAGATAGATCTTGCGTGATCGTAGGATTTTTTTTGAAATTACCGCGTTCCCCAACAGTACTCACACAGGACAATATTGGGAACAACTGTTGTTTTCCGTCGAGGTTAGTTTCATCCCATTGCTTATATATACTCACTATTCAGGATACTGGTAGCTTGTACCATATAGGTCGGAGGCTGATAAGGGATTAATCGTCGAATCGAACATTTCGCTGGATATATCTGTAACAGCAGCAGTTAACTGCAGTTAATCAACTGATATTTGTAAAAATGTAATGAACTCCATCTGCCCCATAATATAAGATGTTAATTCATCCAATATGTGAGCATATTAGATGTAATAAGATCTTATATAATGGGACAGAGGGAGTGTTGTACTACATCATTGTGCAATTGCTATTTAGCTTCTAATATTAACTTGGTTCTTTTGGATACGTATGCCATTGGTAAAGATCCGCGTTACGACCCTTTTTGCATATGGGGCAAAGAGATATTCATGAACCAACATCAAGTGAGGAAACTGATAAAGATTGTTAATAATATGAGTCAAAAGATGCCAATTAAACTATTTGTTTACACTTTATCCAAGACAACAGTGAACTGCAATATGGTAAGTAAGAACTCTATAGCCTTCTTTTTACTGCCCATAATGAGTTGTGTTAGATGACAATTCTAAATCTTTTTTCCTTTGCAGTGGTTCTTGGAGCAGTTTACTCAAGATCACCTCTCAAAATACATGATTGGCGGCTGACCATCACAAGGGGTTGGACTAGAGTTGTGCGTGCCTTCTGCATGAAGGAGAGCACAATAGAGGCATTCCGCTTCATCTTGTTCAGCAACCAGAATGCATTTCGCCTCTTTCTTTACCATCTTTAATGGTACAAGTATACAACCCTCATTCATCATTCTTTATCTGGTGCTGGTGTAATTCTTTTTTATGTAATTCTTTAACATATGTACCTGTGAATCGAATAATGCATTGGTTGTTGAACCTGATGGATGTGAATGAAGTTATAGCCTACTTTCAAATTGAAATTCGATACAATTTTAAATAGCAGCAATTAAATTAGGGTGAAAATACCCTGTGCATGTCATTACGGTGCACACGGTCTGTAAAGCACAACGTGTGTGATATACATCATAATCCGACACGGTTCACAGAGAGGAAACATGTGTAACCATGCACACAGTTACCATTTGTAAAGCGTGTGTGATGTTAGACAATATCACAAATGGTGCGATAAAACTAAATGTTTGTGGCAGTCGCCTTATTATACACGCTCTATAATCATGAATTGTTTCTGATGTGACCCACATCGTATATGTTGCACCCCAGAATATCGATTGCGCTGGTAATGCGAGCACAAAACGAGTAGCAAGGATGGAGCGTTTGGGATATGCAGGATGTCACAAACAGTTGTCTGAAGACTTGCGTTTGGGATACATGTCGGCAACGCGTATGCTTATCTACACAAAACGTATCTGTTGCTATTCCCTATCCCCGACAGTTTGTGGGTCATGTGGGGAGGAACCCCCTATCGCACACACTGGCCTGGCAATGGTTTGAAATGCCGCCACAGAAAGGGGTTAAAAATGTTTATATAGCATCTTGTTATACCAGTGTGCCACGCCCCTGCACCTGACAAGCAACTATTCTCCCAGGCTTTTCTTATCACATCCTCACACACATCTTCATGTAGCCAGCGAGCTTCAAAACAGAATAAGTGTCCACCTCTCTTCCATCCCCTGCAGACTCCTTCCATATGCACAATGATCGGCATGTGGTCAGAATGCCGAGGCTCACCATTGACCACCACATAATTTGGAAATATGTCACACCATTCATTGTTTGATGTTGCCTGGTCGAGCCTTTCATAAATGTACGTGCATAATTCTTTACTATGATTTCTCCATGTGTACATGTCATCCTCAAATCCAATGTATCAAAGCCCACAAAAATTTAGAGCCTCTCGGAAACCATCAATATAGTGTTGCGGTCAAGCCACCCCTTCTACTTTTTTCATAGCTCGTTAGAATTTCGTTAAAATGTCTTCCATTTTTGTGTTGTTGTTTCAGAATTTTCAGTAGCCTCCAATTCTCCATCCTATCCATAGCTGACTCTACGTACGCTCCCATCAACCGCCAAATCGATCCACCCCCCTGCTTAACATCCACATCCACATGCCGCCTTCCATACGATCTCAAGGTCACATCCACTCCTCTTCGCCAGAACAAAATGACCCCTCTCCCAGTCCCCTCATCTTTCCACGATGTCATGTTGGTGATCCTGAACCACTACCTAAACCTCCCTAACTCCTTCTCCTCCATTCTTGTTTCACACAAGAACAAAATATCGGGATTCTCCACTCTCCCCAATTCAAGAAGAGAACGAATTGCTAGGCCATTCCCGAGACCCCGGTAGTTCCAGCTGACTATTTTCATTGCTCCCGGCAGGGCTCCTCTAGCCGCCCGGTTGGTATGCTTGTGGTTGTGTTGTTTACTTCTTCCTCGCCTCTTGAACTGTTGTCATCTATTACGCTGTAAGATCAGACTCTTCTCCACTTTTGCCCTTCTTGAGGTTGCTGGCTACACTAGTATCCATCTCTTCAGCTTCTCTTTTCCCAGTTTAACATCTAGGTTACCGTTCAAGCCCACTCCCTCCGGACGCACCTTCCTCTTGAACTTCTTCCCATCCTTCCCCTTCCCAGCATTACTATCTGACATCTCCCTCCGAGGACTTCTCTCTTCACCAACCTTGTTAATCTTTGCCGCCGCTCCCTCATTTTTACCTTCCATCTGCGCTAACAGTGCCCCCCACAACCAGTAGGTCTACTACCATATTGTTTTGCTCCCTGTCCTGCAGAGTGTTTGGAGCTGGATCTAACTGGAGGCTTTTAGTTCCCTATTTGTTGCAGCTTTGTCGACTATCTCAGTCAGTTTCAGTGGACTCGTGACCTACCCCTCTTCAGCTGTGTTCTTGTCACTGTTCTCAAAGTTTGAGCTATCTTTTTTCCAGGATGCCGCATTGCTCCCTGAGCCACCAGAGCCTCTTCCCCAGCCATATAGCCTCCTTTCCCCTGAACCATGAGAACCATGACTCCCTCTACCTTCGCCTATGCTCTTTCTGTCAGTGTTACCCCATATATCTTGCCATTTCCCTCTTCCTCCGCCCCCTCTTCTATAGCTTTCCTCAGCCCTCATCCATGGGTCATATTGCGATGCGTCACCTCTAACAGGCTTCCTCCTGCACTCCTTCTCACCATCCCCGATCACACCACAAGTATAGCAAAAGCCGAGCATGTGCTCGTATTCAAAACGACACCGAAGCAAGTCCTTCTTCTTCTTCTTCTTCCTCTTCTTCTTCTCACCTAGCTCCACTATTGTTTCACCTTTATTCTCCTCCCGCCTATTCTCCCTATCCAACACAAAACCCCTCATGAGGGGCTCATTGATATCCAACTTAACCTTCACTCGGAGGTACTTCCCCATTACCTTGCCCCCATGACCAACATTCACATCCAGAAACTCATGAAAATCAGCACCAATGCTCTCCCAGTGGCTCGTTCATATACCCAAGAGGTAGCCCAAAGACACAGATCCACATGGGAATGAGGTTGAAGTCATATTCATCCACTGTCTTCTCCGGATCAAACTCCTCCATGACGATCAACTCCTTGTCAAACCACCAGGGGCCTTCCTCCAATGCTCTTATCCAGGATGTTTGCCTCTAGCTCTTTGCACTCCAAGCCTTTAATCGGACACCAAATTCTTCCCAAGGTTTTCCCTACTACCCCTGCGTGCGCTGATTTTTCCGAGAACAACTTCTCCACTGCCTGAGGATCATCCGGTGCCCAATCATACGATTACCCCTTCTCTGCCTGCCCTGCCTTCACACTCCTTTCCACCGCCGAAAACTTCAAACCTCTCATCAGTCCTTCCACATCCTCCATCACTCCTTCACAACCCCGCACACCAAGACAAAGTACCCTAGGGACGAACCGGTGGTGTACGACGGCGGTCCCTAGCTCGCGGAGACTTATGGTGGATGGGACGGAGTGTGGATGAGGTGGTTTGCAGGGAGGCGATCCTGAAAAGTCAGACTGATGCAGATCGATGATCGGCGACGGTGTCCATGCCAGAAACCCTAGGGAGTCTGGGTTCGCCCCAAGATCGCCACTCCGTGACGTACGCTAACCGTCACCGTAAGGGACGGACCTATTATTGAAGACCTTCTTACGGCTAGGTATGAAATTGGTCTGCCCAAAACATGTTGATTGCTATGAGTATGTGATTCGTGAGTTCCTCTAGCTAATAAGTACTCCTTCCGTTCCTATATAAGTCTTTCTAGAGATTTCAATATGGCTACATACAGATGTATATAAACATAGTTTAGAGTGTAGATTCATTTATTTTGCTCCGTATGTAGTCCATATTAAAATCTCTAAAAAGACTTATATTTAGGAACGGAAGGAGTACATCATGAGCCCTCTCTGCAGTAAAGAATGCGTCGCTTTTCTCGTCCAAGTGAAGAGAGATGTCGTTGTCACTTCGCGTGCCATAATACAAGCCCATTTTTTCGGGTACAAGTACAAACACCTTAACCCAATGATAACTGCTAAACAGCAATACAGACAACGAACTTGCTCTAAGCACAAGATTTCCTTTAATAACAATATAAAATCAACACGAAATCTAATCAGACAAATTCCGTATATCATGCAAGGCAATCTGGTAATAACTGAGCGATTAGCTGTTCGCCCCGTCGTCCCGTGTGCCGCCGTCGCTGACGCAGTGCGCGGACAAAACCGCACTCTCTCACGCTCACTGCTACGACTACTCGCGCCCCAGCTCCAGTCCCACTCCCACACCCACGCCACCACCGGCTGCCTAATCTCCTCGGACCCATTTACCCTCCCCCCTCACTCTGCCAGTGCTCAGTGCTCTCAGCTCTGCTCACCACCACCACCACCACCACAGTGACCACACCACACCACACCCAGTGCCGCTTCTTCCCACTCCCTGCTCACATCCTCCATCTCCCCCACCGCTAATCGTCGGCACCTCTGTTCCCTGAGCTCCTCTTCCTCCTCGAGTCCAGACCCACCAATCTCAACCCAACCGCGGCTCTACCGCCCGCCGCCGCGCCGTAGCAGCTTAGCGTCGCCGCCGCTCTCCTCGCCGCAAGATCGCGCTCCTGCTGTCTCCGCCCCGCTGAGGGTTTGAGGTACGGGCTCATTCCCATCCAGTGATGCTCTTAGTTAAACCCCACCGAGCTCCAGGATTTCTGCTCCGGGCGTGCCGCTCACGCCATCTAGATCCGCTACTGGTTCCCGATTTGAGAAACGAGCCCGCCTAATGCTTCCGTCCTGTAGATTTATTTTCTTGGATTTGGGGAATCTCGAAGTCAGATGCTCGAAGGCAGCTAGTTCAGTTAGCCTGAAAGGATTATTTTTTTGCATAAAAAGACTGAAAATGTTGCTTCATTTAGTTCCCATAGCATCTCGAAAAAAAGTTAGTAGCTCCCATATCATGGCCGCCAATTTCGTGCGAAAGCCCCGGACACCGTTATCTCGAAAAGTACTGCATTTGATCTGCTATTTTTTCTCCGCCGTTCAAGGCTTAAGATTTCTCTGAGCGCGTCTTTAGTTTGTTACTACTATATGATTATTGCTGATTTGTTTTGCTTTTCACCATTGCAGGGTTGGTTGGTTGGGTTCTCTCCGATTGTAAAGATGCATACCGTATTTCCTCATTCATGACCTCTGGAATATGCTCTAGTCACCCTTGTATGCTCCACCAGGTGGTGACAAATGGGCTATTTTCTCAGAAAACAGCCCGGTTTCCTCTTTATTCTGATCATCCTGCACCTTGGGGGCCGTGCAGCAAGAGCGCTAAGTTCAGACGGTATGTGATGATGGTTGTGGCTGCTCACGGGCCATTTGATTTGTTTTTTCTGCTTATCCAATACTGATCATGCACGAACTGTTTCATACAGGTGAAGCACTTCTCGCCTTTAAGAAGGCAATCACAAATTCAGATGGGGTCTTTCTAAGTTGGCACGAACAAGACGCGGATCCCTGCAAATGGAAGGGTGTTAAATGCGATGGTCACAGCAAGAGAGTGATTTATCTGTAAGAAACAAAAAACCACTCTGCATATTAACTCTGCTTACTGTCATTTGCTCAACTTCTTAACCTATCCACTCACTGTTTTGCTTCAGTTATTTGGTGTTCATATTTTGGACACCATGTCCTAGTTTCAATTCATATTCAGTATTTTGAGTCGCATTATCATAAGGTCACTCACTGCCTTCCATTTAGGATTCTCCCATATCACAAGTTAGTCGGGCCCATACCACCAGAAGTTGGAAGGCTAAATCAGCTGCAGACTTTGTAAGTGTGTTCACCTTTTCTTTTTTTGCATTTCTTAGCTATTTCCCGCCTTGTATATCAAAGAACTTGGTCTTTGATATAAATGTGGTTTTATGTCATTAGATCACTACAGGGGAACAGTTTGTATGGTTCACTCCCTCCCGAGCTAGGAAATTGTACCAAGTTGCAACAACTGTAAGTTTTATTGTAATTCTGATTGCTACCTATGTTTTTTTTCATCGAATGAAATGTTAGATTCTGCAACGGATAATTAATTAAATGTTAGATGCTGCAACTGATAATTAATGGTCACAAGCTTCTTGTATCTGTGCCAGAGAATTTTTAGCATGTAATTTTTGCTTTTATTTCTTCTGTGAAATCAGGCTCTTATTGCGTATGTTGTGAAATCACTTGCAGGCATCTACAAGGAAATTATATAAGTGGATATATCCCTTCGGAATTTGGTGATCTGGTTGAACTTGAGACGTTGTGAGTCCTCTGGTGTAGTTTTAGCTTCTTTATTAAATTTGATTATAAATACCTCAGGTTAGACTAATGTTACTACATCTGCCATGTACCATTTTTTACAGTAATGGGTCATATAAGAAGGCTTCAACACAAATTATATGTATTGAAATGTAGATAAATTCACCTTTTGTGTTTATGTTATTTAGATATTCATTCCTATTTCTGAAATATGTTTATTTTATCCAGGGACTTATCCAGCAATACGTTGAAGGGATCAATCCCGCATTCTCTTGATAACCTGACCAAACTTGCATCTTTGTAAGTGCTTTTTTTTTTATGTCCATAAGCTGACCAAACCTGTTATGTTAAGCTACTCTCTCCGTCCCAAAATAAGTGTCTCAACTCAACTTTGTACTAACTCTAGTACAAAGTTGTACTAAGGTTGAGACACTTATTTTGGCCCATGAAAAAATAATTATTTTCACATCCTATGCAGCAACGTATCCATGAACTTTCTGACAGGACCAATACCATCAGATGGTTCACTTACCAATTTTAATGAAACTTCGTGAGTTGTCTTCTCTCTTATTTATATCTATCTAACTAAATCTGCATATTCAGTCGAGTAAAGGCGTATGCATTGTGCCATAAGCTGCTCTTTCTTCTACCCATCTGAATTTTCACATGGTAATGCAGCTTTATTGGGAACCGTGATTTATGTGGTAGGCAGATTAATTCAGTGTGCAAAGATGCACTTCAATCACCATCAGATGGCTCTCAGCAGCCTTCCAAAGGTAACAGATATTTGAACATTAGCCTAAATTATTTGCATTATTTGTTGTATGCGTCTAATATTTTTTGTTCACAAGGTCGAATGTGCATTTAGTCATTGACGCCAATAATAGCTAATAGATCCTTTTATTATGGCAATTTTGCATTCTGTAAATTAACTTCTATTTTCAGTTCAACAACGGGCCTCTATATTTTCAGTTCATAATAATTTTGTGTTCTTATGTGTTTTCCTGTTCTATTATGGTAGATGACCCAAATAAAAGGAGTTCCAGAGTTGTTATAAGTGCGGTCGCGACAGTGGGAGCTCTGCTATTGGTGGCTCTGATGTGTTTCTGGGGTTGTTTTCTGTACAAAAATTTCGGGAAGAAAGATATACATGGTTTCAGGGTGGAGCTATGTGGAGGTAACGATGCCATGAGTTATGCGAAGCCAGTAATTCACATGTCATAAAGAACTTTTGTTATAACCTTGCTTATCATTTCAGGCTCTTCTGTTGTGATGTTCCACGGGGACCTCCCTTACTCCACAAAAGATATCCTTAAGAAGTTAGAGATCATGGATGAGGAAAATATCATTGGAGCAGGGGGTTTTGGGACTGTGTACAAACTTGCAATGGATGATGGCAACGTTTTTGCATTGAAAAGGATAGTGAAAACAAATGAAGGGCGTGACAAATTCTTTGATAGAGAACTTGAGATATTGGGAAGTGTTAAGCACCGTAATTTGGTCAATCTCCGTGGCTATTGCAATTCCCCTTCATCGAAACTGTTGATATATGACTACCTTCCAGGTGGAAGCCTGGATGAAGTGCTACATGGTGAGTTCCATATTTTTCTTTTCGCCATACATCTTAATTCTGTTTTCATTGAACTCTTCCAATTATTCATAGTTGCAGTTGTAATATAAACTGATTTTAGCTTGCTTTCCTCAGTGATCTTTAAGCATGTGTTAAGCAAACACTAAAATAGCCTATAGGATTAAGTTATTTGTGCCTGAAACTCAGCGTGACATCAAAACCTAGAAATCCTGAATTTAAGATATGGGTGCCGCCATGCAAGGAAAAGAGTACAAATAAAAAAGTTGGTTTTGCCTGCGATCCAATTTTGAGGCCTAGAGGATCCTTAGAGTAGACCTTCACCTTCTCAATCAAACCAGACCCTACAAGAAAAAAAGTTCAGATAACTGTGTCCTTGGAGTAGATTTTGGTTATAGGCAAGGTCAGGTTTACATCATATCTTGGAGTAGAATAGGATTTGATCACACGTGCAATGTAAAGGATGAATAAGAAATGCCACTTCCTCTGCATACAAATACGAGGCCTACAGTTTTTGTGTCATTATATTGTGGACTAGCAGCAGGGAGCCCGAACAGAGGGAGATCAGTGGTCCTTTAATCAATAGTATCGTGTTAGGAAATTTAAAATTGCAGGAGCCTAATTCATTAAGATCTAGGAGTCCATATTGTGTTAGGAAAGGTCAAGGGCTTGAGCATCCACTATACAAGGATGTCATGTTCGAGTCAAGTAAGAACAATGAATCTATTATCTCCAAGCTATTCTCTGATAGTAACCTATGTCTACCCAAACCCTTCAAGCCACAGCTTTTGGTTATCTTCAGCGCGGTAGTCATCATGTTGTGGATCAAGGTCCACTGGTCCACAACTTGTTTTAAAACGGCGTGCATGCAAATTTAGTAACATTTTCTCTCTTTTGTCCTTGTTTATCTCCCCTCTCTTCAAAATTTATGAGTAAGCACCCTTTCTCTCTCTCACGAGTCATGATGGATCAAGGTTCACAACACCTTGGTTTCAAATGGCATACATGCAAATATCATGGTTAAAGTACGCCTTATAATTTCTCAAAAAGAAGCACACATTTTAAGAAAAAGAAACAGAGGAAGTATTTCTTGCAGGCAGACTGAATAGTCTGTAGTTCATTTCAGTAGCTAAACAAGGATGGACAGCCTTAACTATGGTTTCATCTAAAATTTATGTCGAACCAAATTGACCTTGTACAAGTAACTTTTGCTCAGGTCTTCCATGAGCATTAGTCTATTACTGAACAGGAACAATTTTTTAAAGCCCAGCCTAACGTCTCATATGTTCATCGTTCTTGGCAGAAAAAACTGAGCAGCTGGAATGGGAGGCGCGCATTAACATAATACTTGGAGCTGCAAAAGGCCTGGCTTACTTGCATCATGATTGCTCACCTCGAATAATACATCGTGATATTAAGTCGAGCAATATCTTACTGGACGGCAATTTTGAGGCACGTGTATCAGACTTCGGACTGGCAAAGCTACTGGAGGATGAAGAATCTCATATTACTACAATAGTTGCAGGAACATTTGGATATCTTGCCCCAGGTATGTGAAAGTTGTTCCATTTCATCAATGATGAGAACGAAAATGCATGCTTCACTTCGGAAAATGTATCGCTTTGTAATAATCTGAGCTAATATTCGCAATATCGAACATCCAGAGTATATGCAAAGTGGCAGGGCTACCGAAAAGACGGATGTCTACAGTTTTGGAGTTTTGGTACTCGAGATACTGAGCGGAAAGCGACCTACTGATGCGTCATTCATTGAGAAGGGGTTGAACATTGTTGGATGGGTACGACCTTTTTATTTCCTTTCTTTTCATGTGCACAACTCGCATGCATGTCACATCTTTTTATGTATTTACCACAAAGGGTTAACTTGCTATATGGCAGCTGAACTTCTTGGCTGGAGAGAGCAGAGAGCGGGAGATCGTGGATCCGGATTGCGACGGCGTGCAGATCGAGACCCTGGACGCCCTGCTCTCTCTCGCCAAGCAATGCGTGAGCTCTTTGCCGGAGGAGCGTCCGACGATGCATAGGGTGGTACAGATGCTGGAGTCGGATGTAATTACACCGTGCGGCAGTGATTTCTACGATTCAGAGTAGGGCTAGGAAACCACGGCTGCTGGCTTCTACGATCGTGTGGTAGTGATTTCTACGGTCTGGATTGAGACGCACCACATTCTTCTGCCGCTGGTTTCCCTGTGGAGGCACATTCCATTTATTCTTTGCAGATTTTTGTAAATGCATGCATTACCGAGGGGTTGGGTGGGCTCCAACAGGCTGGTTCTACGGGGACAACATTTTTGCGATTTGTATGTATCTATGCCACGCTACAGAGTACAGACTGTTATATGTTGATTTAATAAGGGGAATTGCCTGGAGATTGATGTGCTTGTATTTAACCATCAATGGGGGGTGGTCG
The DNA here is from genome assembly GCF_002162155.2 of Triticum dicoccoides. NCBI lineage: Eukaryota > Viridiplantae > Streptophyta > Magnoliopsida > Poales > Poaceae > Triticum > Triticum dicoccoides. Next base: position 460,818,577 of record NC_041387.1, on the reverse strand, counting down.
TGTTGTATCTTTACATGGCCTTGGGTGTAGTGGCTATATTGTATCTTTACATGGCCTTGGGTGTAGTGGTTACCTAGGGATGGTCCTCTCACCCATGGATAAGATGGTTTGGAAGGCTTGGGCACCTTCAAAAATTAAATTCTTTGCTTGGTTGGCGCTCCAAGATAGAATTTGGACCGTCGATAGGTTGGCAAAACGTGGGTGGCCAAATTGTGATCTTTGCCCTTTTTGCAAGAGGGCGCAAGAATGCGGACCTCACCTCTTCTACAAATGCCGCTATACTTGAAGGCTTTGGTCATTGGTCATCGAGAAATTCCTCATTCTCAGGCTAGACACTTCTGCTTGGCCCTTCTTTGACTCGGTTAAAGATTGGTGGGCGAGTACTTGCGCCGACGGCACGCCAAACCGACAAGCCAAGGCATCCCTCACCATGCTCGTGTCATGGACAATTTGGAACGAGCGTAACGCAAGAGTTTTCAAACATAAGAGTGCTCCACCGACAATCTTGCTCTTCTCCATCTCTACTGAGGCCAACCTTTGGATCGTCGCCGGTGCAAAAAAGCTAGGGCCTTTAATTTTGCGAGAATAATCCGCATGCCGTGTAATTGGGTGACTTGTAACAAACTCTTTTCTCTCTTATTTAATGGATGAGGCAAAGCTTTTGCCTTCGTTTCAAAAAAAAAACATTGTGACGATTTTCGTCTGGTTTCCATTAATTAATTGGGGCCGTTCATAGAAGATGAGGTCGAGAGGGTGATCAAATCCATGCCCCCGGATAAAGCTCCGGGGCCGGACAGATTCACAGGCAGGTTCTATGCAATGTGTTGGCATATCATCAAAGAGGACTTCATGGCAGCCATGCACTGCTTCTACAATGGTGACATGAGGGGAATGGCAGCAATAAACAAGTCTCTTGTTACTCTCCTGCCGAAGAAAGAGGGGGCCTTGGATGTGGGGGACTTCCGCCCCACAAATCTTGTGCATGGTGCGATCAAAATCTTTGAGAAAGTGCTCGCGTGCAGACTAGTGGTGGACTTGCCGAGACTCGTAGGCAATCATCAGAGCGCATTTGTGAAGGGTCGATCGCTGCATGACAACTTCATGCTAGTGCAATGCATGGCCAGACGCCTCAACGCCTTGGGAAGGCCAGCGATTTTGCTTAAGCTTGATATCTCAAAAGCCTTCGACTCGGTGAGGTGGCCTTTTCTCCTGGAGTTACTACAACAAATGGGTTTTGGACCACGGTGGAGATCATGGATTTGCGGCATACTTGCGACCTCGTCCACCAAGGTCATGGTTAATGGTGAACCTGGTGACACTATCCTCAACTGCAAGGGGCTACGACAAGGTGACCCCATCTCACCAATGCTATTCATTCTGACTATGGAGTCGCTTCAGCGCTTGTTTGAGTTTGCTGCCAGTAGAGGATTCCTTGCGCCCTTGGCGCAGGTAGGCCTAAGGAAGAGGCTTTCCATCTTTGCGGATGATGTGGCCTTGTTTGTGAAGCCTATCCCTATGGATCTTGCTATCTGTCGGTGCATTTTTCAGCTGTTTGGAGAAGCGTCAGGCCTCAAGATCAACATGAACAAGTCGGCGGGCTTGCCAATACGCTGCACGGAGGAGGAAGTCAACTTGGTTTGCAGTCAGCTTGGATGCCCTGTGGGGTCATTCCCTATCAAGTACCTTGGCCTGCCTTTGTCCTTGCGGAAGCAGACCGCGCCCCAGTTGCAATATCTTGTGGATCAAATGGCGAACAAGTTGCCCTCGTGGAAAGCTGCCCTGATGCCGAAGAGTGGTAGTTTGACCTTGGTGCATTCGGTCCTATGTGCCATGCCAATTCATGCGATGATGGCAATGGACCTACCCATGAAAACGATTGAAGCTATGATCAAGATATGTCGAGGCTTCCTCTGGTGCAGACGATTGGAAGCGCAGGGTGGAAACTGTGCTGTGGCTTGGGACGCTGTTTGTGCTCCCAAATGGGCAGGAGGCTTAGGCCTGCCTAACTTGAGATGGATGAACGTGGCCATGCAGTCTAGATGGCCCTGGCTCAAAAGAACGGATGTGACCAGACCATGGAATGAGTTCAACATTAAAGTCCCTAAGGAGTCCATGCAAATCTACCAGGCAGCCACTGCGAGCACTGCTAATGATGGACGCACAACACTTTTCTGGGAAGATCGATGGTTGCATGGGCAGAGGGGGCAGGAAATTGCACCTTTGATCTACAGCAGTATACCGAGAAGGATCCGAACCTCTACTCCTCACGGGCTGTAGCTGATAGACGTGAGGAGTAGCGTACTGTAATTGAACATTGTATTATGGTGGAGGCATTCTTTTGTCCTTCTTCTTTAATATATGATATGCACACTCGTGCATATTCGAGAAAAAAATTTAATTAACTGGGTACTCTCTTTTTAATTAATGAATGAGACAAAAAAATTGCCTTTCATTTCAAAAAATTAAAATAATTTTTTTGAAGAGGTTGAAACATTTGACCTTTGCATTCAAGGATGCACACAACTATTTTTATTAAATTATTCAACAGAGTTTAATAAAAAACTATTTTTATTAAATTATTTGACGTAGTTTAATAAAACAAACACATGGATTGACCGAAAGCCGCCTATTTGACGATCAACCCAAAGCTGCCTATTTGACGACCTCTTTTGGCTATACCAATAAGGTTGATAAAGTGCCCAACCTCGTGCCAAAGCACACGATCTAATCAGGTGACCTTCCCAAACCGCCCGTCGGCGAGTTGAGAGCACCAATCGGTTGTAGCAGACGCTCAGCGCGTACCGCATGCACACTCTCTAGGATCCGCCGCTGCCATCTTTCGTTGTCTCAGCTTTAGGAGGGATCAATGCATCGACCTTGCCAGTCGTCTCTGTCGTCGACGCCACCACGACGCCAGACAATGCCATCCTTCTGCGCGAGTCCATCTACACGCATCCGACGTCGAGACTCCACTACGCCGCACCACGAGATCCATCGTTGTCGATGCGGAAGATGTAACACCGCTCCACCTCTGGGCCCCTCTAGTCAGCACCCGCTTCAAAACCCCTGGGGGGAGAATGACACAATGTACCATCAACGTCCGATTCGGGAGACCCAGATTTAGGGTTTCCCCCGGAGCAGGCCGAGCGAGATGACGCAGCCTGCACCGATGATGCCTCAACAAGGAAACAACGTCAAAGACACTGCCATCGTCCATCAAGACCGAAGTCGACGCGATTTTCACCGTCAGTCACGCCATCCCGACGTTGTAGCTGATTGGAACCGCGCGGTGCCTCGCCATGGAGACGCACGCAACCGCTGGACCGCCACTACAACCCCCGTCCACCATCGCCGCCGGCCACCACTACCCAGAAGATAGCACCAGCCGTCACCGTCCATAACCCGTGCCGCCTGGTGCCTTGGGACCACGGATCTGGGCCAGATCGCCGCCGCTGCCAATACCCGACATGCCCCACCACCAGAGGGTAGCCGCATCACCCGCCTCAAGACGAAGCCGCTAGGAAGCAGAGCAGATCGCGCCGCCGTGACCCTCCACGTCGCGACGCCTTGGCCCATCGATCCCGGCCCGCACCAGATCCACGCACGAGGGGGCGGAGAGCCCTGGTGCCGCAGGTGTCGGTTGGGCTTCGCCCGGTCACGCCCTCTGGCGGCGACAGGGGAGGGGAGGAGCGGGAGGAGGGGCGCCCGGTGGCGGCTAGGGTTCCCTCACGTCGCCTGCCGGGGCGACTCAGGAGGATCGCCATTAAAATAATAAATAAATAAATAATATTGTAAATCTTGATAAACCTTGATCATTAGTGCTCATAGCGTAACTATTGACAAGCGTTGGCCTATCTTAGCGTGTTTTGCGTGGTGAAAATACAACACACTTCTAGGCGAAGTTCATGAGGGAAGAAAAATAGGAGCCCAAAGTGGCAAAGTTGTACACTAGGCATGTTTGATTCAAAGGGTTTAAATTTTTCAAAGTACATTTTTGTTTCATAAATTACCATTTGATTCTGACCCCACTGAAGCATTCCTATGAGCGTGATCTAGTAATTTTAGTGCAAATTCTTTTTTAGCGTAGTAGCACACACACTCTATTCTTAGAAAAGCGAGCATTAATGCAAATCTAGAAATTGAACCCTAATGAACTGGTTTCACCACAAGGAACCGAACAATCTGAGCAGTTCACAACTTTGGTACAAATTCGATCATGTGATAGACAATGCAATATAGGTTTGGACAATCACATGTGAAAATAGATCAGTACACAATTTTGTACAAATATGATCCTACGATATTTGCAATCTCTACTAACTCCCTCCGTCCGGAAATACTTGTCATTAAAATGAATAAAAGAGGATGTATCTAGATGTATTTTAGTTCTAGATATATTCTTCTTTGTCTATTTTGATGACAAGTATTTTCGGACGGAGGGAGTACTTAAAAAGAATGTAAAGTTTCCGTTTCACCTTTCTTCGCACCACCCCTTCGTTCAATCTTCCACGTATAATAATCAATCACCTTAATTTACTTATCTTTTGAACCAATTTCATTTTAATTTACTTACCAAATTTTTAATCAAAATAAGAGGTAAATAACTGTCAGAATTTGATAAATATTTATTTACACAATCGCATACTATGGGCAGGTAATTCATTTCTGATCATAATATAAGGTAAATTAGAAACAAAATTTGACGAACATTTATTTATACAGTTATATATTATGAGCAGGTAAATCATATTAGAATATTTATATCTCATCGCAATGCACGGACATTGTTCTATGCAATATAGGTTTGAACAATCACCTAGCGATCCCACCCTTGTAAGCCTCTCACCACTAGAAAAACAACGAAGCTACAAGCTACAACCAAATGGAACCAGATACGAAAACGATTGCTTGGAACGAAACTTCTTTGAAACAACTCTAGTGAGGAAAACACAGCCAGACATTGAGCAGGAACTCGCTAACAAGCTTACATTTCGTAGCATAGTGAAGTCTATTTTCGGGAAGACGCAAAGCTTAGGTATCATTTGATACTCCCTCTGATTCTAATGGAGATTAGATTAGTAGGAATATAGGCGGAAACGTCTTCAGATTGAGTCTCAACTATTGGTAAAAGCGGTCATACTTCCTTCGCCTAAAAGAGAATTTAATTTAGTGGCTCTTTCAATAAAAAACATCCTCTGGATAAACCTCACGGCTAGGAGATCTTCTTAATAGAAGGGATGTTTGGCGATAAGCTTGTGCCTGTTTGGGGAGATCATCATAAATTATTAAAGTACGCCGTTCGTTGTACATAAAATACTCAGCCAGGGTCTTTCCCGTCTCCTTTTTTTTCGAAAGGGGGAGGGGGGGGGGGGGCGCCCCGGCCTCTGCATCAGAGCGATGCATACAGCCATCTTATTAACCAAATAGCAGAAAGTGCGAACAAGGTTCCAAAGTCTCCAGCTGATAAAAGAAAAAGGCAGCTCACACAAAGCTTAAAAAGCTAGATACACAAACTAGCCAAGAAAAGATGCCACAACCGGCTGGCTAAAAATAGATAGGTAAACTAATTGCCTATCCTATTACATGACTGCCATCCAAACCGGTTGAAGATATCCCAAGCTACCATCTCCCAACGGATAGATCCAGTAACCAAATGCTCCCTGACCTCCATTGGAGTGAGTAACGACCACGAACGGATCACTGCCGTAGCTCGGAAAATAATCTGCAAAAAATGAATCCGTGATGTTCTGTTAAAAACCAAATCATTTCTGCAATTCCAGATAGTCCACAACAAAGCGCAAACTCCAACCCTAATATGTCTTGCTAAGTCAGGCTCAACCCCATTAAGCCATGTCCCAAATAAAACATTGACACAAGTGGGTGGAGTAATATTAAAAGCAATATGGACCGTCCGCCAAAGAACTTTGGCCAACGGGCAATCAAAGAATAAATGCTTAATCGTCTCATCCCGATCACAGAAACTACACCTAGTAGGTCCTGTCCAATTACGCTTTATCAAGTTGTCCTTTGTTAAAATAACTTGTTTATGAACAAACCACATAAACACTTTAATTTTTAAAGGAACTTTGACAGCCCAAACATACTTGGACGTTGGAATGGAGTTCGAATTAATAACATCAATATACATTGATTTAACTGTAAATACTCCAGAACTAGTCAACTTCCAGCGTAATCCATCGGGTTGGTGAGAAAGTTGAACCTCCATCAGTCTCCTAACTAGATGGAGCCATTCTTCCCAATGATTGCCCGCTAGCGACCGCCTAAACTGAATATTAAGGGGGATAGATTGAAACACCGTTGTCACAAAAACATCATGTCGTTGAGCAATCCGATATAAAGACGGATATTGAATGGCTAAAGGTGAGTCGCCAAGCCAAGTATCCTTCCAGAAACGTGTACTTGCACCGTTTCCAATAACAAATCTCGTCCTATTGAACATTGATTGTTTGACTTTCATTAGTCCTTTCCAGAAAGGCGAATCAGTCGGCCTGACGGTGACCTGGGACAATGTTTTAGTCTGGAGGTACTTGCTGCGGAGGATCTGCGCCCACATGGCCTCAGTTCCGGAAGAAAGCTTCCACAACCACTTACTAAGAAGGCATCTATTCTTAACTTCAAGATTTTCAATACCAAGACCTCCTTGGTCTTTCGGTCGACAGATAATGTCCCATTTAGCAAGCCGGTATTTTCTTTTAAGATCATTACCCTGCCAAAAGAAGCATGACCGATAGAAGTCCAGTCTTTTCCTAACACCAACTGGGACCTAAAAAAATGATAAGAGGAACATAGGCATACTCGTGAGCACCGAATTAATCAAAATCAAACGGCCTCCGTATGACATGAGCTTACCCTTCCAGCAGCTCAGTTTTTTTTCAAAACGATCCTCGATGCACTTCCATTCTCTGTTTGTCAGCCTATGATGGTGTATCGGAATACCAAGGTACGAGAAAGGTAGACTCCCCAACTCGCACCCAAACAATTGCCTATAAGACTCCTGGTCGTCTTTGGCTCTATCAAAGCAGAACAACTCGCTCTTATGAAAGTTAATCTTTAACCCGGTCAATTGTTCAAAAAGGCATAACACCAGCTTCATATTTCTCGCCTTGGCCAAGTCATGCTCCATAAAGATGATTGTATCATCTGCGTACTGAAGGATGAAAACACCTCCATCAACGAGATGAGGTACCAAACCACCTACTTGACCATTCTCCTTAGCCCTTCCTATCAAAATTGCTAACATATCCACCATAATGTTAAACAAGATAGGGGACATCGGATCTCCTTGTCTGAGGCCTTTATGTGTCTGGAAGTAATGACCTATACCGTCATTCACTTTAATTCCCACACTCCCTTTTTGCGTAAAGGATTCGACCTGTCGGCGCCAGGCTTCATCAAAACCTTTCATACGCAAAGCCTGTTGGAGGAATGGCCACTTGACCTTATCGTACGCTTTTTCGAAATCCACCTTAAAAATTACTCCATCTAATTTTTTGGAATGGATTTCATGGAGCGTTTCATGAAGAACAACCACCCCTTCAAGGATGTTCCTGTCCGGCATGAAAGCAGTTTGAGATTGTTGCACCACAGAATGCGCAATCTGTGTGAGCCTATTGGTCCCGACCTTGGTGAAGATTTTGAAACTAACATTGAGAAGGCAGATCGGCCTGAACTGCTCAATTCTCACAACATTCGTTTTCTTAGGGAGCAATGTGATAGTTCCAAAATTCAAGTGAAATAATTGAAGCTGTCCAGAGAATAGATCATGAAACATAGGTAGTAAATCCCCCTTAATAATGTGCCAGCACTTTTTATAGAACTCGGCCGGGAACCCATCCGGTCCGGGAGCCTTATTGTTTTTCATTTGTGCAATAGCATCAAACACCTCCTTTTCTGAGAACGGGGCAACCAGGATATCATTATCAGCAGCAGACAACTGAGGCACATCCTCAGTCCTGGACTCATCGAGGGACACACGATTATCCTCCGGAGGTCCAAATAACTGTCTATAATACTCGGTAATATAGGTTTTGAGATTATCCTGACCTAAAATCGTACCCTCATCCCGTTCAAGCTGAAAGATCCGCTTCTTTCTGTGCTTACCATTAGCAATGAGGTGAAAGAATTGAGTATTCGCGTCCCCTTGGACCACTTTGCGGACCTTAGCTTGCAAAGCCCACTTCAATTCTTCTTCGCGGAGAAGTTCTTTCAGCCTCTTCTCCGTCTCATTTTTGACCTGGATCTCAGGAGGCAGCAAAATCGTGGATCCGGCTTTTATGTCCAGGGCCTGTACAAGAGAAAGGAGCCTATCCTTCTCGATCTTATACACCCCACTAAGGTGCTTAGCCCAACCCCGTAAGAAACTTCTCAAATGCCTAATCTTATTCTGCCAATGCTCGACCGCCGTCCTTCCTCCTACACCCTTAGCCCATTCCCTGGCTATGAGGTCTAAGAACCCCTCGCGTTCGAACCAGGCCATCTTAAATGAGAAGGTGTTTTTGTTCCCCAAATGTTTTGGCTCCCCTGAGTCGACGAACAATGGTGTGTGATCGGAAATTCCCCGCGCGAGAGCTTGCACCGTGACAAGAGGGAATTTTTGTTCCCACACCACGCTCGCGAGAACTCGATCAAGATTTTCATATGTCGGATTTGGCAGAGCGTTAGCCCAGGTAAACTTTCTACCAGAAAGCTCTATCTCCCTCAGATCCAAGCTTTCAATAATGGTATTGAACATAAACGACCACCTGCCGTCAAAATTATCATTATTTTTCTCCTCTCTCCTCCTAATGATATTGAAGTCACCCCCGACCAAAATTGGAAGCTGCTCGGACCCACAGATCCGAACAAGGTCCGCCAGAAACTCCGGTTTACGCTCGGGCTGTGCGGCACCATAAACCGCCACCAAAGCCCAGTTGAACCCATCAACTTTAGACCTAACTCGAAACTTTACCGCGAAGTCTCCCATTACTACACTCCGGACTTCAAGGGAGTCGCATCTCACACCCAGTAAGATACCTCCCGATCTTCCTCGCGGAGGGAGGCAATACCAATCGAAATCAATAACACCCACAAGAGAGGATAGAAACTGCGGCGCAAAATTATCTCCACCCGTTTCCGATAGAGCAATAAAATCTAACCGATGTTCCAGAGAGGCCTCAGCAAGAAACCTTCTTTTAGCCAAGTCTTTCAGACCTCTGCTATTCCAAAAGATTCCTTTCATAATTCGTCATGGAATTTTTTAGTAGTCCGTATCCTAGCACTCCTACGAACTGCAGAGTCGGGATAAATCTTCCGTTTCCACTTACGCTTTGGCTTAGTGGGCTCTGTCGCCCGGTCCTCATAACCGGGCTAACCGGAACTAACAGGTGGAACATCTAAAGGCACATCATCGTCCTCAGACTCCTGATTAGAAGGTGCTAGATCCGCACATAGATTATCTAGCACTCTAACCCCTAACGCATCAATCTCGTCATCATTCATGGGTTTAACCGCTGCCAGATTACGAATAGTCTCTAGGGCACGCTCTGCCTCCAAATCTAACATATCATTCACCGAATTGAAGATCTCATTATCAGTAGCACCAAGTGAAACTCCTAATTGGTTTGCATTATGAATGATGTCCTCAGGAGAAAAATGCAATAAAGAATTAGATATGGTGACGGACATACCAGAAGATATCGCAGCATCGTGAAGCTTGGTCGCCCTCATAGCGCACCGCTGCTGCATATCATCCACCTCCGGAAGGTCCTGAACGCGAGCACTCATCCGTCTCCCAGTCGAGACCGGGTCCGGGATCCCGCCAAAGGCAACAACCTCCTCTCTAGTGAACAGAGGAGGCGGCTGCGGGCTCCCAAGGCCCTCGGACAAGTGCCCCGCGGGTAGGACAAGAGACGGGACAGCTGGGGCCACCTGCCCGCTCCCTCCTCCTGCCCCACCCACCGGCTCAGAGTGAGGCGCCGAAGTCGCAGGAGGCGCGGTCCTCCTGACCGCAGGCGAGGAAGGGAGATCTAGGGCCACCTGCCCCAACCCCCCTCTCCCAGCGCCTCGGGAGACGCAGAAGCCACCACCAGGCCCTGAGGAGGGAGAGTCGAGGTCGCCTGCCTCGGGCTCCCACTCCCAGCGTTGGGCGACCCCGACGCAACCGGCGTCACTGGCGTCGGTACAGTGGGTGAGAGGTCAAGGCCACCTGCCCTGACCCCCCTCCCCCAAGGTCCGCCTCGAACGAAGACGACATCACCGGAGCCACGACAACCGGTGAAGCAAGGGAAATAGAAGCGACCTCCGGCTCCACTTCCCGAGCTGCAGCCCCCTCAAAGTCCAACGAAGGAAGCGTGTGCTCAAACACATCATCAGTCTCCACCCGATCACTCCAAAGTCTGGGAGGCGCAGAAGCAGGCTCAAAAGACCCGAATTGCAACGACGTCTTAGGCACCGATGGTGTGGGTGCCGGCTCAACTCCGGTCCCCTCCCCAGGCAACTGAGCATCTGGGCGAGACCCGGTCGACCCTTCTCGAGCGGACTCGGCCGGTGCCCCCTTGGCTCCTGCACCGCCGTCACTCTCGTGCATATCAACATCATCCCCATTAACCTCCTCAGAAAACATCTCAGTGTCCTCAAACTCTATATCGAGCGGGAAAACCTCTCCCCTATATGTCCAGTGGACCACATCAGGCACGAAATCAACATTCAGAACACTCACCAAGATCCGAGCAACTCCATGAGCACGAGTGAAAGCCATATCCACTCTCTCCGTTTTCCCAACCATGATACCCATACTGGCCACAACTCGAACATCCTGTAAAGGCTTAGATGGGGCCCCAGAAAACCTCAACCAGACCTGCGTAAGCGGCTTTCCTTTAGGTTCCACCTTCGTCCACTCGTGAAACTCCAAAATACACTTAGTACCAGGAACTCTAGACAAGCCAAAGCACAACAGTTTCTGCAGATCCTCCACAGAAGGGAAATTCACCTTGAAGACATTAGCTTCGAGGCTGACGAGCTCCCACTGGAAGTCACCCGGTGCCAACTCCTGAAGCCTCCGGATAATCTGAGCCTCAGTCACCTTGCCCTGGGTTGCTTTGACAATCCCGGTAGTCAAGCACTGTGTCTCCTCTGGAATCTCCCTCGCCACCGGGGACTCAAAAAACAACAGCTCCGCACAATATAGTCCATAATAGTCAGAGCAGGAGCCTGGTCACGCAAAAGTGGGCACTCTCCCGAAGTATGTGCTGGCTTGCCACACGAGTCACACAGCTCTGCCACGCAGTCTGCAATAAAATGGCCCTTCTCACCACACCGGTAACAGAGCATCCTTTCCTTCCTGCGCACCCACTTGGCCGCCCTCTCAGAATCAGACTTGTCAGACGCCTCAGCCACAGCCCCACGCACAGGAACCTCAACATTGGTCAGGGCTGTTACCACATCCATTGCCTGACTAGTAAGATCAGAAGACTGAATGTTATCTGTCACAACAGCGGTAGTCGCATGGTCAACAGCAGCCGGGGGCGTAGTCTTTCCCGTCTGCTAACTCCGCTCGCGCGGTCTGAGCCGCTGGTGCTCCGTCCACTCCGGGAGCTGCTGTGGCGGAGCGGAGAGTATCCGAACAGGGCTTTAGTTATTTTGGATCCGAGGGAGTATCATTTTATTGCTAGGTAGAGAGCATGAAGTCTATGTAGAAGTAGAGCGGCCAACGTATAAAAGAACTGAAGAGGAAACGAGTTGGAACAGAGTAATAGACATGGAGAATGCTGCTCCTCTGACTCTGCTCAAATACAACAAACACTACACCTTCGAGCCATGCGCAAACACGAAACTCATATTGCGCGCACGGCTCACACACAAACCATCAACAACGGTAACAACGGTACACCAAAGACCAAACTGAACCCAGCATTCGACGCAACACTAGGACGAGACTCAAACCCAACACCCGCATATCCAAAGCTTGTTTTATTGGGACTCTCACCACCAGAGGCACTATTATTCCCGCATCCTCCTCATCTGAGCAGAAGCAGCCACACGCCCAACGCTCTCTAGCCAGTGATCTGGACGGGCTTGACGTCGGGCTTCTTGGCCTCCGCTTTGGGCACCGTGACGGTGAGCACGCCGTTCTCCATGGCCGCCTTGATCTCCTCCGCCTTCACGTTCTCCGGGAGCCTGAACCTGCGCAGGAACTTGCCGCTGCTGCGCTCCACGCGGTGCCAGGTGTCGGTCTTCTCCTCCTGCTCCTTGTTTCGCTCGCCGCTGATCTGCAGCACGTTGCCGTCGTCCACCTCCACCTTCACCTCCTCCTTCCTCAGCCCCGGGACGTCCGCCTTGAACACGTGCGCCTCGGGCGTCTCCTTCCAGTCGATGCGCGCGCCGGCGAACGCCGCGGCCTCGGAGCTGGTGGTGCGCGGGAAGATGCTGCCGCTGCCGGAGTCGAAGGGGAAGCCGTCGAAGGGCTCCCAGAGGTCGAGGGAGAAGGGGTCGAACACGTCGCCACGGCGGATCAGCGACATCGTCGGCGGGCTGGCGATAAGCTGCTGTTGAATTTTTGGTTCAGTGAGAGTGGTGCGTGAGAGCGAATGGTTTGCGCGATCAAAGAAGCTTTCGATGGTTTTCCTCTGCCGGTCTTGGGACGCTGCCAATGCAGGCGGTGAGAATTTATAGTGGGGCAGTCGTGCAATGGATATGGGGTTCTTGAGAGTTCTTGTTTGTTCGAGCGCGTACAGGTAGAAGCAAGAATCGTGTAGCTGGGCGGGGAATGCTTCCACCATTCGCTCTGGACCCTGCTACTCAGGTCTATCATAAACTAGATAATTCTGGGCGCGTCTATAGATCGCCGCATTCCTATTTGACGCTCTCTGCGGCCGATTGTCACAGCACAGAGCACAACGAGCGACCAGGTAAATCGGCCGGCCAACTTGTTTCCCTTTTTCCTTTTCAAGTTTATATTTATTTTAAAAAAATGTTCTTAAATTTCAAAAATATAAATTTCTATTTTTTCTGTTTCCAAAATTTGTGCACAAACTCAGAAAAAATGTTTGCTTTTAAAAAACTATTCACATTTTAAAGATTATTAGGAATTTCAAAAAATGTTTCCTTCTCAAAGTATGTTCGAAATTTATTCATGGTTTCAAAATTTGTTCCCTTTTTTAAAATTTGTTCAAATTTAAAAAAATGTTCACGGCTTCAAAAAATATTTCCTGTTTTTCAAATTTTGTTCACAAACTCAAAAAAATTCAAGAATTCCAAACGATGTTCGTGGCTTAAAAAATTGGTCTGATTTTTCAAAAATATTTTAAAAAGTTTCTTCACAAACTCAAAAAATGTTTGCACTTCCCAAAATATGTTTGAGATTTAAAAAAAAAACACTTCATTTAAAAAATGGTTCTCTTAAAAAAATTGCACTAACTCATTTCGGGTACCTACGGTAGCTCGATTCAAACATTAAAACAACAATTTGCACTAACTCATTCGAGCGAACCAACCAAGTTAGGCCATGTGTTTGCCTTGAGCTTGTATTTCTTCTAATTTTATCTTTTTGTTTATATTTTGAAAAATTCATCAACCAAAAGAGGCTTACCCCGGGGTTATACTTAGGTTTCTCCACTTTAGATTTTGCTTTGCATAAAGCCATGAAACACCAGAGGTATCACCATTAGGAAGTTGTTGCCCAAGGAAGGAAGAGACGCATTTTGCCTCGGAGCCACACTACTTGAACCCCGGGCACCCGGACTGGGCTAAGAGGAGGCAAGGTGAGGCGAGGAGGCCCGGACACTCGAGGGTCCCAAACCCCGGGCACCCGGAGTGGACAGAGGAGGAGGCGAGGTGCTGGCGAGGAGGCCTGGGCACTCGGGCACCCGGAGATCCTCTGGGTGGGTGCACACAACAAAGAAAACTTCTTCCGACAAAGCCTGAACTGGATGGGAGAAAAAGGATAGAAGAGATTTGAGTTCCCCAACCCCGACACCATAACAACCCCTCTTAGTAGTACAGATGTTCCTAGGACTCAAAAAGAAAACCAAAAAACTTTCTGAGTCCCCGAAGAACACTGTCATCTTCCCTTTTGCATCGATGGGAAGCCTTGCGACCACTATTGATATAGGAGGCTCCCCCTTGATGTGTGCATATTTTAAAATATGCTATGAAGCTGTATCACAACATCAAGACGCCCCCCTACGTCAATAACCGAGTGCAACCGAACAAATGCGAACTATATAAGCATGATGCATAAGCTAGATTGTGATCAAGAAGAATATGAGTCATGGTGTTAGGGATCACAAACTAGGGGTGTTGTGAGAGAAAGAACGAGTGTGAAGAGCAAACCAAGCAAAGAGACAATGACGACTCACACACGCATAAACAAGTAGCTCACAGCCGAAGTACCAAGTATGAAAAACGACAAACAAAAGTATTACAAGTCCATAGAAAAGATCAAAGAACAAGCAAGGGCTTTTAATTTCTCCAAGCACACGGCGAATCCTAATAGAACACTCCCCCCATTTGGCATCGAGACACCAAAAAGGGAAGAAGGCGATGCTAACGAAACGCCCAAAACGTGAGTAGGGGCACTGGCGGCGCCATCATCTTCATCCTTTGGAATGTAGCCATGAAAAGGGTTGGTGTAGACCGTGGTAGCACTGTTAGTGTCCTCAGCCCCTAGGATCAGGCACCCCAGACTCACGCTCTCTGGAAGCCTTCAACTCTCTCATCTAACTCTTTCTGAAGTTGGTCTCCACCACCTGACGCCTTGTGGTGGAACGGCACATCTTGAACAAGTTGATGAACCCATGAAACAACATGTTCTTCTCCTTACTAGAGAAAGAAGAAGCAGCAATAGAGCAAGAAAAAGCAGCGGGGTCCTCTGTAGTGGCACCTCATGAGGAGGAACCCCAAACTCAATAGTCGGAGCAGCAGCAGATGCCTTCTTAGGCCTGGGCTCCTTTCCCACCAAGGGTAGCAGATCTGCATGAACCCGTGGCTTGTAGTTGCAGTACTAGAGCACAAAGTGAGGGGAAACTTGCGCATGAGCCGCTCTTTGTCAAGGATCTTCATCTCAATGAGAGCCTGAATGATGGTGCAAGCACACATGACTTCTTGTCATACACACAAGACTTCATCTCCTCATACATGAAATTAAGAACATCCCCTTTATATCCTTCATGAGCATAAATCAACAAGTCAATGGTGGTCCCCCAAAACTCATCAAAAGAGCCTATCTTGGGGACCAACAAGGTACGGAAGATCTGGCAAAGGGTATCATACTAAGGCAGCATTCCATGAATAGTGCCAACCTCATAGGCTATAGTACTCGACTTATAAGCAAAAGTAAGAGCCTTCTTGCTGCGACTACGCTAAACAACAGTGGCAAAATCATCAGAAGGCTTGCGAAAGAAGGTATACCCAGTGATAGTGGCTAAGTGGGAGACTATTGGAAATATGCCTTAGAGGCAATAATATTGTATTATTATATTTCTATATTTATAATTAAGTGTTTATATTTCATGCTATAACTGCTATGATCCTGGAATATGCGATTCAGTGGAAAACTCATATGCATGTGTGAAATGATAAACAGATAAAATAAAGGTTCCTAGTCTCGCCACTATGACTAGCTCAAGTGTTGTTAGTGATCATGTTTTCCGGATCTTAGCATATCGTTAAGGTGTAATGATAGTCTTAAAACAACATTGAGATTATGATGTTGGAAGAACGATAACATTGAATCGACCCAAACATGTTTGTTATGAATTGAGATAATATCATCTGTAATCAATTGTAATAATATGGAGTATTAACGTGTAACATGGTGATGACTCAAGAGGATACCGATGCATCCCGGGTTTTGTGAATTATCGCGAAGCAAAGGGAACATCACATGATAACCAAAGATTCACTTGAATATCATTCGTGTGCTGATAGGGATCGATATGGACGTCCATAGTCCCGCACTCGATCATCGAACAAATGGTTTCGCTCATGTCTATGAGTTATCGAGCCTACGGGGTCACAAGTTTAAGAAAATCACGATCTTCTAAGTTTTAGTAGGATGGGAGTCACGAGGATATATTCGTGGAATTATTTCATGAATATTCGGAATAGTTCTGAGAGGTTCCGAAAGCGTTCCGGGGTCACCAGAAGGGTTTCAGGCAGTATCAGGTAATACTAGATATTACCAATAAATTATATATAGGTGGAAAATGTTCATGGAGATTGGTGAGCGAGGGTGCATCGTTTCTCCTGTCTATCTCATGGGTCACGCCATGATGTGATTACCATGTGTGCCGTTGAAGTGTGCGCGGCACATGGGGCACGGCGTTATGCAATGCCGCACATGTCGAGTCCCTGGGACTTGTTCGTGCTGGAAAAACTTTGGACAGAAGAACGCAGCCTTGGCTCTTCGGCTAGCTGAAGAATTTAGGAAACTGATGGCTGGGGTGAGAGACAAATGAGGCGTGCATTGAATGGGCACATGGGCGCATTGGATGCCCTGTTTTGCTCGATCTGCCATGCCCTTCAAGTCCGGTAGTCATAATTATACGACACCGTCAATGCCCGGATATGATCATGCTGACATCGAGCCGTTTTGTGTAGAATATGTGTGCCGTGGTATAATAGTTAGAAGAGGTGGTTACTGATGAGATGGCCGTGTGCAAACTGACACGACATCGATGCTGGACGAGATCATCGACTACATCAAGTTCCTGCAGCTCCAAGTCAAGATTCTAATCATGAGTCGGCTGGGTAGAGTGGCCGGCATGGCGCCGCTGATGGCCAGCATGTCCTCCAAGGTAAGACACTCATAACAAGCATCCATCAGTACCTATTAGCCGTGCTTGAGTGCACCCGGTTCTGAGGCGCGTCGATGTGGAACAAAATGCAGGTGAACATCAGCGCGAAGAACAGCAACGACAACAGGAACAGCTGGGCAGCCGCGACTGCCAAGGAGAACGTCGGAGGCGAGAGTGATGATGGAAGAGGGGGCGACGGGCTGCAGGTGACGGAGCAGCAGGTGGCAAAGATGATGGAGGAGGACATGGGCACGGTAAACCACACATCTAGAGGTTCATGGAGATTCAGGGGAATAAAGTTGCCCTTGGCCTCCTTCCCCGCGAGACGAAAGGTCACGCAACCTGAGGTTTGGTTCCCAGGTTTCCGGCTTTTGACAATTTCAGATCTTACATTGTTGATTCCAAAGTAATGTTCACACTGATCACGCGGCTATAAAATATCTTATGGAAAAGAAAGATGTTAAACCTAGACTCGTTAGGTGGGTTCTCTTGCTACAAGAATTTGATTTGCATATCACTGATAGAAAAGGAGCTGAGAACCCCATAACTGATAACTTGTCTAGGTTAGAGAATATTCTTGATGACCCAGTACCTATTGATGATAGCTTTCCTGATGAACAACTAGCTGCAACAAATGTTTCTCACAATACTCCTTGGTATGCTGACTATGCTAATTACATTGTTGCTAAATACATACCACCTAGTTTTACATACCAACAAAAGAAAGAATACTTCTACAATTTAAGACATTACTTTTGGGATGACCCACATCTTTATAAAGGAGTAGAAGGTATTATTAAACGTTGTGTACCTGAGCATGAACATGAACAAATCGTACGAAAATGTCACTTCGAAGCTTATGGAGGGCATCATGCGGGATATAGAACTGCTCACAATGTATTGCAATCTGGTTTTTATTGGCCTACTCTTTTCAAGGATGCTCGTAAGTTTGTTTTATCTTGTGATGAATGTCAAATAATCGGTAATATCGGTAAGTGTCAAGAAATGCCTATGAATTATTCACTTGCTGTTGAACCATTTGATGTTTGGGGTTTTGATTACATGGGACCATTTCCTTCCTCTAACGGGTATACTCATATTTTGGTTGCTGTTGATTATGTTACTGAGTGGGTGGAAGCTATTCCAACTAGTACTGCTAATCATAACACTTCCATTAAAATGCTTAAAGAAGTTATTTTCCCAAGGTTTGGAGTCCCTAGATATTTAATGGCTGATGGTGGTTCACACTTTATTCATGATGCTTTCCGTAAAATGCTTCCTAAATATGATGTTAACCATAGAATTGCATCACCTTATCATCCTCAATCTAGTGGTCAAGTTGAACTTAGCAATAGAGAAATAAAACTAGTACTACAAAAAACTGTTAATAGGTCCCAAAAGAATTGGTCTAAGAAATTGGATGATGCACTTTGGGCCTACAGAATAGCGTATAAAAATCCTATGGGTATGTCTCCCTATAAAATGGTTTATGGAAAAGCTTGTCATTTGCCTCTTGAGTTAGAACATAAAGCATATTGGGTAATTAAAGAACTCAACTATGACTTCAAACTTGCCGGTGAAAAGAGGTTATTTGATATTAGCTCATTAGATGAATGGGGAACCCAAGATTATGAAAATGCAAAATTATTTGAAGAAAAAGTTAAAAGATGGCATGACAAAAGAATCCAAAAGCGGGAATTCAAACTTGGAGAATATGTTCTTTTGTACAACTCTCGTTTTAGATTATTTGGAGGAAAACTTCTCTCCAAACGGGAAGGACCATATATTATAGAAGAGGTTTATCGCTCTGGAGCTATTAAGATTAATAATGCCGAAGGTACTAACCAGAGGGTGGTCAATGGACAAAGAATTAAGCACTATATCTTAGGTACACCTATTAATGTTTAAAGCAATATTATTCAAACCATAACCCCGGAGGAACACATAAAAGAAACATTCTGGAACATTCCAAAATCATGAAAAAAGAGGAGGTACGTGATACAATAAGTAAACGGACTACGAAAAATCCGCAAAAATATTTTCTATCAGTTTTGGAATATTAAAAAAATTAGGAAAATAAGAAACAACGAGGAAGGCACCCGAGGAGGGCACAAGACACTAGGGCGCACCTAGGTGGGTTGTGCCCACCTCGGGAACCTTCCTGCCTCCGTTCTTCTCCCGTTTGCTTGTTTCCCAAGGTAAAAAATCTTTATATACCCCCCGAACGTATTCACCACTGTATCGCGGAGAAATTTTCTGTTCTTCTTTCTTGCTGTTTTCTGGCAAATCTAGATCGTCATGGCCGCTCTGAGTTCCTGCAAGGACAAGTTCTTCGAAAGGGTAAACAACCCTTACTTGCCGGAGGTGATGAAGCACCCTCAGACCATCGAGATGCATGAGGGGGTGCTCCACATCCAGGATGTTCAAGGGCCCAAGGGGAAGGGCACCGTGGAGGCCAGACTCGAAGCCATGGAGTAGGAGGTATTCAAGTGCAAGGGGATGGTGGAGCACGGACTCAATGCCAATCACCTCATGATTACAGATTTCACCCGTGATCACAAGGTGGATGGCCGGTCCATGAAGGATGTCGTCTTCACCCTCAACGAGCAAATCAACTTTCTGCAAAGCCAAATCTATGATCTCCAAAATCAAGTCTTTGAATATGAGGCAAGATTTAAAGGTATGAGTTTGGCTGCCAGCTGCAGGACTCGTGAGACTCACACTTCCTCTTAAGATGGTGAACCGCTGCCATGGAATCCGGAGGATAAGCTCGCTACTACCTCATCACCACCACCATCATCATCTTCACCACCAAAGGAGACTTGAGTTCATGGTTTGGGCACTCCGCTTGGCTTGTGCCAAGCTTGGGGGAGGTGCCCCGGAATCATATCACCACCACTCTCTTTGCCTTTATCTCTTTTAGTTCGATCTTTAGTTATCCTTTGGTTTAGTTCAACAAAAGTTTAGTTCGATCAGTTTTCGAGTGCTTGCTTAGTGATCTACCTATCTATGTAATTGTGTGCGAGATATATAACAAAGTTTAGTTCGAGTTTTGTTTCTTTACTTCTTTGTTTCAATAAAAAGAAAGGAAAATAAATAAAAATGATCATATGCTAATCTTAGGGTAAGTAATGACATCACATAAGGAAAAGTATAAGTGGTAAAATTTATTAGAGATTGACAAATATAGCATTGGTCAATGATGCAACTCGTGAAAGAATTAATAAGGGAAGAGAAGAGTCACATGCAGATATACTATCTTTGACATCTTTTATGATTGCGAGCCCCCATTAAATATTATATGTCAAAATTGTTGACGTTGGACAAGGAAGACAACGTAATGAGTTATGCTTGTTCATATCCACATAGAAGTTATATTGTTATAGATCCTTCAACATGTGGTGCTTTCTCAATATCTTTGCTAGCCAAAAATTCCGCACTAAGTAGAGATATGCTACTTCTTGAGCTTGCGTTGGTTTTTGCCTTGAAGAGGAAAGGGTGATGCAGCAAAGTAGAGATAAGTATTTCCCTTAGTTTGATAACCAAGGTATCAATCCAGTAGGAGGTACAAGCAAGTCTCCAATCTATGCACCTAAGCAAACAATCAAACACTTGCACCCAACACGACAAAGGGGTTGTCAATCCCTTCAGCATCACTTGCAAGGATGAGATCTGATAGAGATAGATATAAAAAAAATACTAAAACGTAAAACAAACTAAAAGTAAATAAAACTCAGCAAGGTATATTTGGGTTTTTGGTTTATAGATGTGAAAATATATGATGGAAAATAGACCCGGGGGCCATAGGTTTCACTAGAGGCTTCTCTCTTAAAGAAAGCATACGGTGGGTAAACAAATTACTGTTGAGCAATTGATAGAAAAGTGCAAAGTTATGATGATATATAAGGCAATGATCATGAATATAGGCATCACGTCCGTGATAAGTAGACCGACTCCTGCCTGCATCTAATACTATTACTCCACACATCGACCGCTATCCAGCATGCATCTAGAGTATTAAGTTCATAAGAACGTAGTAACACTTTAAGTAAGATGACATGATGTAGAGGGATAAACTCAAGCAATATGATGTAAAACCCATCTTTTTATCCTTGATGGAAACAATACAATACGTGCCTCGCTACCCCTACTATGTCACTAGGTGAGGACACCGCAAGATTGAACCCAAAACTAAGCACCTCTCCCATTGCAAGAAAAACCAATCTAGTTGGCCAAACCAAATCGATAGTTCGAATAGAAATACAAAGATATCAAATCATGCATATAAGAATTCAGAGGAGACTCAAATAATATTCATAGATAATCTGATCATAAATCCACAATTCATCGGATCTCAACAAACACTCCGGAAAAGTATTACATCGGATAGAACTCCAAGAACATTGAGGAGAACTTTGTATTGAAGACCAAAGAGAGATAAGAAGCCATCTAGCTACTAGCTATGTACCCGTAGGTCTATGGTAAACAATCACGCATCATCGGTACGACGATAGGGTTGATGTAGATGCTCTCCGTGATCGAATCCCCCTCCGACAGATCATCGGAAAAGGCCCCAAGATGGGATCTCTCGAGGTCATAGGCTTGGGAATGCGGAAAATTGGAATTTATAGAGCAAGTATTAGGGTTGGAGGACTCCTGAGGGGCCCACAAGCCCTCAGGGTGCCCCCCTGGGACGCACCTAGGAGACTTGTGGCCTCCTCGGGAAGCTTCTGGCCCCCTGTCCAAGTCCTACGGGTGTCCTCTGGTCCAAGAAAAATCATCGCGATATCGGTTTTGCATCATGATTTACTGTTATTTATAATGCTTTTATGCATAATAATGCTTTTTGGAGTAACTCTAATGCCTTCTCTCTCATAATATGCAAGGTTTGCACAAAGAGGGAGAATGTCGGCAGCTGGAATTCTCGACCTGAAAAAGCTATGTCAGAGTTACCTATTTTGCACATCTCCAAATGGACTGAAAATTTACGGAGAATTGTTTTGGCATATATGAAAAATACTGGAGCTAATAACTATCGGAGAGGGCCACCCTGGTGAGCACAAGACACAAGGGCGCACTTGGGCCCCCAGGCGCGCCCTAGTGGGTTGTGCCCTCCTCAGCCCACCTCTGGTGCCCATCTTTTGGTGTATAGGTCAGTTTGACCAAGAAAAAAAATCAGGAGAGAACTTTCCGGACAAAGCGCTTCCGTCTCGAGGCGGAACTTGGGCAGGAGCACTTTGGCCCTCCGGCGCGACTCCACCAGGGGAACTTCCCTCCCAGAGGGGGAAATCATCATCATCATAATCACCAACAATCCTCTCATCTTTGGGAGGGTCATCTCCATCAACAACACCATCTCCTCTCAAACCCTAGTTCATCTCTTATGTTCAATCTTTGTACCGAAACCTTAGATTGGTACCTGTGGGTGAATATTAGTGTTGATTACATCTTGTAGTTGATTACTATATGGTTTATTTGGTGGAAGGTTATATGTTCAGGTCCATTATACTATTTAATACCCCTTTGATATTGAGCATGATTATTATTTGTGAGTAGTTAATTTTGTACTTGAGGTCACGGGAGAAGTCATGTTGCAAGTAATCATGTGAATTTGATATGTGTTCGATATTTTGATGATATATATGTTGTGATTCTCTTAGTGGTGTCATGTGAATGTCGAATACATGGCACTTCACCATATTTGGGCCTAAGGGAATGCATTGTGGAGTAGTTATTATATGATGGGTTGCTAGAGTGACAGAAGCTTAAACCCTAGTTTATGCGCTACTTCGTAAGGGAACGATTTGGATCCAAAAGTTTAATGCTATGGTTAGATTTTATCTTAATAATTTTCTCGTAGTTGCGGATGCTTGTGAGGGGGTTAATCATAAGTAGGAGGTTTGTTCAAGTAAGAACATCATCTAAGCACCGGTCCACCCACATATCAAATTATCAAAGTAGCAAACACGAATCAAACCAACGTGATGAAAGTGACTAGATGAAATTCCCGTGTACCCTCAAGAATGCTTTGCTTATTATAAGAGACCGTTTTGGTGTCCTTTGCCTCAAAATGATTGGGCTACATTGCTGCACTTTTGTTACCGTTACCGTTACTTGCTCATTACAAATTATCTTGCTATCAAACTACCTGTTACCAACTATTTTAGTGCTTGCAGAAAATACCTTGCTGAAAACCACTTGTCATTTTCTTCTGCTCCTCATTGAGTTCGATACTCTTACTTATCGAAAGGACTACGATTGATCCCCTATACTTGTGGGTCATCAACCCCTCCACCCCCTCTTCATTTGTGGAGAGAGCCATCAGAACGTGCCTACACTTCCATCATTCATTTTTTGAGAGAGGACCACCTACTCATGTGTTGACATCAAGAGATTCCATTCCAACCATTGGAACCTTGATTTCTAGCCTTTCCCAAGTTGCTATCCACTCAAATCCTCCTTCCACCATAGCCAATATGCGTGACAAGTTGAATGTTGGGGAGACTATCATTTGAAGCACAAGAGCAAGGAGTTCATCATCAACACACCGTCTATTACCTTTTGGAGAGTGGTGTCTCCTTGATTGGTTAGGTGTCGCTTTGGAGCCTCCGACATGTTGTGGAGTTGAACCAAGAAGTTTGTAAGGGAAAGTAGATCGCCTACTTCGTGAATATCTACCCGAGTGAGGGAAGTCCTTTGTGGGTGATGGCCATGGTGGGATAGACAAGGTTGCTTCTTCGTGAACCCTTCGTGGGTGGAGCCGTCCATGGACTCGCGCAACCTTTACCCTTAATGGGTTGAAGTCTCCATCAACATGGATGTACGATAGCACCACCTATCGGAACCACGCCAAAAATCCTCCGCGTCTCCTTTGTGTTTGCACACTCCAATCTCATCCTTTTACATTCTTGCAATTTGCTTGCTTTACTCTTCCGCTGCTCATACTCTCTACATGCTTGCTTGAAATGTATTGTGAATGCTTTAACATGTGCTAAACTCAACCTTAACTTGTAGAAATTAAAATCTTCCAACTTTTCTTGTTAAGGGTCTGATCACCCCCCTCTAGACCCCTCTTCTCGATCATTTTAGGAACAAACTTTGTCTTGGGGTATTGATCTTCTCCAATCAACTCCATTGGCATTGAACTTTCGTTCAAAACCAACACCTTGGTTCTTCGGTGTCTTCCTTGCTTGCATACAATTTCCTCAAATTGCTTACTCCCGGCAAGATTCTTGTAAACATCTTTCTCTATAATTTCCTTCAATAAGCTATTTTCTTGCTCAAGTGTAACTTGGCTAAGAGAATCATTAGTGGAATCAAGAGAATTACTATAAGCAACAATATGGGATTTACCATGGTTATTGTTACTACTAGAAGAAGAACCTTTCTTGCTCTTGTTACTAGGTTTAACTTGTGTCATGTAAGTAGACAAGAGGAGACATTTGGCAATGTAATAACTCTTCTTTCGAAGATCATTGCTTTTAGGAACTCATGCTCTTGCTCTAAATTTAGCTTCTCGAAGCGTAGCTTCTCATGAGTTCTTAGGAGCTCTCTATGATCCTCTTGAGTTGTTTCATGAGCTAACTTAAGAGTGTTTGGTTCTTTAGTTAGACGCTCAATCTCCTTCTTATGATTGTCATTCGTTTCATCTTGATTATCATGATTACTAGCAAGTTCATTATGGTTTTCATCACTAGTTTTGTCAACAAGTAGATCATCATCACCTAGCAAATCTTCTTCATCACTATTGAAATCAAGATACTCTAGGTGTGATACCTTGGGGCCTTTAGCCATGAAGCATCTTCCAATTCATTCATTTCTTGAATCAAATATGTCATGGGAGTTGGATGACACTAGTGCAAGACCGGCAACATCTTCATCTTGAGTATATTCGGAGTCGGAGTGATAGCTTCTCTCGGAGTAGTTGTCGGAGTCAGAGCCGGAAACCCATTCACCAATGTGAGCTTGATGTCTTCATCTTGTGTATCTCTTTGATGACTTGTCTTCCCTTTCCGAATCCTTGCTTCTTCGAGAGGGTCTTCGTTTATAACAATCATCTCTACTCCTTCTCTCTCTATGAGGTGATTCATCTCTTCTGCTCCTCCTTTTTGGTGAGTCCTCTCTTTTCTTGTAGGGAGTCGTGCACTTATTGTAATAGTGCCCAGGTCTTCCAATTGTAGCAATTACGACCATGACTAGAAGATCTTTTCTCATTGTAGGACCTTGACTTGGAGCTTCTCTCTTTGCTTCTACTCTTGCAGAACTTGTTGAAGTTTTTCACCATTAAGCTCAATTCTTCATTAGAGACTTGATTATCATTTGATGTTCTAGGGGCATCACTTGAAGCTGTGTATGCACCACTCGCCTTGTTGTGGAGCTCTTCCTTATCCTTGAGTGACATCTCATGAGCAACAATTCTACCAATGACTTCCGTGGGCTTGAGATCTTTGTAATTGGGCATCATTTGGATCAATGTGCACATTGTATCATTTTTGCCATCCAAAGCTCTAAGGATCTTCTTGATGATGAATTTGTTGGTCATCTCTTCACTTCCTAAGCCAGCAATCTCATTTGTGACGAGAGCAAGCCTAGAGTACATTTTAGCGACTCCTTCACCACCCTTCATCTTGAACTTGTCAAGTTGACTTTGAAGCACATCCAACTTGGATTCCTTGACGGACTCGATACCTTCGTGCATATCAACCAAAGTATCCCAAATTTCCTTTGCATTCTCAAGGTGACTGATTTTGTTGAATTCCTTGGGGCACAGTTCATTGAAGAGAATATCACAAGCTTGAGCATTTTATTGCAACATCTTCAATTCTTTTGCGGTCGCTTCACGATCCGGTTCTCTACCATCCTCAAAGAATTCACCTTCTAAGCCAATACGAACAACAGCTCAAACGGTGGGGTTATAACCAAGAATATGCATTTTCATCTTATGCTTCTAACTAGAAAAATTTGTAGCATCAAAGTAAGGTCCTCCACGGTGATAGTTACCCTCACTAGACTCCATACTCTCCTAGGTTGTGAAACCAAGGCTATGATCACCAAAGCAATGGAAATCAAGGCTTACTGAGACCAAAGCTCTGGTATCACTTGCAGGATCAAAAGTATGTCTAGGGGGGTGATTAGACTACTTGACCAAATAAAAATCTACCATTTTTCCAATTTTAGTTATGGGTAGATTTTAGCAATTATGATGAGTCAAGCAATCAATCTATACATGCAATTCTAAGAGTATAGCAGCGGATTGTAAAACATTGCATATGAAGGTAAATGGAAGGGTTTGGAGAGGGCAAATGCAATGGGGACACGAAGATTTTTGGCGTGATTCTGATAGGTGGTGTTATCGTACGTCCACGTTGATGGAGACTTCAACCCACGAAGGGTAATGGCTGCACGAGTCCACGGAGGGCTCCACCCACGAAGTTCCACGAAGAAGTAACCTTGTCTATCCCACCATGGCCATTGCCCATGAAGGACTGCCTCACTCGGTTAGATCTTCATGAAGTAGGCGGTCTCCTTTCCCTTATAAACTTCTTGGTTAAACTCCACATCATTCAGAGGCTCCCAAGCGACATCTAACCAATCTAGGAGACACCTCTCTCCAAAAGGTAATAGACGGTGTGTTAATGATGAACTCCTTACTCTTGAGCTTCAGATGATAGTCTCCCCAACACTCAATTCTCTCTCACAGATTTGGCTATGATGGAAGAAGGATTTGAGTGGAAAGCAACTTGGGGAAGGCTAGAAATCAAGGTTCCAATGGTAGGAATGGAAAATCTTGATCTCAACACATGAGTAGGTGGTTCTCTCTCAGAAAATGAATGGTAGAAGTATAGGCACGTTCTGATGGCTCTCCTCAATGAGGAAGTAGGGGTGGAGGGGTATATATAGCCTCCACACAAAATTGAACCGTTGCACACTTTTGACCCATCTCGGTGGCACTGACAGAATACTCGATGGCACTGATCTGTGTAAAAATATGAACGTCGGGAATCTCGGTGGGACCGACGGGAACAACTCTGTGGATCGATGTGCAAGGGCTTAGGGCAAACCTCATCTCGGTGTGGCCGATCGCATCATCTCGGTGGGACCGAAGTGAAGCATGAAGGCAATAGAGAATCGGTCAAGCCATCTCGGTGGGACCGATTGCAACATCTCAGTGAGACCAAAGTGATTGGAACAAGTCACAAAGAGCTGGCAAGGCCATCTCGATGGGACCGAGATCCGTATCGATGGAACTGAATTGTTAGGGTTTTGGTAGTAGCTAAGTCCAGATGAACTCGATGGCTTTGGGTAGGAAATATCGGTGATGCTGAGTTGGGAATTAAGGTTTGGACATGTTTGGATAGAGAAAGTAGCTTAGGGTTTATGAGCAATGTCACTAAGCACTTGAGCAAATAGATCATCTGCAACACCTCATCCCCTTTTAATAGTATTGGTTTCCTATGAACTCAATGTGATCTTGGATCAGTTAAACAAAAATGAAGGGTCTTGAGATTTTGCCAATCCTTGTCCTTAGCATTTTGAGGAGTCCATATCTCTAGTCTATGCCATGCTAATTGTTGAACATTCTGAAATATTTATCTCAAATGGACATTAGTTCAATGAGATATATGTTGTTATGAATTACCAAAACCACCTGGGGATTACTTGCATTTTCAGACGTGAGGAAGAAGACGACGATAACTTCAAATCGAGGATAAAATGGTCTAATTCCCCATTTGTCGGTTGTGTCCTAAAATCCTTCCCACTCTTATAAAAGTTTACGGAGGGAGTATGAAACAAATGTCATAGCCAACTCATCTTTTTTCCCAAGTTTTAAAAGCAAAAGCAGTAGTGGGAGAAGTGAATTACCTTCTTCATTTCATCAATAGACAAGTACCATGATTTTTTCCATGGTGAAACAAATGGGGTACATTCAAAATCAAAACAGGTAGGTGCAAATCTAGAGGTGGGAACACTAAGCTGGATGAACACAGGAAGAGATCCTCCGTGTGACATCCGTCTGGTTCATCTGCATCCCAACAAGACAATTAATCGCTGCATGAGATTCATACATGCATTAGACGGCACGAGGAACAAGTAGACATGATCAGCCGAATCACATATGTTCATGAGCGCGTCGAAGACAATGGGGCAATGGGGTCTCATAGAGGGCGCGGTCACATGATACGTCTCCAACGTATCTATAATTTTTGATTGCTCCATGCTACTTTATCTACTGTTTTGGACTATATTGGGCTTTATTTTCCACTTTTATATTATTTTTGGGACTAACCTATTAACCGAAGGCCCAGCCCAGAATTGCTGTTTTTTGCCTATTTCAGTGTTTCAAAGAAACGGAATATCAAATAGAGTCCAAACGGAATAAAACCTTCGGGAACGTGATTTTCTCACCGAACGTGATCCAGGAGACTTGGAACCTACTCCAAGAAGTGCCAGAGGCGGTCACGAGGGTGGAGGGCGCCCTCCTAGGCGCGCCCCCCTACCTTGTGGCCCCCCTGCTACTCCACCGACGTACTCCTTCCTCCTATATATACCTACGTATCCCCGAACGATCAGAACAGGAGGCAAAAACCTAATTCCACCACCGCAACCTTCTGTATCCACGAGAACCCATCTTGGGGCCTGTTCCGGAGCTCCGCCGGAGGGGGCATCGACCACAGAGGGCTTCTACATCAACACCATAGCCCCTCCGATGAAGTGTGAGTAGTTTACTTCAGACCTTCGGGTCCATAGCTAGTAGCTAGATGGCTTCTTCTCTCTTTTTGGATCTCAATACAATGTTCTCCCCCCTCTCTCATGGAGATCTATTCGATGTAATCTTCTTTTTGCGGCGTGTTTGTTGAGACCGATGAATTGTGGGTTTATGATCCAGTATTATCTATGAAAAATATTTGATTCTTCTCTGAATTCTTTTATGTATGATTGAGTTATCTTTGCAAGTCTCTTCGAATTATCCTTTTTGGTTTGGCCAACTAGATTGGTAGTTCTTGCAATGGGAGAAGTGCTTAGCTTTGGGTTCAATCTTGCGGCGTCCTTACCCAGTGACAGAAAGGGTTGCAAGGCACGTATTGTATTGTTGCCATCGAGGATAACAAGATGGGTTTTTATCATATTGCATGAATTTATCCCTCTACATCATGTCATCTTGCTTAAGGCGTTACTCTGTTTTTAACTTAATACTCTAGATGCATGCTGGATAGCGGTCGATGAGTGGAGTAATAGTAGTAGAAGCAGAATCGTTTCGATCTACTTGTCTCGGACGTGATGCCTATATACATGATCATTACCTAGATATGATCATAACTATGCTCAATTCTGTCAATTGCTCAACAGTAATTTGTTCACCCACCATAGAATATCTATGCTCTTGAGAGAAGCCACTAGTGAAACCTATGGCCCCCGGGTCTACTCTCATCATATCAATCTCTATCGCTTTATTTACTTGCTTTGTTTTTACTTTGCCTTTTACTTTTTACTTTGCATCTATCTATCAAAAATACCAAAAATATTATTTATCATCTCTATTAGATTTCACTCTCGTAAGTGACCGTGAAGGGATTGACAACCCCTAATTGCTTTGGTTGCGAGTAGCTATCGTTTTGTGTAGCTACGAGGGACTTGTGCGTGGTCTCCTACTGGATTGATACCTTGGTTCTCAAAAACTAAGGGAAATACTTACGCTACTTTGCTGCATCATCCTCTCCTCTTCGGGGAAATCCAATGCAGTGCTCAAGAGGTAGCAAGAAGAATTTCTGGCGCCATTGCCGGGGAGGCTCACGCAAGCAAGTTAACCATACCAAGTACCCATCACAATCCCTATCTCTCGCATTACATTATTTGCCATTTGCCTCTCGTTTTCCTCTCCTCCACTTCACGCTTGCCGTTTTATTCGCCCTCTCTTTCCCAATCTCCTCCTCTCTTTCCCGGTTGCCTTTTTCCCATTGCCTTTCTGTTTGCTTGTGTGTTGGATTACTTGTTGTCGTGGCGCAAGATAATACCAAATTGTGTGATTTCTCGAATACCAATAATAATGATTTCCTTAGTACTCCGATTGCTCCTCTTAATAATGATGAGTCTTGTGAAATCAATACCGCTTTGTTGAATCTTGTTATGAAAGATCAATTTTCCGGCCTTCCTAGTGAAGATGCCGCTACTCGTCTAAACAATTTTGCTGATTTGTGTGATATGCAAAAGAAGAAAGATACGGATAACAATATTGTCAAATTGAAGTTATTTCCATTTTCACTTAGAGATCGTGCTAAAGTTTGGTTTTCATCTTTGCCTAAAAATAGTATTGATTCTTGGAACAAGTGCAAAGATGCTTTTATCTCTAAGTATTTTCCTCCCGCTAAGATTATCACTCTTAGGAACGATATCATGAATTTTAAAAAACTTGATCATGAGCATGTTGCCTAATCTTGGGAAAGAATGAAATTAATGCTTCGCAATTGCCCTACTCATGGTTTGAATTTATGGATGATCATACACAATTTTTATGCCGGATTGAATTTTGCTTCTAGAAATCTTTTAGATTCGGCCGTGGGAGGCACGTTTATGGAAATTACGTTAGGAAATGCTACCAAATTGCTTGATAATATTATGGCTAATTATTCTCAATGGCAGACCGAAAGATCTTCTAGTAAAAAAGTGCATGCTATAGACACTACAGGAATCAGCTACTTTGCCGTTTGCCACGACGGACGGCAAAGGCATGAACGGCGGACGGCAAAGGCCTTTGCCGTCAGCCGCGGACGGCAAAAGGCTCCGGCAAAGTAGGCTACGGTAAACAGCTACTTTGCCGTCTGCTTCCTGGCGGCTGACGGCAAAGGCCCTTTGCCGTCTGCGTCGGACGGCAAAGAGAGCGGACGGCAATAATTGCGCTGTCAGTCCGTTAAGTGGCTAACGGCAGGCCTTTGCCGTCCGCCGCTGACGGCAAAATTTCTAGTGTCTTTGCCGTCCGCCATATGATGTCATCTACACGTCACTACATGGCAGGTTCTTTGTCGTCTGCCACTGATGGCAAAGTGCAGGTTCTTTGCCGTCCGCCACTGATGGCAAAGTCTTTGCCGTCTGCCACTGTAGGCAAACTGACCAAATGGGTCAGCTCCCAGGAAGCACAGCTAGATGCCATGTGTCTTCTTTGCCGTCCGCGGCAGACGGCAAAGAGCCCGTTGCCGTCGGTGGCAGACGGCAAAGAGCCTGCATATTGGCTCTTTTATCTGTTTTTTATTAAATCCAACAATTTTCATCACAAACATATATGACATATATAGATATATTTCAAAAGGCCATTACAGAGCAAACATATAAGATATCCAACACATAACTTCATCATCCAACCATATATATTACATGCATAGTTCCATCATACATAACAAGTTCAACATAGAGGCATCCAACCATATATATTACAACAGTTTCATCCAACGATACATGCATAGTTCAACGATACAAAAGAAACAGAGAAAGGAATAAGGAGCACTCCATCTATGCAAGCTTTCGTCAAGTGAATGAAATCTGCAAAATGAAAAATAAGAAAGTTAGAACAAGAAGAAGAGTAGAACAAGAAGAAGACTAGAACAAGAAGAGTAGAACAAGAAGAAGACTAGAACAAGAAGAGTATATCATTTATGAGCTAACTTACGTGAAATGGATCATATATGAGCTAACTAAGTTGAAATGGGTCGTTTATGAGCTAGCTAAGGTGAAATGGATCATTTATGAGCTAACTTAGTTGAAATGGGTCGTTTATGAGCTAACTAAGGTCAAATGGATCGTTTTTGAGGTAACTAAGGTGAAATGGATCGTTTTTTAGCTAAATTAGGTGAAATGGATCATTTATGAGCTAACTTAGTTGAAATGGATCGTTTTTGAGCTAACTTAGGTGAAATGGATCATTTATGAGCTAATTTAGTTGAAATGGATCTTTTTGAGCTAACTTAGGTGAAATGGATCATTTAAGAGCTAATTTAGGTGAAATGGATCGTTTTTTAGCTAACTTGGTGAAATGGATCGTTTATGAGCTAAATTAGTTGAAACGGATCGTTTATGAGATAACCTAGGTAAGATGGGTCATTTTGGAGTTAACCTAGGTGAAATGGGTCATTTTAAAGCTAACGTAGGTAAAATGGATCATTTAGGAGCTAATCTAGGTAAAATGGGTCATTTTTGAGCTAACTTGGATGAACTGGATCATTTATAAGCTAACCTAGGTAAAATGGGTCATTTTAGAGCTAACTTAGGTAAAATGGATCGTCTATGAGCTAACTAAGCTAATTATGCAATTTTTGACATAAGTAAGCTAAGTACAGATCGTTTTAGAGCTAACTTAGGTAAAATGGATGGTTTTGGAGGTCAGTAAGCTTATTAAGTCATTTTGGAGGAGAAGAAGCTAAGTCTAGGTCATTATGGTAAGCATTGGAGGAAATAAAGCTAAGTCTAGGTCTTTATGCATGTGTTAAGCAAAACACTAGATAAACTTACCAAGATCTAGGAGGTGTAGGAGCGGGGTGGCTCGTGTCGGTAGCTGGAGAAGGATCGTGCGATGCTTGTCTGGAGTTACGCTGCACCAAAGATCATTTCCAATGTCTTGTTAGCATGATGACACTCAAATGTTAAGACTAGCAAGTAATGTCCATTCAAATAAAACTCATCGTGGTCCCAGGAGCAATCACTGGCATCGGCGGAGCGGTCTGACCTGTCTTCTCGCACACAGACTGCACATTTGGTTTTGACGACTCAGTCATACTAGTTAGTAATGAGACAAACACTACATGCATGTTTTGGCTAATCTGCATAAGAAACTTACCACAAGGAGCTTGTACATGGCCCTTGCCTGCATGTCATTCCGTGCCCTCTCCTCCTCCATCATCTTTGTCGTCCTCTCCTCCAACTCCTGCTGCCTCTCCGCCGCCTCCGCCAGAAGTTTCTCCGTTCTATCTCTCTCACTCTGTATAGCAGCCTGCAGCACCACTCACATGACCATTTGTAATCATTGATGGAAGCGCACACAATGTAATGGAGAAAGATAACTGAGTACGTATCACTAACCTTGATGGCGAGTTGCACTGGCTGTTCACGAGGCCTTACCTCAGACCACGCTCCCGACCAGTGCCCACCATCTTTCAACACCTGCCATGACAAACAGTAAACGAAATTAGTACAACATAAAAAAAGACCGACATGAATAATAATATGTGTATCACTTAAGTGTATCATCATCAAGTACAACATAAAAAAATGTAATACCTGACACTACTAATAATCTCAATCAATATCATCAATAAATGCATAATCATCATCATCACTATAATCAATGACGGGCTCATAGGGTTCATTGGCATCAACATGTGCAAGGCCACCTTGACGTAATCGGTCAAGCATTGACAGGTCATCCGCAGCAGTAACCTCTTCTTGTTCCGGCTCTTCTTGTTCCTCCTCTGGGGTGATGTCAGATTCATTGTCGCTGTCTACTTCAATGTTTTGGGGTGAAGTATAGCGGTTCTTGAAATGCTTTTTGGAAAGATGTGCCTCTTGGAAGAATTCTCCTTCATATGTGTCTGGGTTAATGTGAGGTTCATAATCCTCTTCCTTTGGGGGAGAAAGTCTAGCACGTGGCGGCACTTCATAAACGACATCCCAACCTTTCAGATTTGGATTAGTTTGGCAGGCCCACGGTAGATAGAATACTTGGGTCGCCTGTTAAGCCATAATATAGACATCAGGAACATCTAAATGAGTGCTTTGGTTGATTTCAACTAGCCCTACATGTTCATTAGTCCTTCTAGTCTCCTTCGGCTGAAACCAATAACATTTGAAGACTACGACATTCGGTGGGTTTTCACCATAGAACAGAACTTCATAAATTGCTTCAACTCTCCCATAATACTCGGTACCTCCTTCGCCGATAGCAGATACACAACAATTTGTTGAATTTCGGTCGGCCATAGATAGCTCTTTGCCATAGGTGCGAAAGCAATACCCGTTGATGTCGTACTTGTCAAATGAACGGACCTTATAGTCAAAACCATTAGCGACTTGTCTCAATTCGGCGTCCATAGACTCTGAATTAGCCTACAAGTTTAATATGAAAGGATTGTTGCATTATGCACAAATTAGCAAATGAAATGAAATTGTCTAATAGAAATTACCGTTTGTTTGAACCAAGAGATGAAACCGGGATAGCCACCTCCTTGCTTTGCGAGAAGCTCATACTCTTCGACGGAATCCTTTTGGATCTCCGCTCCATACGAGAATATGGCGACGTATCGACTGTATGACATATCCAGGAATAAGAGTAGTTCAAAGGAAATAGAAGTTGCGAAACAATGTACCGAGAACTTACTCGATGTACGGCCGCACTTCTATCAGGTTGTTGAAGATATACAACGAAATGGTCCGCCATTCTTCGTTATCCAAAGATAGTGGATGTGAAACACTAGCTGGTGCGAGATTCCCTTTGAATAGGCTGAGGTTGGATCCACCCTTTTTAGGCTCGTCAGCATTGTACCGAGGCTTCGGATTATGCAAATGACGATTTTTGGCTTCGTAGTGCGCTGTTACGAAGTTTGCCGCTTCCTCTGTGATGAATGCCTCAGCCATCGATGCTTCGATTCTACGTTTATTTTTACATTTTTCTCGAAGCGTCTTCTGCATCCTCTCAGTTGGGTAGCACCAACGATTTTGCACGCCCCCCCCCCCAATCTTGCCTCGGTCGGGAGATGCAAAATCAAATGCTGCATTGGATTAAAGAAGCCCGGTGGAAAGATCTTCTCTAACTTGCAGATCAACTCCGGCGCCAACTCTTCCATTTCTTCTAGCACGCCAGGCGATAGTTCTTTCGCACAAAGAACACAGAAGAAATAGCTGAGTTCTGCCAGTACTAGCCATTCATCCTCAGGGATGAAGCCACACAACATCACCGGCATTACCCGCTCAATCCATATGTGCCAATCATGACTCTTGAGACCAAATATCTTCAGTTTATCAAGATTCGCTCCCCTCTTTAGATTCGCTGCATACCCATCGGGGAACATCAACTGCTGTTGCACCCACAAGAGAATTTCCTTCATAGCTGGCCTTCCAAGATTGAACCATGCCTTTGGCTTCGTCCAGTTCTGCTTTCCTTTCGGTTCTTTCATGTTTTGTAACGGCCTATCACATAGCGCCTCCAGATCGACTCTAGCCTTAGTATTATCCTTTGACTTCCCATCTATGCCGAACAATGTACCAAAAAGTGCCTCGGCAATATTCTTCTCAGTGTGCATCACGTCGATGTTGTGTGGGCAAAGGAGGTCTTTGAAGTAAGGCAGATCCCATAAGCATGTTTTGTGAGTCCACGCGTGCTTAGTATTATACCCCTTGAAGTACCCTGGACGTTGTGGATCTGGCTCGAGAGTGTTTAACTGATCCAGGGCCTGTTGGCCTGTCAATGCAGGTGGTGCAGAGTTTTTGACAACTCTACCCCTAATGAAGTTCTTCTTGTCTTTCCTGAACTTATGGCGAGGATCCAGGAACTGTCTATGCATGTCGAAGCAAGAAAACTTGCGACCGGCCTGAAGCCAACGAAACTCAAGAGCTCCCTTGCATGTGGGGCACGGGAACCTTCCATGCACACACCAACCAACGAATAGTGCATACGCCGGCAAGTCATGCGTCGAGTACATGTACCAGACACACATTATGAAGTTCCGTTTGCTAAAGGCGTCGTATGTCTTGAACCCATTATCCCAGGATTCTTGCAATTCATCCTTAAGCAGCTGCATGTACACATTCATATTTTTGCCCGGATAGTTGGGTCCTGGAATTATCAACGTCAGGAAAATGTTCTTTCTTTGCATAATCTGTCCGGGGGGGAGATTGAGTGGAAAGACAAATACGGGACAACAACTGTATTGGGCTGCCGTCATACCAAACACACTGAACCCATCCGTGCTGATGCCGACTCGAGGATGCCTCGGATCTGCCGCTTTGTCAGCATGTAATTCATCAAACTTTTTCCACGCAACACCATCCGATGTGTGTACCATCATCAGATTCCCATCTGCATCTAGTTCGGTTCTTTTGCCTGTTTTGTGCCATGTCATCTGTCTGGCCGTCTCTTCGACCATGAAAAGACGTTGAAGTCTTGGTATGATTGGCATATACCGAAGAACACTAACGGGGATTTTGGTCTGTGTCTTCTCACCCATACCGTTGTCTACCACAATATACCTGGAAGACTTGCAAATGGGATAATAGTTCAAGTCCGCATAGTCAAGCCTAAATAAGGCACATCCTTTCTCACAGGCATGTATCTTCTCATAGGGCATCTTCAGTGCACGGAGGATTTTGTCCGACTGGTACAGGTTTGCAGGCATTACATGGCCTTTGGGTAGAAAGCGTCCAAATACTGTCATAATTGCGTCATAGCATTCTCTGCCCAAGTTGAACTGAGCCTTCAGAGCCATTACTTGTGAGATGGCATCCAACTGACAAAGCTCAGTGTGCTCGTGGAGCGGACGTTTCGAAGACTCCAACATTTCATTGAAGGCCTTTGCAGATTCCTCCATCTCCTCGTCCGAATCCCGAGCATCATCATAGCCTTGCACCATGTTTTCCATCCCGGTACCATGCTCGTTGGTGCGATGACGATCCACCTCAGCTCGGTCACGTTGGGCAGACTCACCATGAAATGTCCACACCGTATAATCGAGCGTAAAACCACTCTTCTGGAGGTGTTTGCCCATTTCAGCCTCTGTCTTCTTTTCCCAATTGCCGCAACGGAAACAGGAGCACCAGGTTTTCTTTTGGCCATTTTCAAATGCGGCTTGCACAAACCCCTTAGTTTTTGTGAACCATTCAGCGCTCCATTTGTTCTGACCAGTGTGACCGGTATACATCCAAGCACGGTCACTCATCTTGACTTTCAGAGCTACTGGACACACAACAATTATATATGTAATTCACCATGTATATATTCATCAGTTGATCTACTTTGTCAATTTTATTACGTCCATGCAACCTACACTCTAATAGGTAATGATAGGTCCTAATCCCACCCGTGTATGTGTAGATTGGGTTCATTTTCCCATGCTATGCTCCGGATCCGATGCAAAATTTCGGCAGCACCTCCCCGCTGTTCTCCTGATACACGTCTCTGCAATAAACAGAGAGGATGTGTACCCGGAGAACAACATGGGAGGCACTGACGAAATATATGCGTCGGATCCGGAGCAAAGCATATGGGAAAACGAACCCAATCTACACATACTCGGGCTGTCCATGGATAGCGTTGGACAATTCGAAAGAATCAAGGTTATAAATATGCAAATGCATGCATATTTATAACTATGACGCATTCGAACGGGAGACACATATTGGTTACGCATACTGATGATTCAAGACACATATATAGCTAGCTATCAAGTTTCATCGGAATAGATCAAATAATTAATGGGGGAGGAGGACATGTCATTTGTGCTCACCCACGAACGAAGGGGTAGAGCTCATCAAACGCACGGCGAGGTCGTCGAACACCAAACCTCGCAACGATGAAACAACTGCACATTTAAAACTACCCGATCAACACAATTATATATGATGTTTTTCATAACAAAATCAAAAAATATATGACCTAACTAATAATTAACAAATATATGACCCCGTCGGCCTCTGGAAGGCCAAAGAACACCTTTTCGGGAGGTGTCGGGGGTCGGGGTGTCGTGTCGGTGTCGGGGTGCCGTGTCGGGGTCGG
>NC_041387.1:460764997-460779629 GCF_002162155.2 Triticum dicoccoides | reverse complement strand
CAAAGATCCAGTAGGCAGACGACAAAGATTAGGCGGACGGCATACAGCAGCGGGGCCCAGCTGGGCTCTTTGCCGTCTGCCTTCTGGACCTTTGCCGTCCGCTGGCGGACGGCAAAGAAATGGCTGATGGCAATCAGGGAATTTGCCGTTAGCCTGTTCTTTGCCGTCCGCTGGCTGACGGCGAAGAGCAGGCTGACGGCAAATTCCCTAATTCCAGTAGTGAGAAGAAATCAATGTTTTGAGTGAAAATATGGATGAACTTATGAAGATGTTTGCTCCTAAAAATACTCCTCTTGATCCCAGTGATATGCCTTTGTCTACTTTGCTTGAGAATAATAATGAATCTATGGATGTGAATTTTGTTGGTAGGAATAGTTTTGGAAACAACGCGTATAGAGGGAATTTTAATCCTAGGCCTTATCCTAGTAATCCTTCTAATAATTATGGAAATTCCTACAACAACTCTTATAGAAATTTTAATAAGATACCCTCTGAATTTGAGAGTAGTGTTAAAGAGTTTATGAATTAACAAAAGAATTTTAATGCTTTGCTTGAAGAGAAATTGCTTAAAGTTAAAGATTTGGCTAGGAACGTTGATATAATTTCTCTTGAAATAGATTCTTTAAAGCTTAGATCTATTCCTCCTAAGCATGATATCAATGAGTCTCTCAAACCCATGAGAATTTCCATTGATGAGTGCAAAGAAAGAACCGCTAGGATGCGTGCTTCCAAAGATGCCTTTATTAAAGCATGTTCTTCCAATTCCTATGAAAATCAAGATGGAGATCTAAAAGTTATTGATGTGTCCCCCATTAAATCTTTGTTTTGCAATATGAATCTTGATGAAACTGATTATGATCTTCCTTTACCTAGAATGCGTTCTAAGAATTCGGAGTTTCTAGATCTTGATGATGAAATTGATGAAAGTGGGATTGAAATAAATAAAAACCGAGATGTTGCTAAACCCACTATTTTGGATCTCAAGGAATTTAATTATGAAAATTGCTCTTTGATTGGTTGTATTTCCTTGTTGCAATCCGTGCTAGATTCTCCTCATGCTTATAGTCAAAATAAGGCATTTACCGAACACATTGTTGATGCCTTGATGCAATCTTATGAAGAAAAACTTGAGTTGAAAGTTTCTATCCCTAGAAAACTCTATGATGAGTGGGAACCTACTATTAAAATTAAAATTAAAGATTATGAGTTTCATGCTTTGTGTGATTTGGGTGCTAGTGTCTCTACTATTCCCAAAGCTTTGTGTGATTTGCTAGATTTCCATGATTTTGATGATTGCTCTCTAAACTTGCATCTTGCAGATTCCACTATTAAACAACCTATGGGAAGAATTAATGATGTTCTTATTGTTGCAAATAGGAATTATGTGCCCGTAGATTTTATCGTTCTTGATATAGATTGCAATCCTTCATGTCCTATTATTCTTGGTAGACCTTTCCTTAGAACGATTGGTGCAATTATTGATATGAAGGAATGGAATATTAGATTTCAATTTCCCTTAAAGAAGGGTATGGAACACTTCCCTAGAAAGAAAATAAAATTACCATATGAATCTATCATGAGAGACACTTGTGGATTGCCTACCAAAGATGGCAATACCTAGATCTATCCTTGCTTTTATGCCTAGCTAGGGGCGTTAAACAATAGCGCTTGTTGGGAGGCAAC
The DNA here is from genome assembly GCF_002162155.2 of Triticum dicoccoides. Lineage (NCBI taxonomy): Eukaryota > Viridiplantae > Streptophyta > Magnoliopsida > Poales > Poaceae > Triticum > Triticum dicoccoides. The sequence continues at coordinate 460,777,946 of NC_041387.1, read as the reverse complement.
CCAATTTCATTTTGTGTTTTTTGTTTTTTCTTCTGTTTAGAAATAAATAATCCATCTAGCTTCTATTTGTATGTGGTTTTATCTTTTAATTAGTGTTTGTGCCAAGTAGAACCTATAGGATAACCTACGATGATAGTTGATTCGATTCTGCTGAAAAACAGAAACTTTGTGCGCACGAATATAATTTTGTTAAATCATAGGAACGTGATTTTGCGTTGATTCTTTTTCTGTTCAATAAACGAATTTTCCAGGACTTCCTATTTTGGTAGAATTTTTAGTGTTCCAGAAGTTTGCGTTAGTTACAGATTGCTACAGACTGTTCTGTTTTTGACAGATTCTGTTTTACGTGTGTTGTTTGCTTATTTTGATGAATCTATGGCTAGTAAAATAGTTTATAATCCATAGAGAAGTTGGAATACAGTAAGTTTAACACCAAAATAAATAAAGAATGACTTCATTACAGTACCTTGAAGTAGTTCTTTGTTTTCTTTCTCTAACGGAGCTCACGAGATTTCTGTTGAGTTTTGTGTTGTGAACTTTTCAAGTTTTGGGTGAACTCTTTTGATGGATTATGGAACAAGGAGTGGCAAGAGCCTAAGCTTGGGGATGCCCATGGCACCCCTAAGATAATCCAAGGACACCAAAAAGTCAAAGCTTGGGGATGCCCCGGAAGGCATCCCCTCTTTCGTCCACTTCCATCGGTAATTTAATTGGAGCTATATTTTTATTTAGCACATGATATGTGTTTTGCTTGGAGCGTCTTGTATTATTTGTGTCTTTGCTTGTTAGTCTACCACAATCATCCTTGCTGTACACACCTTTTGAGAGAGCCATACATGAATTGGAATTTTTTAGAATACTCTATGTGCTTCACTTATATCTTTTGAGCTTGATAGCTTTTGCTCATAGTACTTCACTTATATCTTTTGAGCGTGATAATTTTTGCTCTAGTGCTTCACTTATATCTTTTAGATCATGGTGGTGGATTTGTTTTAAAGAAACTATTGATCTCTCATGCTCCACTTAGATTATTTTGAGAGTCATTAATAGCATGGTAATTTGCTTAATGTTAATATACTTGGTATTCAAGATATGTGAAACTTTCTTTTGAGCGAATTGAATACTAAGATAAGTTTGATGCTTGATAATTGTTTTGAGATATGGAGGTGATAATATCAAAGTCGTGCTAGTTGGGCGATTATGAATTTGAGAAATACTTGTGTTGAAGTTTGCAAGTCCCGTAGCATGCACGTATGGTTAAAGTTGTGTAACAAATTTGAAACATGAAGTGTACCTGGCTTGTGCATCCTAATGAGTGGCAGTCAGCGACGAGCGATGGTCTTTTCCTACCAATCTATCCCCCTAGGAGCATGCGCGTAGTACTTGATTTTTGATGACTTCTAAATTTTTGCAATAAGTGTATGAGTTCTTTTGACTAATGTTGAGTCCATGGATTATACGCACTCTCACCTTTCCGCCTTTGCTAGCCTCTTCGGTACCATGCATTGCCCTTTCTCACCTTGAGAGTTGGCGCAAACTTCGCCGGTGCATCCGAACCCCGTGATATGATACGCTCTGTCACACATAAACCTCCTTATATCTTCCTCAAAACAGCCACCATACCTACCTATTATGGCATTTCCATAGCCATTCCGAGATATATTGCCATGCAACTTCCACCATCATCATCATGGCATACATTACTTTTGTCATATTGCCATTGCATGATCATGTAGTTGACATCATATTTGTGGCAAGGCCATCATGCACTATTCTTCATACATGTCACTCTTGATTCATTGCACCATCCCGGTACACCGCCGGAGGCATTCATATAGAGTCATATCTTGTTCTAAGTTTTGAGTTGTAATCCTTATGTTGTAATCAATAGAAGTGTGATGATCATCATTATTAGAGCATTGCCCAAACAAAAAAATAAAAAAGAGAAAGACCAAAAAAAGGCCCAAAAAAGGGCAATGCTACTATCTCTTTTTCCACACTTGTGCTTCAAAGTAGCACCTTGTTATTCATGTAGTGAGTCTCATATATTGTGCTTCAAAGTAGCACCTTGTTCTCCATGTAGTGAGTCTCATAAGTTGCCTTTTTATACTAGTGGGAATTTTTCATTATAGAACTTGGCTTGTATATTCCTACGATGGGCTTCCTCAAATGCCCTAGGTCTTCATGAGCAAGCAAGTTAGATGCACACCCACTAATTTTTTTTGTTGAGCATTCATAGCTCTAGTGCATCCGTTGCATGGCAATCCCTACTCCTCATGTTGACATCAATTGATGGGCATCTCCATAGCCCGTTGATTAGCCTCGTCAATGTGAGACTTTCTCCTTTTTTTTGTCTTCTCCACACAATCCCCACCATCATATTCTATTCCACCCATAGTGCTATATCCATGGCTCACACTCATGTATTGCGTGAAGGTTGAAAAAGTTTGAGATTATTTAAGTATGAAACAATTGCTTGGCTTGTCATCGGGGGTATAGAAGTTGGGAACATCTCTGTGTGACGAAAATGAAGCATAGCCTAACTATATGATTTTGTAGGGATGAACTTTCTTTTGCCATGTTATTTTGAGAAGACATGATTGCTTTGATTAGTATGCTTGAAGTATTATTATTTTTGTGTCAATATGAACTTTTGTCTTGAATCTTTCAGATTTGAATATTCATATCACAATTAAGAAGAGCAGGAATTAAGCTTGGGGATGCCTGATACATCTCCAATGTATCTATAATTTTTGATTGCTCCATCCTACTTTATCTACTGTTTTGGACTATATTGGGCTTTATTTTCCACTTTTATATTTTTTTGGGCCTAACCTATTAACCGGAGGCCCAGCCCAGAATTGCTGTTTTTTGCCTATTTCAGTGTTTCGAAGAAACGAAATATCAAACGGAGTCCAAACGGAATAAAACCTTCGGGAACGTGATTTTCTCACCGAAAGTGATCCAAGAGACTTGGACCCTACTCCAAGAAGTGCCAGAGGCGGTCACGAGGGTGGAGGGCGCGCCCCCTACCTCGTGGACCCCCTGCTGCTCCACCGACGTACTCCTTCCTCCTATATATACGTATGTATCCCCAAACGATCAGAACAGGAGCCAAAAAACTAATTCCACCGCCGCAACCTTATGTATCCACGAGATCCCATCTTGGAGCCTGTTCCGGAGCTCCGCCGGAGGGGGCATCCACCACAGAGGGCTTCTACATCAACACCATAGCCCCTCCGATGAAGTGTGAGTAGTTTACTTCAGACCTTCGGGTCCATAGCTAATAGCTAGATGGCTTCTTCTCTCTTTTTGGATCTCAATACAATGTTCTCCCCCTCTCTCGTGGAGATCTATTCGATGTAATCTTACTTTTGCGGTGTGTTTGTTGAGACCGATGAATTGTGGGTTTATGATCCAGTATTATCTATGGAAAATATTTGATTCTTCTCTGAATTCTTTTATGTATGATTGAGTTATCTTTGCAAGTCTCTTCGAGTTATCAATTTTGGTTTGGCCAACTAGATTGGTAGTTCTTGCAATGGGAGAAGTGCTTAGCTTTGGGTTCAATCCTGCGGTGTCCTTACCCAGTGACAGAAAGGGTTGCAAGACACGTATTGTATTGTTGCCATCGAGGATAACAAGATGGGTTTTTATCATATTGCATGAATTTATCCCTCTACATCATGTCATCTTGCTTAAGGCGTTACTCTGTTTTTAACTTAATACTCTAGATGCATGCTGGATAGCGGTCGATGAGTGGAGTAATAGTAGTAGATGCAGAATCGTTTTGATCTTCTTGTCTCGGACGTGATGCCTATATACATGATCATTACCTAGATATGCTCATAACTATGCTCAATTCTGTAAATTGCTCAATAGTAATTTGTTCACCCACCGTAGAATATCTATGCTCTTGAGAGAAGCCATTAGTGAAACCTATGGCCCCCAGGTCTACTCTCATCATATCAATCTCTATCGCTTTAGTTACTTGCTTTGTTTTTTTACTTTGCCTTTTACTTTTTACTTTGCATCTATCTATCAAAAATACCAAAAATATTATTTATCATCTCTATCAGATCTCACTCTCGTAAGTGACCGTGAAGGGATTGACAACCCCTAATTGTGTTGGTTGCGAGTAGCTATCGTTTTGTGTAGGTACGAGGGACTTGTGCGTGGTCTCCTACTGGATTGATACCTTGGTTCTCAAAAACTGAGGGAAATACTTACGCTACTTTGCTGCATCATCCTGTCCTCTTCGGGAAAATCCAACGCAGTGCTCAAGAGGTAGCATCACACAATGTGCCGAACACCTTGCTGACGTGGTGGACATGCGAGGTGGACATGCGAACGCCCTCCGCCCGGTCGCATCACCTTAAGAAATGGAGTTGAGATTTCCTCGGGAAGCGCGAGTAAGGGTGACGGTGATGAGGCGGGAGATGTAGGACGTGGCCAGAAAGAGGAGGCCAGTGGCGGCCTGGGACGGTGGGAGAACGACGAGAAGTCTTGCTAGTTCAATCAAGCCAGCGATGGCTGTAGAACCATCGCCGAACGGGACAAGGATAACCGCGTGCGGGGTGCCCAGGGCGTGACGCGAATGTGACAAGGATGGGGCCGCGACGCACGAGGACGGTTGCGGGCGGCGGAAGGCGGAGGCACGAGCTAACTTGGGCCTAGCTAGTTGTTGTATTTGGTGGACCGGAAGCCCGTGGCCCTTTCGATGACACGGAAAGCTCCGCACTCGCGCAAAACATAGCTCGGGACAGGACCTCCTATACGCCGTTTATTGTGGTGAAGAGTCGTGGTTTTGCACAGGGCAGCTCACCTGGGCCAGCCCATTTGCTCTGGCTCCTCCGTCATGAGGTGGAAAATAGCAAAAAAGAACAGCGCGCTAGCTATAGGAATTGAACACGTGACCTCTCGTAGTTGCAGGCCTTGCGTTAGCCACAGCGACTTGCTAACCCAATTTCAAGGTTTAAAGTGCGAAAATTAAGGAACATACCAACAACTTGTCAGAACTTAAAAACAAGAACCACATCGAAAGTAATGCCTCAGATTTGGTGCCAAAAGGGCAGCCCAGTATCTATGAACCACTAGTTAAAGGCACGTGCCATGCATATGTAAGGATTATTGCGACAAGTTGTATGTTGAGAGGAATTTTTTTGATACTTTAAATTGCTTATCACATGTGTCACGTGATACATTGAGAGGGATTGAAGGCATTTTTATTTACTATATAATCAGGTTCTTAGTATTTATTCATTCGCAAAAAAAAGGTTCTTAGTATTTATTAACTTATATTTTTCATGTAAAGTTCACAAACATGCATGCATACAGTTATTAGTCTGTCTAATCGAGTAGATGCTTGCCTAAAAAAATATTGGTGAGAACAATGGGAAAGCTTGGCAATAATGTTCGTAAAATGAATTCATAAGAGAAAGTAGAAAAATAGAGAGGCTGAGGGTCATTTTCTTTAAAAAAAGTGTCAAAGCAGCCTTTAGGCTCTCAGGCACTAGTGGGGTGTTCTCTAGCATAGCAAAAGGTTTCAAAAAAATGATACCAAGATTTGCACATCGTAAAAACAAAAAGCAGCGAACGTCAATAAATGTTAATGCAAATCAATATAAACATGCCAGAGTTCTTTTTTTTTACACATGCCCTATTTTTTTATAAAAAAGTACCAGTTTAGTAAATATGCAGATTACTACATGTGTTATTTTTGACAAATAAAAATATGAGAAAATACTTCTGGCACCAGTAGTATTGATGCCCGAGAGTTAAACTTTGAAAGTATCAAAGTTTTTTTTAGTACAACACATATATTAATCTTCTATTTTACGTGTTGTTTATAATCTGCTAAAGCATCGGTACCGAGGCTGCAATGCATGTGTCTGTGGCTGTGGGGCAGCGTTGCATAGTACTCCTTGCCTGGTACTGTGGTTGTGGGGCAGCGTTGCATAGTACTGCTTGCCTGGTACTGTGGCTGTGGGGCAGCGTTTCTTTTTGTCAACTGGGCCTGCGGCACATTTCCAGTGCCCGGCAGAAGAATCGAGAGCCTGCAAGTACTCTGCCGCGCTGGCAATCTAGCAGCACGAAAATGGAACCCCACCGCGAATCCCTGCGCGCTCAGCCGTTAGATTGCCCTATCCTATGGTCTATATGCGGCCACGTAGTCCTCTATCTAAAGCAATTGAATCTGAGCCCTTCGTTTACATACATCCAACGATCTATATAACTTCATATTGGTACACTATATAGGAGTATAGATAACTCGCTGCACATTTTATATTTTTCTAAACTTTCATGATTTTGGAAACTTATGAGTTTTACGGGGAAAATGGAACAAAAGTGAATAGGAGAACATTTTTGGAATCTGAAAATACAATATTTTTTTAAAAAAACAAGATTTTTTGTAAACGTTAACATTTTCCAAACTTATGATTTTTTTACAAAAAATCAAAAACATTTTCTGATATTCCCCCAAACATTTTTGAATTTGCGAATTTTAAACATGAATAGTTTTTAAATTTGTGAACAAATTTATGAAACGGCAGCATTTACTGAATTTGTGAACAAATTTAGAAAATAAGAACATATTTTAAAGTTATCGAGCATTTTTGAATTTGCGACGAATTAAAAAATGCGAACCTTTTTTGAATTTTAATTTTTTTTTGAATGATGAACATTTCTTTAATATGCAAATAAATTAAAAAAATGAGAACCTTTGTATTGAAGTTCTTAAACATTTTTTATTTGTGAATAAAATTAAAATGCGAATGTTGTTTTAAATTCTTAAATTTTATGAATTTTCGAACATTTTTCAAAAGAAGCAAACAAATTTGATATTTTTTAAAATCATGTTATTTTCAAATGAAGTGAACAAAATCTGAATTTCTAAACTTTTTTAGAATTTCTGAACAAAACTTTTTTGGAATTTAATATAATTTTGAAAAATAAAATGTTAAATAAAATAAAAAATGAAACATAAAAAAAAGTAAAAAATGATAATGAGAGATATAGAAAAAATAAAAAAATAAACTGGAATTGAAAAAACCGCCTACCAGAAGGTTTCCAAACCGAAAAAGAAAAACGGCTAAAAAACATCATGGTTCCCTAAACCAGTACAACTGAAACGCTTAACGGGCCGGCCCACCCTCGAATAGTAGCTCAATCACTTCGGCGAAACAGCGAGCGGTAAATAGGGTTTTCCCTTGGCCAAGGCACTTTTGTCAAAAAAAAAAAGAGTACCTCGAGGCGCACGGCTCAAGCTCCTTTATGAATTCTCCACGCTTGACGAGCGACCGGAAGGACAAAACAGGGAAGAATATCATATGAAAACCGACGTACAAAGAAAACTCCGTGGAAACCCCATCTGGAAATTTCAAAAATTCTGAAAAAAATGTGAGATGTTAAGAGAATGATGTTGTGCTGCCATGTGAAATTTTAACCTTAGGGGATGCGAGGTATGAAAAGACAAACTCAACAAAGCTCACATTCGGTAATGTACTAAAATTTAAAATTTTGCATGACAATAGAACATCATCCTCTTAACATCTCATATATTTTTATATTTTTTGAAAAAATTAAAACATGGTCATCTTCCATCGAATGTTGGTTTCGGTAATGATATTTTCGGGACAAAACAGACCACCAGCTGCTCGCCGTCCTACTCCTACTAGCGCGGATCCCACCTTTGGCATCCCACTAAACGGCTTGATTGTATTGTTTACTATTTATTCCGAGTTGAAATTGCTTTCAAGTGTGAGGGAACATTCACAAATTAGCAGAAGGTAATGGATTTACTTTGTTGCTGATGAACAAGGTGGACTCGAACACAGACGCGACAGACTCGAAACACTGACTGCAACATCGGACCATTCGCACACAAGATTAGAGCACTAGACAGCCTGACTGATTTTATTTCATCGCGACGACCGGGCGAAACTCCACACCACTGCTCTGCAGACTGCAGTCCATCTCATCGCGCAGGAGCGAGCAAGCCGACGCCTAGCCGGAGATCTGGATGGACTTGACCTCGGGCTTCTCGGCCTCCTCCTTGGGCACGGTGACGGTGAGCACGCTGTTCTCCATGGACGCCTTCACCTGCTCCGCCTTGGCGTTCTCCGGGAGCCGGAACCTGCGCAGGAACTTGCCGCTGCTGCGCTCCACGCGGTGCCAGGTGTCCGTCTTCTCCTCCTGCTCCTTGTTCCGCTCGCCGCTATCTGGAGGATGTTGCCGTCCTCCACCTCCACCTTCACCTCCTCCTTCGTCAGCCCCGGCACGCCTTGGGCGTCTCCTTCCAGTCAATCCGCGCGCTGGCGAAGGCCGCCGTGTCAGAGGAGGTGCGCGGGACGAGGCTGCCGCTGCCGCCGGAGCCGAAGGGGAAGCCGTCGAAGGGGTCCCAGAGGTCGAGGGAGAAGGGGTCGAACACGTTGGTGCGACGGATCAGCGACATTGTCGGTGGGGATTCGAGCTGCTGGTCGAAGGAATCGACGATTTAGCTGGTGTTAGGAAGCGGAAGGGTGAGCGATTGATTTGGGAGGGATCGTTCTTTGATCGGTGCTTTTGTTCAGACTTTCTTGGGTTTCTGTCGGTCGGGACGGGAGAATTTATAGAGGGCTGGGGATTGTATGGAGAAAAGGAGAAAACAAGCTTCTGGAGAATTCTCTCGTCTTCTCCTGAAGACTCGAGGCCACTGGATTGCGTTCGTCGTTTGGGACGGATTTGGTTTGGTCCGGACTCATGGAGAAGACACCAGCAGCTTCTGGACTCTCAAGTAGTAGAATTGGGAATTTCCTATATGACGCACGTTGTGTCAAACTGTCGGGGATTCGCACGGAGGGTCACGAGAGAGCGACGCGATATGGGCAGGCCCCTTAGGTGTTAGCGTAGCTTTTACGGACGGGTGGTTTTCTCCCGGGTTTGGAACTAGAAGGTTTCTTTAATCGGTTTTTCTTTTTTCCTGTTGTTTTCTGTGGCTGGTTTTCTTTTAGGTGTTTTCTCTTTCTTTTTTCCTTTTTGTTTCTTTTTTTAATTTTCGTTTTTATTTTTTCTGTTTTTTTCCTTTTCCGTTTCTTTTTCAAAAATTTGACAATTTAAATAATGTTTAGAATCAAAATTCTTTGCAATTTCGAAAATAAGTTTGGGGTTTTTAAAAAAAATTCATGTTTGAAAAAAAGTTCACATATTTTAAAAAAATGTTCGTGTTTTAAAAAAAAATCATTAATTTTGAAGAAATGTTCGTTTTTTAAAAAACGTTCCCAAATTTTAGAAAATCTTTGTTTTTTCAAAATAATTGTAAATTACAAAACGTTCATGTTTTCAAAAAATGTTCATGCTTTAAAAAAATGTTCTCTAATTTTAGAAAATGTTCGCCTTTTCAAAATGTTTGCAAATTTTAAAAAAATGTTCACAAATTTTGGAAATGCTCGTGTTTTCAAAAATGTTCATACATTTCGAAAAATGTTCTTGTTTTAAAAAATGTTCGTAAATTTTAGAAAATATTCACGTTTTCCAAGATAATGTTTGCAATTTGAAAAATTGTTCTTATTTCTAATAAATCACGCTTTCAAAATAATGTTTGCAATTTTAAAAAATGTTCAAAATTTTGACAAAAATATTTGCAAAAATAATAGTTGTTCAAGTTTTTTGAAAAATGTTCGTGTGATCGGAAAAAAATTAGTTTTTGAAACATTCTCATATGTTTTTTAAAACTGTTCGTGGTTTCAAAAAACATTTTCGAAATTTGAAATATGTACATTGTTAAGAAAATACATTAGCTACAGTACTGCTACAGTGCCATTTTACTCAGCTGCAGCATGCCTATACGCGATGATAGTTCTTAAACATGTGCGCTGCTACTATGTAACTAATAGTAGTTTGGTGTGATGGCTGTTGTCGTGCTCACCGCCGCGCGAGGTCCGGGGTTCGACTCCGAGCTGGCGCGAACTTTACTTTTTCTCTTTTTGATCCCGCCATACAGTACACTACTGGGCCGGATACTGGGCCGGCCCAGGTCAGAGTCCCCTGTGCGTTTGATCGACAGTATGCCGCATAACGCGGCGCATAGGAGGATACTGGGCCGGCCCAGGTCAGAGTCCCCTGTGCGTTTGATCGACAGTATGCCGCATAACGCGGCGCATAGGAGGATACTGGGCCGGCCCAGGTCAGAGTCCCCTGTGCGTTTGATCGACAGTATGCCGCATAACGCGGCGCATAGGAGGATACTGGGCCGGCCCAGGTCAGAGTCCCCTGTGCGTTTGATCGACAGTATGCCGCATAACGCGGCGCATAGGATACACGGAACTTTACTTTTTCTCTTTTTGATCCCGCCATACAGTACACTACTGGGCCGGATACTGGGCCGGCCCAGGTCAGAGTCCCCTGTGCGTTTGATCGACAGTATGCCGCATAACGCGGCGCATAGGAGGATACTGGGCCGGCCCAGGTCAGAGTCCCCTGTGCGTTTGATGGACAGTATGCCGCATAACGCGGCGCATAGGAGGTCCATCCTGATCCTTCCAACAAAAAGAAGGGTAGATGTGCGTTTTGTCTAGAAAAAGGGGTAGAATTGTACTGATCCTCGTAAAATAATAAAACTGCGCTGATCGTAAGGAACAAGCAAATAAGTAAATCTACCGGTGCTAGGAGCTACCGACGAAGTCCCAACCAATCAAATGCTTTCACTTAACTTTGTGTGGGCCAACTATCTAATGGTATTGTTTTGTATTTGGCTAGTATCTGGTGCATTAAATTAAATCAATGTCAGATCCAACTGTATTATTGAGTGCATTTTTTATGCCTAGCCGTGCATGCATGCTGTAAAAACAATCCACACACAGAAAAAGCAAACATTTTATTTATCTTGGAAGATATTAATTCATTGATATATTTTGAATAAAAATTTCATTTTGAAATATTTTTACTTATTTGAATTCCTGACGACGCGATCTTTAAAATAAGATCAAACTTGAATACATTTCGAATTGAGTTCACTCATTTGTAATAAACAAATTTCACTCATTTCTTAAAAAATGATTTAACTTATTTATTTCACTTATTTCAATCATTTCAAAACACATTTCAATCATTTGAAAAAATTGGTTTCACTCATTTCAAAAAACGGATTTCACTACTTTCAATACAAAGACAATGTTCACTAAATTGAGATGTGAAACTTGTTATTTGAATACTTTTCGAATGACTTTACAATTCTTGCAACATATTTCACTCATTTCTTAAACACGTTTCACTTATTTCTTATAAAATGATTTAACTTATTTATTTCACTCATTTCAAAATACTTATTTCAGTCATTTCAACACACATATTTTAATCATTTGAAATAATTGGTTTCACTCATTTCAAAAAGCAGATTTCACTCCTTTCAATTCAAAGACAGTGTTCACTCAATTGAGATGTAAAACTTGTTATTTGAATACATTTCGAACGAGTTTAAAATTCTTGCAACCTATTTCAGTCATTTCTAATTAAAAAATCACTCGTTTCTTAAAAAATGATTTAACTTGTTTATTTCACTCATTTCAAAATACTTATTTCAGTCATATCAAAACACATATTTCAATCATTTGAAATAATTGGTTTCACTCATTTCAAAAAAACGGATTTCACTCCTTTCAATTCAAAGACGGTGTTCACTCAATTGAGAGTTGAAACTTGTTATTTCAAAAATGCCAAACTAGTTATTTAAAAAATGTGAAACTTATTATTTCAAATTAATTTTTAAAAGGAGTGAAATCTAGTTTTGAAACTAGTGATTTTATTTAAATGGTAGTTTTTTATATAAGTGAAATTAGTGTTCTAAAATAAGTGAAACAAAAGTTTTGAAATGAGTAAACTAGTTATTTCGAACATGTGGAACAGGGAAAAAAAACGTGAGACCAACTTCCACTCATTTTCAAAAACTTATTTCACTCCTTTGAAAAAAATAACTAGAATTGAAAATTAAAACTAGTCAAAATATATCCAAGATTGGTCTTGATTTAAAGACCTTGTCGACCTACATACGAATATATAAAAAGTTTCCAAAACAAAAATTAGGTTTAAAAGTTATGTGCAATTCAAAATGCTAGATTGAAAATAAAAGGCAAGTTTTTTTGTTTGGAGAGAGAGAGAGAGAGGAGGACGACATGTGCATGCAGCCAGTGTTGTACTATTCTGAGTGAAAGCATCCTCCACTAGTACTTTGCCTGACAAAAGTCCGTGCATGTCATTTGTACAGTTGTGTATTCCATCTATATCTCCAAATGTGAAAAGGATTTTATTTTCTTTGCACGAGTCTTAAATTCTGAGGTGTAAGATGGATCCTTTGCCGGCACATACCGGTTCCGGTAAAAGAGACTTTGCGAAGGAACAAGCTCCATTGGAATGGCGGTTCACCAGGTTTTATGGAGCCCCTTGAGCTGAGGATCGTCACCGTAGTTGGCGGTTTCTTCGAACGCTACATGCCTTGCCTCATTCTGCATGGTTATGCATGGGTGACTCCAACGAGACTCTATGCCACTGAGCACTTCAGTAATTCGAGCGGCCCGAGTGGCAAATGAGAGCTTTTCAAGAAGTAACCGACAATTTTTCTCTCAAGATCTTGCTTGGTCAGGGGTACCCTATACCTGGGACAACGGTGTGACGCCCGGATAATCATGCTACAGTAATCTCACGTTAATGGTGCCACGTCACCTCTGTCACTGTAGTTAACCTCGGGTTAATTCAAAACAACTTCAAAATTCAAACTCAAATTAATGTCAACAATAAAAGTTTTCAAAAGTTGAAACAAAAATGTTTGGTGGGTGCCGGATATTACAAGGGTAATTATAATAAAGTAAACACATTTTTAAAAAATGCATAAATATTTTAAATTGAATAAAACAGAAAGGGAAATAAATAAAAAAGAAACAAATGAAAGGAAAACAAAACAAAACAAAAACAACAG
>NC_041387.1:460756780-460764702 GCF_002162155.2 Triticum dicoccoides | reverse complement strand
CGACCACCACTCCCCCCACTCGTTCGTTCCCCCCGCTGGATCTGGATCGGGGCGCGATGCCCTGACTCCACCGCCCGACGCCGCACCACTGCCGACGCCGCTCTGCCGCTCGACGCCTGGAGCCGAACCACCCCGCCGCCCCGGTCGCTGGATCCTCGCCGCCCGGAGATCGACGTGCCTCCGCCTTCGACGGACTGCCTCCTCTTCGTCACACGTCGTCCCCATCCTCCTCCTCGCCGGACCACCTCCCCGGAGCACCGCCGCCTCGACCTCGCCCGTCCTCGTCCTCCTCCCCAAGCCCGCGTATGCACCTCTGCAGGGCCCGGTGAGCCGTCGTCCTTCCCTCTTTTTTTTCCTCTTTGGCCAGCGTTGTTCGTCACGCGCGACACGCCCGCGCGTCCGACTCCGCGCCCACCCGACCTGGGCTGCCTCCCTCCTGCCCTTGCCTCGCCGGCACCCGTGCGAGCCCCTCTGCTCACGCCTAGACGCCGCACTCGATGCCTTGCTGCGCCGAAGGCCGCGCCCGCAGCCACGCGCGCCATGCCGTTGTCGCGTTCCACGCCTCGCCACCGCTCCGTCGCCACAAACCGTCCTGGCCACCGGCCTCTTCACTCGTCGCACTCCGCCGTCCTCGTCGGCCCCGCCCACGGCCTCTGCTGGCTGGCGCTCGCGCCGGCGCGCCTCTGTTCGCAAACGGGCTGGGCGCTAGCACTCGATGCCTGAGCGCCCGTAACCCGCCTGTACCAGCACCCGTTAAGGCCCCTGTGCCTATGACATGAGGGGCCCAGGCCCTAAAACAAAAATAAAAAAAGATTTAATAAAAAAGTAAATAATTAAATAATTAAAATATTAATTAGTTAATTAATTAAATAATTAATTAACTTAATTGATCCTGATTAGATTAACCTAATCACCTAGTTTAGTTAATTAATCTGTTAGGTTAGTTAACAGTCAATGACATGCGGGACCCACATGTCAGATTGACCCAGTCAATCCCTGTTGACTGGTGACGCCATGATGATGTCAGCATGCACTGTTTTGGATAATGTTGTATTGAATTAATTAAATAAATGATAAAATTAATTTAAATCTTTTTAAAATTAATATAAAATAAACCGTAGCTCGGATGGAAAAACTTTGTACATGAAAGTTGCTCAGAACGACGAGTCGAATCGGGATACGCAGCCCGTTCATCCGCCACACATCCCTAGCATAGCAAACATGCAACTTTCCCCCTCCGGTTCAACTGTCCGAAAACGCGAAACACCGGGGATACTTTCCCGGATGTTTCCCCCCTTCACCTATATCTCCTAGCATTGCGTTAGGTCACCCCTAGCACTGCATTGCCATGTTATGCTTTGTGTTGTTTTGATTGCTCTATTATTTATTGTGTTCCCCTCCGTTACTTCTTTCCGGTAGACCCCGAGACTGCCGGTGACCCCCCAGTTTGACTACGGTGTTGACGACCCCTCCTTCTTGCCAGAGCAACCATGCAAGCCCCCCCTTGATCACCAGATATCGCCTATTCTTCTCTATACTGCTTGCATTAGAGTAGTGTAGCATGTTACTGTTCGGTTACTCCTATTATGTTGCATAGCCTGTCATTGTTGCTACAGTCGTTGATACCTTACCCGCAATCCTAAATGCTTAGTATAGGATGCTAGTTTATCATCATTGGCCCTACATTCTTGTCAGTCTGCCTTGCTATACTATCGGACCGTGATCACTTGGGAGGTGATCACGGGTATATATTATACATATATACATACTATACAGATGGTGACTAAAGTCGGGTCAGCTCATTGAGTACCCGCAAGTGATTCCGATGTGGGGGCTGGAAGGACAGGTGGCTCCATCCCGGTAGAGGTGGGCCTGGGTTCCCGACGGCCCCCGACTATTACTTTGTGGTGGAGCGACAGGGCCGGTTGAGACCACCTAGGCGAGAGGTGGGCCTGGCCCTGGTCGGCGTCCGTGGTTACTTCATAATAACACGCTTAACGAGATCTTGGTATTTGATCTGACTCTGGCCACTGGCCTATATGCACTAACCAACTATGCGGGAAAGATATGGGCACTCGACGTCGTGGTATCAGCCGAAGCCTTCGTGACGTCAGTGACTGAGCGGCGCGCACCGGGTTGGACTGCGTTAACGCAACTTCCTTTGTAATGGAGGTTGCTAGGTCTGCTCACCGGCCGCGTACGCAACGTGCAGGTGTGCAATGGGCGATGGGCCCAGACCCCTGCGCGCATAGGATTTAGACCGGCGTGCTGACCTCTCTGTTGTGCCTAGATGGGGCTGCGACGTGTTGATATTCCGAGGCCGGGCATGACCCAGGAAAGTGTCTCCGGCCAAATGGGATCGAGCGTGTTGGGTTATGTGGTGCACCCCTACAGGGAAGTTTATCTATTCGAATAGCCGTGTCCCTCGGTAAAAGGACGACCCAGAGTTGTACCTTGACCTTATGAAAATTAGAACCAGATACTTAATAAAACACACCCAGACAAGTTCCAAAGACAACCCGGTGATCGCTTTTCCATAGGGCGATGAGGGGAGGATCGCCGGGTAGGGTTATGCTATGCGATGCTACTTAGAAGACTTCAATCTACTCTCTTCTACATGCTGCAAGACGGAGGCTGCCAGAAGCGTAGTCTTCGATAGGACTAGATATCCCCCTCTTATTCTAGCATTCTGCAGTTCAGTCCACTGATATGGCTTCCTTACACATATACCCATGCATATGTAGTGTAGTTCCTTGCTTGCGAGTACTTTGGATGAGTACACACGGTTGCTTTCTCCCCACTTTTCCCCCTTTCCTTTCTTTCTGGTTGTCGCAACCAGATGCTGGAGTCCAGGAGCCAGACGCCACCGAAGACGACGACTCCTACTACACCGGAGGTGCCTACTACTACATGCAGGCTGTTGACGACGACCAGGAGTAGTTAGTAGGATCCCAGGCAGGAGGCCTACGCCTCTTTCGATCTATATCCCAGTTTGCGCTAGCCTTCTTAAGGCAAGCTTGTTTAACTTATGTCTGTACTCAGATATTGTTGCTTCCGCTGACTCGTCTATGATCGAGCACTTGTATTCGAGCCCTCGAGGCCCCTGGATTGTATTATGATGCTTGTATGATTTATTTATGTTTTAGAGTTGTGTTGTGATATCTTCCCGTGAGTCCCTGATCTTGATCGTACACATTTGCGTGCATGATTAGTGTACGATTAAATCAGGGGCGTCACAAGTTGGTATCAGAGCTGACTGCCTGTAGGAATCCCCCTTCCACACTTCTTGGCCGAAGTTGAGTCTAGATATTACAAAACTTTTACTAACATGGCTGTGTGCCTTACGGGCCCACGTCGCCATTGGGTGGTACTAGGATCTTTTACTCCTCGACCTTTACTCCAGGATTCTGAACTCTCTTCTATTCGGGTTAAATGGTTTTTACTAAAATCTAACTTTAGGTTCTCGAAAATACTTTCTCCCGGAGAGGCCCTTCAGTCCAGATGATCACCGACTGCACCAGGAGATTTCGAAGATACTCTCCGATTTTCTCTCAAGACCTTGTGCCCGTTGCTTTTGCAATTCCCTTCCACCGAAATATCCCTATGGATAAATACTTACACCTGTCGTGCTTACTTTTATTCCCAAGCGATCTTGTTATTACAAGATACCCCGAGAATATTTTGTGCCTACTGCCTTGCAGTTCTTTGCCACCTGAATACCCATAAGAATAATTCCTCGCACTTTCCGAGTATCCGCTCATCCCCAGTTGTTCAGGTGTTTCACAAAAGTCTTTGAAATACTATTCAATCCTTCGAAAATCCTTAGCAGCTTTATTGCTCTGCAAATACTTGTCTACTTGCATTATGGATGCTTCCCATATATCTGGCAATATTCACTAGTATCTTTTGACACCGTCATTTTGATCCTATTGATTCAACATGTGTGCGAATGCACACAATCATCTATCAACCCTTCTAAATTATCTTTCCGGGTCAGACATCATTTTTGAACATGAGCCGGTTCTCGACCAAACTATTGGTCGTCAATTGTGCCTCTGGTCTATCCAACTTATCCATCCTTGATCAGAGCAAGTGCTTCTGATCCTTTGTTTTGGAAACCGTAATTCCTTTGTTATCTAAGCATCGAATTATTCAGATGTTCTATAATATGATGCTCGTGCATTCTTCTTCCTCTGGTTGAGTACCGATGCTCACATCAGATCCCTTGTGGACCATCGGTTCCTTTGTTTGATTTTATCCGACAGTGTCCTTCATATTGAATAACCTTGAGAGCCTTTCCATGGGTATATAATGCCTTTGGTAAATTGTATCTTCTGCTTTTGAACAATGCTCTACTTTCGAGCTTGTATTATTTACCCCGAAGTTTGTGGTATACGTTCCCAAGATACCCCTAAGGGTTGAACCTATACCTTCCCTAAAATCGCATGAACCTGAAAGATTACACAAGTCATATCATTCTGGAGTTTTACCAGATAATTTTGTGTTCTACAACTTCTTCGAAGACGAGAAGTAAATGAAAGGTTATGCATTGAAGAAGTGGAGTCGACCCTGAACCTTTGTGTTCATGCGCATGGACCCAATGTGGAACTTATCATGGAAGCTTCTTGCAAAAGTATTGAATCATTTGAATAATTCTTCCAGAGTCATTATATTGGATCCCTTGCAGCTATGGTTCCGACCATGCTAACTTTATTTAATATATTTCTGAAAGGAAACCATTCCAGTGCCTCGTCTATTTTGACAAGGTTAAAGTATCTGCTATCGTTACTCAACAATCCAGTTCAGTTTCTATCCTGATCTACTTTTGAGTATTACCCCCTGGTATCTCGAGGATACCAACCCATTGCACTTCATCTTATGAATTTCTGATGAAGTAATACCTTTCCCTATCATAGTCACTCCATGAGTTCTAGGTTGTCGACAACCGAGAACACCAAATAGTGAATCGAGTCCGCACTGCGATTCGACAACTCTTAGTAATCTTCATTGCTTACGAGTTTTGTACTCGATCATGTCATTCCCAACTGATTGACTACATCATCATCGTCAGGCTGACTGCTTGACCATTCTACCTATGTCCTTCATCTCCGGGACACAATCCCGACAGTGCTATAAGCTTACATCGAACTTTTCGCATCATATTGTTTGTCTTGAGAGACAACTCCGGATTATGAGATTGTATCTTATCTATGGTTATAGTAACCCTTTGCTTCACCATTCCCTTGGTGTGATGTCGTCACTGATCGATTACATCTTCTTGGAACCTCTCGATAAATGTGTCGTGATCATCGTCAACATTTTAACTTCTTCCGAGACGTACATTGAGTTCCTGATGAGAAATTCCATGCTTGCCCCCTCAATGATTTGTGTTAACATCAACAACATTATTGATCTCCCTCCCAACCCAAAACTTGTTCTAGTTTTGCGTGGTACCTTGAGTTCCTTGGTATCCAACTTATGTTATGTTCTACCCTAGAGTATTACCATCTTTTATGTCAAAAATGTGGTGAGAATTTCAACACCTCTTAAGAATTATTGATATAGTAATACTTCTCGCCATCTCCATTCATATCTTGGTCCCCGTGTTGATTCGAACCAGGGTACCAACACGTGTACAATGCTGCTTGGATTCTGAACTTCTAGCAACCCTATTGCTTTGAAGTTGATGGTCGATAGTTCGTTCTTAGACTATTGGTTGTTGAACCACCATTCTAACGTTGGTCATGCTACCTAAGCCCATCTTTTGTGTGCATCTTTCAACCAATGTTTAATGGTGTATGTTTTTCATCGAGCATACATCATTATATCATTTGATATGACAAATGTTATCTCCTTGTTCCCATAATTGTGGAAATCCATCTTTTTGGGAATCTCAATGAATTGTCGCTGAGTCCATCAGCTACCCCTCATCCTCTCCTTGGTTTAAATGATGAACTCTTGTTTCGAAACTTGCTTCTATAGTTCATTTCCCGAGAATCTTATAATGTCATCTTGTCGATTTGTGCTGCACCTCTTCTTCTCAGGCATCCTGAGTCTAAGGTATCCTAACACCAATCAGATCTGAATCTCGGTCAGATATGATGGTTGGAACATACTCCAGGAGTTATAACATCTTTACATGGTCGGGTAAGGTGATGTCATGCCTAGCACACCTGGCCGGAGCACCTAGTGTTATAGTTTCCTTTTCTGCAAGGTTATCCATTCATCCATGAGGAAATTGTAAGACTTATTCTACATCCTTCGTGTATCCTAAGTCTGACCTTTGCTTGAAGACAATGTCAATGCTATCTCGAAGCGTGTCTCTGGTACTCCGATTTTACAATAAGCACATTTGTAGCACCATGCAGAATGTTTGTTGATCAACTATCCAAACACCGTTGTTTGGGTAGTGTCATGAAATTCCTCTCCCCTTACCTAAATGGTTTTCTACTTCATATCCTACCATGGATATCATGCTCTGCTTTCCCTTGGAAAGGATATACTCCTGAAATATGTGTTTAAACACATTTTCCTTTGAGTTGTTCTGTTTAATCTGTTGATCACATTTCCTTTCCATTGTTTTGTTTAACCTTTCTGTGATCGGTATGACATAAGCAGTAATACCTCCCTGCTTATGTAAACACCGTGGTGTACAACCTTGTCAGTAAGACCGTGTTACTATTATTGATGACATTTCGGTAAACCACCGATGGACGAGAACTTTGCCTCTGGTCCGCCTCGTTTCAATGAGCAGGAAAATGGTTCTCTTCGTCCCTTGCCCTTGGTACCAATGATGCAGTCAACATAACTGATAGGCTATCCTCTGACATGCCTTGCTTACATGATCGTGCAAGACGTCATCGCCCTTCCTACTTTTAACCCACATGGTGGGCCCATAACCCACAGTTTCAAAGGATCGAAACCTGACTCTACTGTATAATCCTATTTCTAATGGTTATTCCCCATGCTTGGCTTTGTATTTAACTCACGGGCCACCTTCCTAGTGCTCTATTCTGGTATCAGATGCTATACTTACTCTCGCTGCTCTGAACCCCTTTCTCACTCTGGTTCGGACTTCGAGCAACTATCTATCTGCTTGGAACCTCTTATTGTACCTTCGAACCTCACTCTCGATGTGTTTTATTTGTTCAACTTGAGAGGTACTCATATACTCATTCATGGGTTAATCCCAGATTATTACCCTTATAGCATTCTGTCGTTACCGATCTGCCCCGTTACCTATTCGTAAGTACGATGAAGATCCCGAAGAAAGGATGTCGACTTCATCATGATGACCGGAAGCAAAGGAATGAAGACATCAATGTATTGGACCGGTCTCTTCGAGAAGAGCAAGCCAGAATGAGAAGACCCGCTAGATTCGTTACCAAACCTTCCCTCCTTTCACTACCTCTTAAATCTCGGGACGAGATTTCTTGTAGTGGAGGAGAATTGTGACGCCCGGATAATCATGCTACAGTAATCTCACGTTAATGGTGCCACGTCACCTCTGTCACTGTAGTTAACCTCGGGTTAATTCAAAACCGCTTCAAAATTCAAACTCAAATTAATGTCAACAATAAAAGTTTTCAAAAGTTGAAACAAAAATGTTTGGTGGGTGCCGGATATTACAAGGGCAATTATAATAAAGTAAACACATTTTTAGAAAATGCATAAATATTTTAAATTGAATAAAACAGAAAGGGAAATAAATAAAAAGAAACAAATGATAGGAAAACAAAACAAAACAAAAACAACAGACCCCCCCCCTGCTGGGCCAAGTGGCCCAGCTGGCCTCCGCCGCCCGAACGGGCCGGCCCAACCGCCCACACCCCCACTCCCTATACCCCCTGGGGGCACCTAACCATAGCCCCATGACCACCACTCCCCCACTCGTTCGTTCCCCCCCGCTGGATCTGGATCGG
>NC_041387.1:460723129-460756083 GCF_002162155.2 Triticum dicoccoides | reverse complement strand
ATCTGGATCGGGGCGCGATGCCCTGACTCCACCACCTGACGCCGCACCACTGCCGACGCCGCTCTGCCGCTCGACACCTAGAGCCGAACCACCCAGCTGCCCCGGTCGCTGGATCCTCGCCGCCCGGAGATCGATGCGCCTCCGCCTTCGACGGACTGCCTCCTCTTCGTCACACATCGTCCCCATCCTCCTCCTCGCCGGACCACCTCCCCGGAGCACCGCCGCCTCGACCTCGCCCATCCTCGTCCTCCTCCCCGAGCCCGCGTATGCACATCTACAGGGCCCGGTGAGCCGCCGTCCTTCCCTCTTTTTTTTCCTCTTTGGCCAGCGCTGCTCGTCACGCGCGACACGCCCGCGCGTCCGACTCCGCGCCCACCCGACCTGGGCCGCCTCCCTCCTGCCCTTGCCTCGCCGGCACCCGTGCGAGCCCCTCTGCTCGCGCCTAGCCACCGCACTCGACGCCTTACTGCACCGAAGGCTGCGCCCGCAGCCACGCACGCCATGCCGTTGTCGCGTTCCACGCCTCGCCACCGCTCCGTCGCCACAAACCGCCCTGGTCACCGGCCTCTTCACTCGTCGCACTCCGCCATCCTCGTCGGCCCCGCCCACGGCCTCTGCTCGCTGGCGCTCGCGCCGGCGCGCCTCTGTTCGCAAACGGGCTGGGCGCTAGCACTCGATGCCCGAGCGCCCGTAACCCGCCTGTACCAGCACCCGTTAAGGCCCCTGTGCCTATGACATGAGGGGCCCAGGCCCTAGAACAAAAATAAAAAAAAAGAATTAATAAAAAGTAAATAATTAAATAATTAAAATAATTAAAATATTAATTAGTTAATTAATTAAAGAATTAATTAACTTAATTGATCCTGATTAGATTAACCTAATCACCTAGTTTAGTTAATTAATCTGTTAGGTTAGTTAACAGTCAATGACATGCGGGACCCACATGTCAGATTGACCCAGTCAACCCCTGTTGACTGGTGACGTCATGATGATGTCAGCATGCACTATTTTGGATAATGTTGTATTAAATTAATTAAATAAATGCTAAAATTAATTTAAATCTTTTTAAAATTAATATAAAATAAACCGTAGCTCGGATGGAAAAACTTTGTACATGAAAGTTGCTCAGAACGACGAGTCGAATCTGGATATGCAACATGTTCATGTGCCACACATCCCTAGCATAGCAAACATGCAAATTTCCCCCTTCGGTTCAACTGTCCGAAAACGCGAAACACCGGGGATACTTTCCTGGATGTTTCCCCCTTCACCTATATCTCCTAGCATTGCGTTAGGTCACCCCTAGCACTGCGTATTGCCATGTTATGCTTTGTGTTGCTTTGATTGCTCTATTATTTATTGTGCTCCCCCTCCGTTACTTCTTTCTGGTAGACCCTGAGACTGCCGGCGACCCCCCAGTTTGACTACGGTGTTGACGACCCCTCCTTCTTGCCAGAGCAACCAGGCAAGCCCTCCCCCCCTTGATCACCAGATATCGCCTATTCTTCTCTTTACTGCTTGCATTAGAGTAGTGTAGCATGTTACTGTTCGGTTACTCCTATTATGTTGCATAGCCTGTCATTGTTGCTACAGTCGTTGATACCTTACCCACAATCCTAAATGCTTAGTATAGGATGCTAGTTTATCATCATTGGCCCTACATTCTTATCAGTCTGCCTTGCTATACTATCGGGCCGTGATCACTTGGGAGGTGATCACGGGTATATATTATACATATATACATACTATACAGATGGTGACTAAAGTCGGGTCAGCTCGTTGAGTACCTGCAAGTGATTCCGATGTGGGGGCTGAAAGGACAGGTGGCTCCATCCTGGTAGAGGTGGGCCTGGGTTCCCGACGACCCCCGACTGTTACTTTGTGGCAGAGCGACAGGGCAGGTTGAGATCACCTAGGCGAGAGGTGGGCCTGGCCCTGGTCGGCGTCCGCGGTTACTTCATAATAACACGCTTAACGAGATCTTGGTATTTGATCTGAGTCTGGCCACTGGCCTATACGCACTAACCAACTACGCGGGAAAGATATGGGCACTCAACGTCGTGGTATCAGCCGAAGCCTTCGTGACGTCAGCGACTGAGCGATGCGCGCCGGGTTGGACTGCGTTAACGCAACTTCCTTTGTAATGGAGGTTGCTAGGTCTGCTCACCGGCCGCGTACGCAACGTGCAGGTGTGCAATGGGCGATGGGCCCAGACCCCTGCACGCATAGGATTTAGACCGGCGTGCTGACCTCTCTGTTGTGCCTAGGTGGGGCTGCGACGTGTGGATCTTCCGAGGCCGGGCATGACCCAGAAAAGTGTGTCCGGCCAAATGGGATCAAGCGTGTTGGGTTATGTGGTGCACCCCTGCAGGGAAGTTTATCTATTCGAATAGCCGTGTCCCTCGGTAAAAGGACGACCCGGAGTTGTACCTTGACCTTATGACAACTAGAACCAGATACTTAATAAAACACACCCAGACAAGTTCCACAGACAACCCGGTGATCGCTTTTCCAGAGGGCGACGAGGGGAGGATCGCCGGGTAGGGTTATGCTATGCGATGCTACTTGGAGGACTTCAATCTACTCTCTTCTACATGCTGCAAGACGGAGGCTACCATAAGTGTAGTCTTCGATAGGACTAGCTATCCCCCTCTTATTCTGGCATTTTGCAGTTCAGTCCACTGATATGGCCTCCTTACACATATACCCATGCATATGTAGTGTAGTTCCTTGCTTGCGAGTACTTTGGATGAGTACTCACGGTTGCTTTCTCCCCCCTTTTCCCCCTTTCCTTTCTTTCTGGTTGTCGCAACCAGATGCTGGAGTCCAGGAGCCAGACGCCACCGTCGACAACGACTCCTACTACACCGGAGGTGCCTACTACTACGTGCAGGGTGCTGACGACGACCAGGAGTAGTTAGGAGGATCCCAGGCAAGAGGCCTACGCCTCTTTCGATCTGTATCCCAGTTTGTGCTAGCCTTCTTAAGGCAAACTTGTTTAACTTATGTCTGTACTCAGATATTGTTGCTTCCGCTGACTCGTCTAGGATCGAGCACTTGTATTCGAGCCCTCGAGGCCCCTGGCTTGTATTATGATGCTTGTATGACTTATTTATGTTTTAGAGTTGTGTTGTGATATCTTCCCGTGAGTCCCTGATCTTGATCGTACACATTTGCGTGCATGATTAGTGTACGATTAAATCGGGGGTGTCACAAACGGACAGGGTGGGAACTCGAACGTCAAAGCTCATCTGGATCAGGCCTTTGGAAATGAAGATTTCAGACAGCTTTTTGAACACATTAGAGTACGACATGTATGTGCAGCTGACTTGGACCATTGCTTTATTGGTTCCAATATGAATCAGCTGCCCATTGTGTCATGCTCAAAGCGCCAGTTCCGGTATGAGAATGTTTGGGAGACTCACGTCGACTATGAATACCTTGTCACTGAGACCTGGCGACAAAGCCAACGAGGACCGGGACTGCTGGGGGTGATTGATTCCCTCGGTCACTTTCAAAGCAAGCTTGAGTCGTGGGGGCTAAAGGAATTTGGTTGTCTAGCTCGGATAGTTCAACAGTTACAAAAAAGACTAGACAGTTTGGGTCATCAATCACTCGGTCAGGGCCCTTTTGAAGAGGAGAAGCAAACTGTGATTAAGCTTAGAGAAGCACTTTGGCAAGAGGAGATTTGGATGCGGCAAAGATCTCGAGTACCTTGGTTATGAGAGGGAGACCGCAACACCGGCTATTTCCATGCGCAAGTCAAGAAGCGACAACGTACGAACTGGATTGTTAGTCTACAACGGGCTAATGGTTCCGTGTGCGCACATGGTGAAGAAGATTAAGAAAAAAATTAGCTTTCTATCAGCGACTATATGAGTCCCAAGGGGCCTATGATACTAGTGTGCTTTTATCACATATTCCCAACCGGGTTACAGTAGCTACGGGAGAGTTTCTGGACAGACCATATGAAGCTGTCGAGGCGCATGATGCTTTATTTCATATGCCCCCTCGAAGGCTCTGGATGTGGCGGTTTTACTACCGGGTTTTTCCAGCGGCATTGGACCTTGCTCAAAGATGATATAACGCAGGCGGTCCTTGGTTTTCTCAATGGAGGTGATCTACTAACAGGTTTGAATGATACGTCCATCACATTGATACCTAAGGTATGACATCCTTAGTTTATTTCACAATATTGGCCTATTGTTCTATGCCCTATGCTCTAAAATAGTAGCTAAGGTTGTTACTAATCGCATGAGAGGATTGATGGATGAGTTGATTAGTGATAAACACTGTGCTTTCGTTCCTGACCGCCTAATCACGGATACTGTTTTGGTTTCTTATGAAAGTGTTCATACCATGAAGAGAAACAAGAAGGGAAAGAATCATACATTCGCAGTAAAGCTCGATATGATGAAAGCTTATGATCGAGTGGAAGGCACTATCTGGAGTCCATTCTCTTGAAAATTGGCTTTAGCATCAACTTTGTTCGCCTGATAATAAGTGTGTTACTTTAGTGCGGTTCACAGATAGATTGAATGATGAACTCCTCCCATATTTTACCCCATCTAGCGGTCTGCGCCAGGGATATTCCATATCACCATTCCTATTCCTTTCGTGTGCAGAAGGACTTTCATCTTTGCTGAACTCATATGGTAGATATATTGATAGATGCATTCGAGTGAGTTTCATATCACCATGGGTTAGCCACTTACTATTTGCAGATGATTGCCTAATTTCTATACAAGCCAATAGTCAAAGTACAACTAGACTTAATGAAATTCTCAGCATCTATGGGGAGGGCTCTGTACAATGTGTAAATTGAGACAAAAGTTCAATATTTTTTAGTCCCAATACTCCCCAGCATACACGTGTGACGGTTAAACAATTGCTCGGTGTACAGGTTGAGGCCTTTGGCGAGCGCTACCTTGGTCTGCCTACGGCAATAGGTAGGATTACCAGCGGCACCTTCACCCATATCGATGAACGGGCGCGCACAAAAAGGTAAGGTTGGTCAGAGCGTCTACTTGCTTGTGCTGCCAAAGAAACGCTATTGAAATCAGTGATCTAGGCGATCCCAACATTCAGCATGAAATGTTTTCTCTTGACCAAAAAAGTTTGCAAGAACCTGACTTCAGGTATGGAAAAATATTTCTGGAGTAGCTCCATTGATCAACGGTCTATGCATTGGATCTCATGGGACAACTTAGCTACACCCAAATGTAAAGGCGGAATGGGCTTCCACGGTCTATGATTTTTCAACTGGCACTTCTTGGGAAACATGACTAGCGCCTCATGACTAATCCCAGTTCCTTATGTGCTCGAGTATTGAAAGGGAGATATTTTCCTGATACAAAGTTCTATCTGGCCAATTTCTTAAAGACTGCATCTGTTACATGGAGAGCTATAGTGGCTGGCCGAGAGGCACTCGATACCGGCCTCATCAAGCATGTGGGTACAAGATCCACCATATCAATATGGGGGGACCGATGGATTATGTCGACAATATCCATGACTCCTATATTTAAACCAGAAAACACAAATGTCGAGTTCGTCAGTGAACTTATTGATACTAACAACTGGACATGGAAGACAGAGTTTGTGCGAGATCTTTTTAGCGCCCCTGACGCGCAAGCAATCTGAACATACCATTATGTCAGGGAGGTGGTGGTGATTTTATGGCATGGTCACATGAAAAATCAGGTGTATACATAGTCAAATGGGCGTACCATTCTCTAATGAACATAAAAGAGCGTTTGGCTCTTGAAGAAGGGGCGAGTACCGGACCCTCTAATGAAGGAAAAGAGCCATGGGATGCATTATGGAAATTGAATGTGATTCCGATGGTCCAAGTCTTCTACTAGCTTGTCTTGAGAGGGATCATTCTGACTGAATGTACTTTGAGACACCGGCATATACAAGAACTTGGAAGATGCAAAATTTGTATGGCGATGGATAAAGACTTGGCTCATGCTCTTATCCATTGTACGCATGCACAACAATTCTGGGAAGAAGCCCAATTGCTATTTGACTTCAAACTACCACATCTGCACCCCAGTAAATGGTCACAAGATATTCTATGTGACCAACAATTGACAGGTAGGGAACGGGTGATCATCATCACAGTGATGTGGGCCTTGGCATTCTCAGAATCGTCTTACTCATGATCAGGAAAAGATTGATCCGGCCATCTCTGTGCAACGTATTTAAGAAGAACTTGCGATCTTGGAGATCCCTAGGCAACACCTGAAATTTTGTCGGGTTATGGTTGGCGGCCTCCTGATGACATGATCATCAAAATCAACACCGATGCGGCCATTCACTTGGATGGTAGCATTGGGGGAGCGGGAGGTGTGGCCCGATCGAGAAATCGCCTACTTGGAGCTTGGTGCGAACCCCTCGAGGGTGTTACTGATCAGCTAGCTGAAGCCTTATCTGCCGGGAGGGCGTGCGCTTCGCACAACTCAGAGGTTTTTCAGGAGATGATTATTGAGACAGTCTGCCTGGAGGTTTCGAAACTCTGGAAAAATGCCGCAATTCAGCTTCGATTGTGGCACCCCTGTTTTTTCAAATAGTAAAGCTAGCTGGTAATTTTATTTCTTTTGATATTCATCATGTAATCCGGTCAGCCAACTATCCAGCTCATTTATGTGCAAAGCGTGCTTGCACATTGATTATGACAGAAAGCTGGCTAGAAGAGACTCCTAGCTTCCTGGTGAATGACTTATTGGCTGATCATCAAGCGAATGCTTTTATTTGAATAAAGCTCTCAATATTGTCTGAAAAAAATGATCTTCTCTTTTTTGCAGAAAAAAAATCATTGTTCCTTATTTTTTAAAACTTCTATTTAGTAAGCATATTGAAATCTTGCATATTTACATACACATTTTGTCATACTTTTTCTTTTAACCTGAAAATCACATAGCTGAATCATTGGCGACCAAACCCATAACAAAGTCAGGAACATGTTCATGCCACCATGAGCATCTCCAATAAAAGATGTAGATGCAAAAAAACTAACTTTTGCATCTTCGAGATCCAAAAACTTCTCTCCAACTGATGATGTAGATGCAAAAGAATACATCTCCATCTCCCGGAGATATAAAATGCAATACCTCGTGATCCATATATACATCTCCACCTACAGGAGATGTTAAAAAATGTCAGCCGCACACCAACCGCCTCCATTTCTTTTCCGCCCGCTAGCCTGGCTCCTGTGCGCCGCCCTCCACCCACCTCCCGGGCCATGGCAGACTCCGGCGACCCCGCCGCCACCTCCGCCGCCAGTACCGTCTCCCCGTGCCGCCCTCTTCCTAAAAATTGGCTGCATCAATGTAGCGACCAAACCTCAAACAGTCTGATCTCTATGCATCAGTGTCATCCCTGGATCGGTAATGCTGACATGCACAGTACTTGGAGGATTTATAATAGAGTAGCAATCATACATTTATTACATCGAATGTCCCAAAAGAGAACTTATTACAATAAATATGGCTTAAGGCCATCTAATAACGATAACAGCGGAAGGCTTGGAAGATAAGCGAGTCCATCAACTCCAACGGCATCACTGAATATAAGACCACGACCTAAGGCACCTTACTCATCGTCTGAAAAGTCTGCAACATGAACATTGCAGCCCGAAAATGGGTCAGCACAAGGAATATGCTGGCAATGTAACACATAGAGAGTAATGAACAGAATAATGCTATCACTACATGCACATATGGCTGGTGGAAAGCTCTATGGTTACAGTTTTGCATAAAGCCAATTTTTCCCTACAACAAAGGAATAAATTTTATTTAACTATCATGGTGGTTGTTAAACATTGAGAAGGTTCCTCCAACTCAATCCCATTGGGTTCCCCAGGTGCCTCAATCCACCTAGATGTGAATTTAAGTTGCCACCTTAAGTAAACCATTAAATAACAATCTCACATCTGTCATGGATACACTCACCCAATCCACGTCTAGTAGCATAGCATAGCAATATAAGCAAACGTAGAAGTAACTCCTAAAGGTTTGATAATAAAATAGGTAATAGGTACTACCTCATCTACTTCCGAAAAACCACATATTAATCACATCCTAACCATGAAATTGTTTGAGGATTGATCTAATGCAATAAAACTAGGTAGTAAAGAGGTATGATCAAAGTGTTACTTGCCTTACTGATGATCCGTGAAACACAGAGACTCGTAGTAGCAAGCGGCGCACTCTAGGTACTCTATCGCAAACAAACAAGCATACAATAAGCACTCATCTAATGCATAAGTAAAACTCACATAAGAGACCTAACCAGAAAGTTCAACTTAAGAACCCCGGTTTGCAAAAAGAATCAAATCAAACGAAGCAACGAAAGTCAAACGGCGAAAGAAACAAGCTTCATTTACTAATCTGGACCTAAGTCAAATTTTATAGTAGAAAAACTTGTTTGAGTTGGTTAAACGGAAAGGGGGTTTCGAGACGAAACTCTAGGCGCTTGAATCGCCTGATTCCGATGAACGAGCGAAAAGTTATACTAGAACGAAAATCGGATCAGAAATCGCGATCAGAAATAATCGCGAAAAATCCGAGAAAAAGAAAAACGGACGAACAGGCTAACGAACGAACGTTCCCTGTCTGCGGCTAAACGACGAAAACTGTTCCTTAAAACAAATGAACGGACAGATGTCCGCAAAATAAATAAACCGAAAAAACTAAACCGATCTATATATAAAAAATAAACCGTGGGTTTTAAAAAACCGGGCGGTTTTCTAGAGAAAACCGCCGGCGGCGGAAAGCTACCTCCGGCGAGGTCCGGCGAGGCGGGCTCCGGTGGGGCGGGACGGGCGGCGGCGGCGGCAACTCCGCGGGGCGGCTGGCGGCAGGGTCAGCGGCGGGGTCGGCTGGGGCGGGGCTAGGGCTTGGGGGCGGCTCGGGCCTCCACTTAGAAAGGCCGGCCGGGCAAAGTCCTAGTCGGGCACGACCCGGCTAGGTCGGTTCGTTTTATTTATTTATTTATTTTTAAATAATTTCGCATAGAAAAACAAATAAAAGAAATACTAAACGGACTCCAAAATCCTGAAATAAAATTTCCCCATCCTCTAAAAATAAGCCGGACAAGATGAACATTTATTTGGGGCCTAAATGCAATTTTGAAAAACGCGCATTTTCCTAATTCAAATAAAATAGCGACAAAACTCCGAAATAAAATCTTATTTGATTTTAATATTAAATCCTCAATATTTCTTTATTTTGGGAAAGTCATTTTATTCCCTCTCTCTTATTTTTATAAGTGAAATATTTGAAGATAAAATAATTAAAATCAAATGATCCCTTTTCTAAATTTGAGAAAGACTCAAATAAGGAAATAACGAAATTCCCAACTCCTCCGCGGGTCCTTGAGTTGCATGAAATTTCTAGGATCAAACCAAAATGCAATAAAATATGATATGCAATGATGATCTAATGTATACCATTCCAAATTGAAAATTTGGGATGTTACAAACCTACCCCCCTTAAGATGAATCTTGCCCTCGAGATTCAGGTTGGCTAGAAAATAGGTGAGGGTTGTCCTTCAGTAGATCTTCCTCTCGCTCCTAGGTGGCTTCATCTTCGGTATGGTGGCTCCGCTGAACTTTGCAAAACTTGATAACCTTGCTGCATGTGACTCGGCTGGCAAACTCGAGAATCTTGACTGGTTTCTCCTCGTAGGTCAAATCACTATCCAACTGAATCGCTTCCAGTGGCACTGTATCTCTCAGCGGTATATCAGCCATCTCTGCGTGGCACTTCTTCAACTGGAAACGTGGAACACATCATGAACTCCTAACAATCCTTCTGGCAATTCCAACTTGTAAGCAATTTCTCCCATACGCTCCAAAACTTTGTATGGTGCCACAAAGCGTGGCCCTAAGCTTCCCTTAACTCCAAAACGCTTAACTCCTCGAAGTGGGGACACACGAAGATAAACTCTGTCTCCGACTCCGTAAACTGTCTCCTTGCGTTTAGAATCTGCATAGCTCTTCTGCCTGGACTGGGCTACCTTGAGCCTATCGTGAATCAACTTCACCTTCTGTTCAGACTCCTTAATCAAATCTGGTCCAAACAACTGGCGATCTCCAACTTCATCCCAGAACAATGGTGTCCTGCACCTCCTTCCGTACAAAGCTTCGAAAGGGGCCAGCTTCAAACTAGATTGATAACTGTTGTTGTAAGAGAACTCCGCATATGGCAAATTGTCGTCCCAACTAGATCCATAATCTAGCGCACAAGCTCTCAGCATGTTCTCCAGAATCTGATTAACTCTCTCGTTTTGTCCATCTGTCTACGGATGAAAGGCTATACTGAACTCTAGCCTGGTACCCAAAGTTTCGTGCAACTGACTCCAGAACTTTGAGGTAATCTGGGTTCCTCTATCTGATACAATGCTCCTCGGAACTCCATGCAAACATACGATCTTGGTCATGTATATCTTTGCCAACTTAGCACTGGTGTAAGTGGTTTTCACTGGGATGAAATGAGCTACCTTCGTCAAACGATCGACTACAACCCATATTGAGTCATAGCCTGAACGAGTCCTGGGCAATCCCGTGATAAAATCCATGCCTAACTTATCCCACTTCCATCCGGGTATCGGTAATGGCTATAGCATTCCTACTGGCTTCTGATGCTCTGCCTTCACTCTCTGACATACATCACATACTGCTACATACTCCGCAATATCCTTCTTCATTTTGGTCCACCAGAAAGTGTCCTTCAAATCTAAGTACAACTTGGTATTTCCTGGGTGACTCGAATAAGGTGAATCATGGGCCTCCTGCAGAATCAACTTCCTGATCTCTGGGTCATTAGGCACATAAACGCGGTCCTCAAACCATAAGGTATCGTGCTCATCCTCACGAAAACCTTTAGCTTTTCCTTTGCTCATCTTCTCCTTTATCTCGGCAATCTCCTTGTCTGTCTTCTGAGCTTCTCTGATCTTATCCATTAAAGTAGACTGAATCTCCAACGCTGCAACATAGCCTCTCGGAACTATCTCCAAACATAGCTCGCGAAGATCCTCGGCTAAGTCATTCGGTAACTCTCCGGTCAAGAGTGTGTTGACATGGCTCTTGCGGTTCAACGCATCGGCTACCACGTTAGCCTTTCCGGGGTGATAATGCAATCTCATATCATAATCCTTGATGAGCTCCAACCATCTCCTTTGCCTGAGAATCAACTCCTTTTGTGTGAAGATGTACTTCAAACTCTTGTGATCCGTGTACACCTCACAATGGTTTCCGATGAGAAAATGTCTCCATGTCTTCAACGCATGCACTATGGCTGCTAACTCCAAATCATGGGTGGCATAATTTAACTCACGGGGCTTAAGCTATCGTGAGGCATACGAAACAATTCTTCCCTCCTGCATAAGCACTGCTCCAAGTCCTCGACGAGAAGCGTCACAATATACTTCATAATCCTTGCACTGATCTGGCAGAATCAACACCGGTGATGTAACCAAACACTTCTTCAACTCCTGAAAACTGGCCTCACATTCCTCAGTCCATTTGAACTTGGTGTCTGTCTTCAACAACTCCGTCATGGGCTTCGCAATCTTTGAAAAATTCTCAATGAACCTCCGGTAGTATCCTGCGAGTCCAAGAGAACTCCGGATCTCTCCAACTGACGTGGGTGCTTCCCAATTTGTCACAGTGACAACTTTGGTGGGATCTACTGCTATTCCTTCTCCGGATATCACATGTCTGAGGAATCCAACTTCCTTCAACCAAAACTCACATTTGCTAAACTTGGCATATAACTGATGTTCTCTGAGCTTTCCGAGTACCAAATGCAAATGCTCCTTATGCTCTCCTTCATTCTTTGAGTAGACCAGAATATCATCAATGAACACCACGATGAACTTATCCAGAAACTCCATAAACACCTTGTTCATCATGTTCATGAAATAGGCAGGTGCGTTAGTCAGACCAAATGACATAACGGTATACTCATACAGCCCGTACCTGGTGGTAAAAGCCGTCTTAGGTATATCCTGCTCTCGAATCTTCAACTAGTGGTATCCTAATCACAGATCGAATTTGGAAAATAGCTTAGCTCCTTGCAATTGGTCAAACAAGTCATTGATCATTGGTAGTGGGTACTTGTTCTTGATTATCACTTCATTCAATCCTCGATAATCAACAACCATCCCAATGATCCATCCTTGTTCTCCACTAGAAGCACTGGCGATCCCCAAGGTGAAGAACTTGCGTGAATATAGCCTTTATCCAGTAGCTCCTTTATCTGCTTCTTAATTTCCTCCAAATCCTTTGCAAGCATCCTGTACGGTCTCTTAGATATCGGCCCTGTGCCTGGCAAAAGCTCAATCAAAAACTCAACGTCTCTATCTGGTGGCATGCTTGGCAACTCTTCTGGAAATACGTCAGGAAAATCCTTCACCATGGGTACTTCCTCCTGTACAACTCCTGTTAAGGAATTTACTTGGGTCCTCTTTGGGACATGCCGGGATACATACTTGATCCTTCTTCCTTCTGGCGTGGTAAGAAAAATCGACTTACTGGCGCATTCAATGTTCCCTCCATACTTTGATAACCAATCCATGCCTAATATCACATCCAGTCCTTGCGACTCCAATACTATTAGGTCTGAGGGGAACACATAGTTACCAATCCTTAATGGTAACCGATCACACCATAGACTAGCCATATACTCGGCTCCTGGAGAGGTTACTAACATGGGTGATCTAAGGGCTTGGGTTGGCAGTTTATACTTATCCACAAATCCCCTTGATATGTACGAATGTGATGCACCAGTATCAAAAAGAACGATTGCAGTAAATGACTTAACCAAAAACTTACCTATTACTGCATCTGGCTGGGCTTCAACCTCCTCCACGCTAACATGGTTCACTTGTCCCTTGTTGAAAGGGTTAGGCTTCTTCCCAGAGCACCCATTGCCATTTCCATTCCTCGCTTCAGGACATTAAGTGGCATAATGTCCAGTCTTCTAGCATTTGAAACAGGTAATGTGGCTTAGATCCCTCTTGGCTGGTGTTGATGGGTTGGCACAATACTGCCCGTTGCTTCCTCCATTCCCATTACCATTCTTGGGGCCACTATGGTTGTGCGGACTCCCTCCTCCATGGGTATGATGAAAAGGTCCTCCCGAATTCGGGGTAAAACGGGGCTTCTACTGAGCTCTAGAGTTGTACTTCCCTTGTCCATACTTCGTCTTGTGGCTATCAATCTACTGCTGCTTCCCTTCAATCATGAGAGCTCGGTCTACCAACTCCTGGTAGTTGTTGAAGGTTGCTACCAACAACTGCATGCTCAACTCATCATCCAGTCCTTCCAGAAACTTCTCCTGCTTAGTTGCATCCGTAGCAACGTCATCTGGGGCATAACATGCTAGCTTACTAAAGTCATCCACATACTGGCCAACAGTACGTCCTCCTTGGCGCAAGTTGCGAAACTCACGCTTCTTCATGGCTGTAGCTCCTGCTGAAACATGGGCAGTACGGAAAGCCTGCTGAAATTGATCCCATGTGACAGTGTCGATGGGGTAAGTGGCTGTGAAATTTTCCCACCATGATGATGCAGGTCTGTCGGATGTTGGGTTCCAGCAGACCCTTAAGGTTCAAACTCTGGGGTGCGCGTGAAGATCTTCCCCCTACCAATCCGCGTTCAAACACTTCGCGAGAATCTAAGCTAAAACGTTGAACAACATGAGGGACACAAGATTTATACTGGTTTGGGCCACCATTGTGGTGTAATACCCTACTTCAGTGTGTGGTGTGGTGGATTGCTTCAGGGGCTGATGATGAACAGTACAAGGGGAAGAACAGCCTCGTGAGAGGTGTCCTTGGGCTGGTGCGATGAACTACTTGGGAGAGTTCGATCGCCTCTCAATCTGATGGGGGCTCTAGGAGATGCCCTCTACTGTGGTGGCTAGCTCTCTATATATAGAGGCCCTAGTCCTCTTCCCAAATATTGAGCGGGAAGGGCGCCAACAACAGTCATTTTGAAGGGGAACATATAGTACAAGTTATCCTGACTAAAGTTGGTCTTCGGCTGCCAAAGGCACTGACAATGACGCCGTCTTGGGCTCCATGGTGACCTCCATCCTGCCGCTCTGCTGATCTTGGTCTCGTTGCACCGAAATGGTAACCTTTGCCTGATGCCTCGATACTCCACGCCTGTGCTTACCCCCTTTGCACCAAAGAGGAAACAAGGACATTGCGCAGGCCGGCGCCCGCCTGGTCTCAATCGTCACGGCTTGCGTCATGAGCACCTCGTGAGGTACCCTTGCCTTGATCTCTCCGCCTCCTCGCGAGCCTGCCTTGTGAGACCGCTCTTGAGGAAGCCTTGCATTGCCCGCCCCGCGAGGCTTGGCCCCTCGCGAGGGTCTTGAGTTTGCGTTGAAGAAGATGGGCCGTACCGGGCCACCACTCGAGCCACGCCACAGGCCGCAGGCAGGCAAGTCTGGGGACCCCCGTTCCTAGAACGCCGACAGTAGCCCCCGGGCCCAAGGCGTGCTCAGACTTGGCTTAGTAGAGAAGTGAAGGGGCAAGTGCGGAGCGCCGCGGGCCCCAACAGCCTGCGTCCTTGGGCGCCGCATGGCGGTTGATTGGACGTGGGCGTCTTCGCTTCCTCACGCTGCCTCGGAACTGCTCGACTTGACAAGTCCCTGCATGCAAAAATGAGTCATGATTACCTGCGATCGTGGAGGCCGTCGGTTGGCCTCCTCTAGACTATAAGTACGGACCGGCGAGAGTCCCCGCAGTCCATCTCTTCTTGCTTCACTCCTTCTTTCTCTCCCCTCCTCCACCTTCACGCCAATGCCACCGATCTGCCGGTTCTCAGCGGAAGAGAAAGGGAAGCCCCCCCGAGAGGGTCCCGACCCGCTCCCGCCGAAGAAGCGGCTGGTCCCTGGCCGCCGCGACGAGGTCGTGCGGCAGGGGACGTCGAGGCCTTGGTACGAGCGGCCACCGCCTGGGTTTCCGCTGCCCTTGTACATCCGGGCTGAGGGCCCTAGAGAAGGAGACGCTGAGCAGCACTGCCCGCGCCACCGGCGACGCCGACGAATCACGGCGGTGCACGTCGTCGCCCTGGAGTCCATGCCGAGGGCTCTTCTCGCGAGCTCGTGCTTCACGCCGCCATGCCTCCAAGCTCTTGGATTCGCCTTCCTCTCTCTTTCACCTTCGAGATGCCGCCGAGAGGGCCTCTTGAGCTCTGGCTGCAGCATGCTAACTGCAGTACCCCTGCGACCAGAGTGGAGGTTAAGGTTGTCGCTCCGGGCAAGGTCTACATGACCCGGGGCTGGGGCGAGATCGCCCGGGTCTGCCGAACTGGAGGTGCCCTCGTGATTCATTTCGAATACGATGGTGCCTCCTTGATGTTCTTCAAGGTCTTCGACACGGAAGGACGCCGACTGGAATGCTGCCCCGGGGAAGGCGGCCGGGGCATCAAAGTGGCGAGGGCTAGGCCTGCCAACCGCTTCCCCAACAGCTCCTCTGGTAGCAGCGGAGAAGGCGGAGGGTCCAGCGACTCTCCCGAGATTCTCGTGACTCCGGAGACGAGCGACGACAGCTACGAGCCCCCGAGCTCGCGTCGTGCTCGGAGTAGGGCAGGCGCATCGGGCCACCGGCGCGGCTGATCTGGATGGGGTTGGCGCCGGCGCTTGGTGGCCCACTGTTGATGATGGCATCGACCAGGGAGGCATGCGTAGTTAGCGTCCCTTAGGATTAACACCTTTTGTTCCCTGGGAGGAATCAAGGAAACCCCCCGTGGGGTATGTAAAGCGTCTGCTATGTCTTTTGTGAATATCATCCTTACTATGGATTGGTGCAAGATGCTTGTCCTGTCTCGGCTCGGTTCCCCCTTTCTATCCTCATGAGGGCTTGATGCTCTACGCTGACAGGTCCCGGTCCCCAGGCAGGCTTCAACCGTCGCTGGTATGCTAGGTCGCAATGTCGTGGTCAAGGCCAGGAGGTGAGCGGCCCGAGGTCCAGTAAGAGCCCCCGAGGCGCGATGCTCAGGAGATCCCCTTTAGCACTCAAGCAGCCTCCGCTGGGTGAGAAAGGAAGGCAACGTCACCGTGACAGAACCGCATTAGGCGAGGGTTTGGTGTCACGTTGATTTAGCTTTTCCAGGAGCATGCCTTATCTCGGGAGCTTGGAGTCGTTCCTTGGCAAGGTGCCGGACCTGCGCGTCGGCAGCTGGGATGTCACTGGGTCAGGCCCTCGTGAGCTTCTACCCTCCTCCCCGCACTTTCCTTCATGCTCTACGTCCTCAGGTCCCGGCCCTCGAGCGAGCTCAGCCGCCACTGGTATGACAGTTCGCGATGCCGTGGGTCAAGGCCAGGGGGTGAGGGCTGGAGATCCAGTAAGAGCCCCTGAGTCGCGATGCTCAGGTGCCCCCCTTTTAACACGCGAGCGGATCACACAGGAGAGGGAGAGAGAGAGAGCTCACGATGCCCCCACGTTATTCCTTAGGTGGACCCTGTAAACCAACGCGAGGAAAAAAAGGACTGCCATTACGGTTGCCAACCAGCCATTGGTTGCTCTGAGGGAGTGATGAGGGCACTGAGGGCCTGGTGAGGTAGCGCCTTGCGGGGCTACCGTGGCCAGAGCTCGACCACTCAGATTTGTCGACGTTGCAGGGATGGACTCATGCACAAGCGCCGTGCCAGAGCGAGCGGCTCCAAAGGTAGGCGTCAATCGAGCAGGTGATTATCACATCCAGGTTAAGCATGAAAAGGCAATCCAACTTAGATAGATGCAAGGAAAGGCACACGCCACTGGGTCAGGCCTGAGCGGCTTGGGGATGATGTAGCCCGAGGGGCGCCCCCAACAAAGTAAGCTAAAGACATAAGCAAAATGGATACATGCCGCGGGGACAGACCCACGCGACCTGGGAATGATGCAGCCCTGAGGGCGCTCCCAGCTGAAATGAAACTCGAAGGATGTCACCTGATATTATTGCAGAGCGATTGTTGGAGTAGCCAACGGTGCATGGTGAAGAAGCCAATCCTCACGAGCCTTCGGAACTCTGAGCCTCGGGAGGCTCTGGAGGTCCGGGCGGCTCGCCAAGGTCCATCTCCATTTCCTCCAAGAACGCGTGGTGCCTAGCCACCTGAGCCTTCAGAATGCTCCTCATCAGACGCTGGTGGGCAGCAGCCGTGTTCGGCAGGCCGAAAGGCATGCGAACGTAGCTGTGAGGTGGGCCCTCACAATGCCGCACGCGTGAAGGCCAGAAGCGCTCCTGAGACGCGACTCAATTGAGCCCTGGGTAGTCGATGCAGACGTGCAGCCCGCCATCCTCGCCTGGATGGGGAGCTACGCTGGGTAGGCGACGGTTGCCGCGCATGACTCTCGATTCCTGCAGCTCCTGAGTGATCTTGGTGATGAACTCCTGAGGGTTGGGCCCTCCTTGCCTTATGCCTTCCTGAGGGAAACGTGCCGCGAAGCACACCTCCAAGTGGTGCCCGAGCGCCTCCCTCGTGATCTTGGCAAAGTCAGTGACCCTCCAGGAGAGAGCCCCCGAGCCTTGCCCGAGGAGGGCACCGGACGCGCCTTCCTATGCGACGGATGGCGGTGCCC
Source organism: Triticum dicoccoides (assembly GCF_002162155.2). Classification (NCBI taxonomy): domain Eukaryota; kingdom Viridiplantae; phylum Streptophyta; class Magnoliopsida; order Poales; family Poaceae; genus Triticum; species Triticum dicoccoides. The sequence continues at coordinate 460,738,500 of NC_041387.1, read as the reverse complement.
CTTAGTTGGGTGCAGATCCTGGCGCGGCACCTCCGGAGATGCCTGCCTCCCAAGGCCTTGAGCTGAGTGATGTATTATTCTTCTTGGGAGCTGCTTCAGGGAGGCTTCCGCTCTTGCTATTTGGGTCCTCGATTGACGTGGCTTAGAAGGCGCTCTCAAGAGAGCACACCACATCCTTCTCTTCACAGGGGACCGTGATGACCCGCGCCACTCCCTGGCATCTTGAGGACGTTGTAGCCATGGCGAGTCACTGCCATGAACTTGGCCAGGGCTGGATATCCGAGGATGGCATTGTATGGCAGGCGAATGTGGTCAACATCGAAGTCAATGAGCTTGGTACGGTAGTTCTTACGATGTCCAAAGGTGACAGGGAGGCGGACCTGCCCTATCGGGATTGTGGAACCATCAGTGACTCCTAAGAAAGGCTTGGCCGGCTGAAGCTGATCGTATGGCACTTGGAGATTGTTGAACGTCTCTACGGACAGGACGTTGAGCCCTGCTCCACCATCGATGAGGGTCTTGGTAACTTGCACATTGCTGATGACTGGGGAACAGAGCATTGGGAGGACACTGGCTGTTGCCGCGCACTTGAGCTGATCCGCTAAGCTGAACATGATGGTGCACGTGGACCACTTGAGAGGACGCGTGGCCTCGAGCTTGGGGAGGACTACATTCACCTCACGAGCAAACTGCTTGAAGATGCGCTGAGAGGCTGGGGCCTGGGCACCGCCCAAGATGCAAGCAATAGCATGTGGCTCCTGGAAGCCCCCAGCCCCCTTGTCTTGGTGATGGTCGTCATTCCTTCTTGGCGGTGGTGGCATAGGAGGAAGGCCTGCGTTGCCTTGTGGGCGATCCTCACGAGGCTGATCTCTCCAAGCCCCCTCGCGAGGCTGGTCCTGCCAGCGATCCTCGCGAGGTTGGTCACGCCACCCTTGGTGTGGGCCACGATCGTCCCATCGTCCTCCACCTCTCCTCCGCCTCGGCCATAGCCCCGATCGTTGCGCTCGGGGCGTCGACCGACATGGCCTTCTCGCATGGCCCTGAGCTCTTGGCGTTCGTTGGTGTTGTGGGTGTGGAGATCGTGGTACACGAAGTGCCGGCTGCCCTTGGACGACTCCGGTTGGTCCCAGCCGCGCTTCGTATCCGGCTCTGCTACGAGCACAACTGCTCCCTTGCACTTCACATCCTTGGCCTTGGCTTTCTTCTCTTCTGGATCTGCAGCTGGGAGCTCGAGAAGGGAGAGGCGTCCCTCCTCAGCCCTTGCGCACTTGGTCGCCAGGTTGAACAGCTCCAGAGACATGCATAGATCTTCATGGATCACCAGTTCCTCCTTCATCTTGACGGCGCGGACGCCGTCAGAGAACGCCGAGACGATGGCCTCCTCGGTCACCTTGGGAATCTTGAGGCGAGCGCTGTTGAAATGCTGGATGTACTTCTGCAAGGTCTCTCCGGGTTGCTGCTTGATGCGGCACAGGTCACCCACGACCGGCGGACGGTCGCGAGTGCCCTGAAAGTTGGCGATGAAGCAGGTGCGCATCTCGTCCCAGGAGGAGATCGTTCGGGAGGCAAGTTCAGGAGCCAGGTGCGGGCTTCGTCCTTGAGCGCCATGGGAAACCAGTTCGCCATGACCTTTCCATCCCCATTGGCGGCTTCGGTGCCTAGCTCGTAGAGCTGCAGGAACTCCACGGGGTCGGCAGTGCCGTCGTAGCGAGGAGGGAGGTCCGGCTTGAACTTGCCCGGCCAGGCGACACTTCATAGCTCGGTGGTGAAGGCGCGGCAGCCTGCGTGTTGGGGAACGTAGTAATTTCAAAAAAATTCCTGCACACACACGCAAGATCATGGTGATGCATAGCAACGAGAGGGGATAGTGTGTCCATGTACCCTCATAGACCGTAAGCGGAAGCGTTATGACAACGCGGTTGATGTAGTCGTACGTCTTCACGATCCGACCGATCCAAGTACCGAATGTACGGCACCTTCGAGTTCAGCACACGTTCAACTCGATGACGATCCCCGGACTCCGATCCAGCAAAGTGTCGGGGATGAGTTCTGTCAGCACGACGGCGTGGTGACGATGATGATGTTCTACCGGCGCAGGGCTTCGCCTAAACTCCGCGACGATATGACCGAGGTGGAATATGGTGGAGGGGGGCACCGCAAACGGCTAAGGAACGATCACGTAGATCAACTTGTGTGTCATAGGGTGCCCCCCTACCCCCGTATATAAAGGAGCAAGGGAGGAGGAGGGCGCACCAAGGGGAGTCCTACTCCCACCGGGAGTAGGACTCCTTCTTTTCTAGTCCAACTAGGAGAAGGGGGGAAAGGAGGGAAGTGGAAAAGGAAGGGAGAGGGGGGCCGCGCCCCAAACCCTTTGCCCAATTCGGACTGGGCTTGGGAGGGGCGCGCGCCACCTCCTCGCTCCTTTCCACTAAGGCCCATTAAGGCCCAATACTCTTCCCCGTATTCCCGTAACTCCCCGGTACTCCGAAAAAATACCCGAATCACTCGGAACCTTTCCGAACTCCGAATATAGTCGTCCAATATATTGATCTTTACATCTCGACCATTTCGAGACTCCTCGTCATGTCCCCGATCTCATCTGGGACTCCGAACTCCTTCGGTACATCAAAACTCATAAACTCATAATAAAACTGTCATTGAAACCTTAAGCGTGCGGACCCTACGGGTTCGAGAACTATGTAGACATGAACTACAACTATTCTCGGTCAATAACCAATAGCGGAACCTGGATGCTCATATTGGTTCCTACATATTCTACGAAGATCTTTATCGGTCAAACCGCATAACAACATACGTTGTTCCCTTTGTCATCGGTATGTTACTTGCCCGAGATTTGATCGTCGGTATCCAATACCTAGTTCAATCTCGTTACCGGCAAGTCTCTTTACTCGTTACGTAATGCATCATTCCGTAACTAACTCATTAGCTACATTGCTTGCAAGGCTTATAGTGATGTGCATTACCGAGAGGGCCCAGAGATACCTCTCCGACAATCGGAGTGACAAAACCTAATCTCGAAATACGCCAACCCAACATGTACCTTTGGAGACACCTGTAGTACTCCTTTATAATCACCCAGCTACGTTGTGACGTTTGGTAGCACCCAAAGTGTTCCTCCGGTAAATGAGAGTTGCATAATCTCATAGTTACAGGAACATGTATAAGTCATGGAGAAAGCAATATCAACATACTAAACGATCAAGTGCTAGGCTAACGGAATGGGTCATGTCAATCACATCATTCTTCTAATGATGTGATCCCATTAATCAAATGACAACACATGTCTATGGTTAGGAAACATAACCATCTTTGATTAATGAGCTAGTCAAGTAGAGGCATACTAGTGACTATATGTTTGTCTATGTATTCACACATGTATCATGTTTCCGGTTAATACAATTCTAGCATGAATAATAAACATTTATCATGAAATAAGGAAATAAATAATAACTTTATTATTGCCTCTAGGGCATATTTCCTTCAGTCTCCCACTTGCACTAGGGTCAATAATCTAGTTCACATCGCCGTGTGATTTAACACCAATATTCACATCTGTATGTGATTAATACCCATAGTTCACATTGTCATGTGATCAACACCCAAAGGGTTTACTAGAGTCAATAATCTAGTTCACATCGATATGTGATTAACATCCAAAGAGTAATAAGGTGTGATCATGTTTTGCTCGTGAGAGAATCTTAGTCAACGGGTCTGTCACATTCAGAGCCGTATGTATTTTGCAAATATTCTATGTCTACAATGCTCTGCACGGAGCTACTCTAGCTAATTGCTCCCACTTTCAATATGTATCCAGATTAAGACTTAAAGTCATCTGGACCAGTGCCAAAATTTACATCGACGTAACCCTTTAGGACGAACCTTTTCTGTCACCTCCATAATCGAGACATATATCCTTATTCCACTAAGGATAATTTTGACCAATGTCCAGTGATCTACTCTTAGATCAAAATTGTATTCCTTTGCAAAACTCAGAGCAAGGTATACGATATGTCTGGTTCACAGCATAGCATACTTTATAGAACCTATGACTGAGGCATAGGGAATGACTTTTCATTCTCTTTCTATTTTTTGCCATGGTCGGGTCTTGAGTCTTACTCAACTTCACACCTTGCAACACAGGCAAGAACTCCTTCTTTGACTATTCCATTTTGAAATATTTAAAAAATTTATCTAGGTATGTACTCATTGAAAAATCTTATCAAGCGTCTTGATCTATCTATATAGATCTTGATGCTCAATGTGTAAGCAGCTTCACCGAGGTCTTGCTTTGAAAAACTCTTATTCAAGTATCCTTTCATGCTATCCAGAATTTCTATATCATTTCCAATCAACAATATGTCATCCACATATAATATTAGAAATGCTACAGAGCTCCCACTCACTTTCTTGTAAATACAGGCTTCACCACAAGTCTGTATAAAACTATATGCTTTGATCAACTTATCAAAGCGTATATTCCAACTCTGATATGCTTGCACCAGTCCATAGATGAATCGCTGGAGCTTGTACATTTTGTTAGCACCTTTAGGATTGACAAAACCTTCTGGTTGCATCATATACAACTCTTCTTTTAAGAAAACCATTAAGGAATCCAGTTTTGACATCCATTTGCCAGATTTCATAAAATGTGGCAATTGCTAACTTGATTCGGACAGACTTTAAGCCTCGCTACAGTTGAGAAAATCTCATTGTAGTCAACACCTTGAACTTGTCAAAAACCTTTTTGCGACAAGTCGAGCTTTGTAGATAGTAACACTACTATCAACGTCCGTCTTCCTCTTGAAGATCCATTTAATTTTCTATGGTTTGCCGATCATCGGGCAAGTCCACCAAAGTCCACACTTTGTTCTCATACATGGATCCTATCTTAGATTTCATGGCCTGCAGCCATTTTGCGGAATCTGGGCTCATCATCGCTTCCTCATAGTTTGTAGGTTTATCATGGTCAAGTAACATGACTTTCAGAACATGATTACCGTACCACACTGGTGCGGACCGTACTCTGGAAGACCTACGAGGTTCTGTAGTAACTTGATCTGAAGTTTCATGATCATCATCATTAGCTTCCTCACTAATTGTTATAGGAATCACTGGAACTGATTTCAGTGATGAACTATTTTCCAATTCGGGAGAAGGTACAATTACCTTATCAAGCTCTACTTTCCTCCCACTCACTTCTTTCGAGAGAAACTCCTTCTCTAGAAAGGATCCATTTTAAGCAACGAATATCTTGCCTTCGGATCTATGATAGAAGGTGTACCCAACAATTTCCTTTGGGTATTCTATGAAGACGCATTTCTCCGATTTGGGTTTGAGCTTATCAGGATGAAACTTTTTCACATAAGCATCGCAGCCCCAAACTTTAAGAAACGACAACTTGGGTTTCTTGCTAAACCACAGTTCATATGGTGTCGTCTCAACGGATTTATATGGTGCCCTATTAAACGTGAATGCAGCTGTCTCTAATGCATAACCCCAAAACGATAGTGGTAAACCGATAAGAGACATCATAGATCGCACCATATCTAGTAAAGTACGATTACGACGTTCGGACACACCATTACATTGTGGTGTTCCAGGTGGCGTGAGTTGTGAAACTATTTCACATTGTTACAAATGAAGACCAAACTCGTAATTCAAATATTCGTCTCCGTGATCAGATCGCAGAAACTTTATTTTCTTGTTACGATGATTTTTCCACTTCACTCTGAAATTCTTTGAACCTTTCAATTATTTCAGACTTGTGCTTCATTAAGTAGATATACTCATATCTGCTCAATTCATCTTGTGAAGGTCAGAAAATAATGATACCCGCCACGAGCATCAACACTCATTGGACCGCATACATCGGTATGTATTATTTCCAATAAGTCACTAGCTCGTTCCATTGTTCCGGAGAACGGAGTTTTAGTCATCTTGCCCAAAAGGCACGGTTCGCAAGCATCAAATGATTAATAACCAAGTGATTCTGAAAATCCATTTTTATGGAGTTTCTTCATGCGCTTTACACCGATATGACCCAAACGGCAGTGCCACAAATAAGTTGCACTATCATTATTAACTTTGCATCTTTTGGCATCAATATTATGAATTTGTGTATCACTACGATCGAGATCCAACAAACTATTTTTCATTGGGTGTATAACCATCGAAGGTCTTATTCATGTAAACAGAATAACAATTATTCTTTAACTTCAAATGAATAACTGTATCGCAATAAACTGATCAAATCATATTCATGCTCAACGCAAACGCTAAATAACATTTATTTAGGTTTAACACTAATCCCGAAAGTATAGGGAGTGTGCGATGATGATCATATCAATCTTGGAACTACTTCCAACACTCATCGTCACTTCCCCTTCAACTAGTCTTTGTTTATTCTGTAACTCCTGTTTCGAGTTACTAATCTTAGCAACCGAACAAGTATCAAATACTCAGGGGTTACTATGAACACTAGTAAGGCACATATCAATAACCTGTATATCAAATATACCCTTGTTCACTTTGCCATCCTTCTTATCCACCAAATATTCAGGGCATTTCCGCTTCCAGTGACCATTTCCTTTGCAGTATAAGCACTCAGTTTCAGGCTTTGGTCCAGCTTTGGTCTTCTTCACGGGAGTGACAACTTGTTTGCCATTCTACTTGAAGTTTCCCTGTCTTTCCCTTTGCCCTTTTCTTGAAACTAGTGGTCTTGTCAATCATCAACACTTGATGCTCTTTCTTGATTTCTACCTTCGTTGATTTCAACATCACGAAGAGCTCGGGAATCATTTTCGTCATCCTTTGCATACTATAGTTCAACACGAAGTTCTACTAACTTGGTGATGGTGACTAGAGAACTCTGTCAATCACTATCTTATTTGGAAGATTAACTCCCACTTGAATCAAGCGATTGTAGTACCCAGACAATCTGAGCACTTGCTCACTAGTTGAGCGATTCTCCTCCATCCTTTAGCTATAGAACTTGTTGGAGACTTCATATCTCTCAACTCGGGTATTTTCTTGAAATATTAACTTCAATTCCTGGAACATCTCATATGGTCCATGACGTTCAAAACATCTTTGAAGTCCCGATTCTAAGCCGTTAAGCATGGTGCACTAAACTATCAAGTAGTCATCATATTGAGCTAGCCAAACGTTCATAACATCTGCATCTGCTCCTGCAATAGGTTTGTCACCTAGCGGTGCATCAAGGACATAATTCTTCTGCGCAGCAATGAGGATAAACCTCAGATCACGGATCCAATCCGCATCATTGCTACTAACATTTTTCAACACAATTTCTCTAGGAACATATCAAAATAAACATATGAAAGCAACAACGCAAGCTATTGATCTACAACATAATTTGCAAAATACTATCAGGACTAAGTTCATGGTAAATTTAAGTTCAATTAATCATATTACTTAAGAACTCCCACTTAGATAGACATCCCTCTAATCCTCTAAGTTATTACGTGATCCATATCAACTACACCATGTCCGATCGTCACGTGAGATGGAGTAGTTTCAACGGTGAACATCAATATGTTGATCATATCTACTATATGATTCATGCTCGACCTTTCGGTCTCCGTGTTCCGAGGCTATATCTGTTATATGCTAGGCTCGTCAAGTTTAACCTGAGTATTCCGCGTGCGCAACTGTTTTGCACCCGTTGTATTTGAACGTAGAGCCTATCACACCCGATTATCACGTGGTGTCTCAGCACGAAGAACTTTCGCAACGGTGCATACTCAGGGAGAACACTTCTTGATAATTTTTAGTGAGAGATCATGTTAAAATGCTACCGTCAATCAAAGCAAGATAAGATGCATAAAGGATAAACATCACATGCAATCAATATAAGTGATATGATATGGCCATCATTATCTTGTGCTTGTGATCTCCATCTCCGAAGCACCGTCGTGATCACCATCGTCACCGGCGCGACACCTTGATCTCCATCGCAGCATCGTTGTCTTTACGCCATCTATTGCTTCTACGACTATCGCTACCACTTAGTGATAAAGTAAAGCAATTACAGGGCGTTTGCGTTTCATACAATAAAGCGACAACCATATGGCTCCTGCCAGTTGCCGATAACTTCGGTTACAAAACATGATCATCTCATACAATAAAATATAGCATCACGTCTTGACCATATCACATCACAACATGCCCTGCAAAAACAAGTTAGACGTCCTCTACTTTGTTGTTGTAAATTTTACGTGGCTGCTACGGGCTGAGCAAGAACTGATCTTACCTACACATCAAAACCACAACGATAGTTCGTCAAGTTAGTGTTGTTTTAACCTTCGCAAGGACCGGGCATAGCCACACTCAGTTCAACTAAAGTTGGAGAAATAGACACCCGCTAGTCACCTGTGTGCAAAGCACGGCGGTAAAACCAGTCTCACGTAAGCATACGCGTAATGTCGGTCCGGGCCGCTTCATCCAACAATACCGCCGAACCAAAGTATGACATGCTAGTAAGCAGTATGACTTGTATCGCCCACAACTCACTTGTGTTCTACTCGTGCATATAACATCAACGCATAAAACCTAGGCTCGGATGCCACTGTTGGGGAACATAGTAATTTCAAAAAATTTCCTACGCACATGCAAGATCATGGTGATGCATAGCAACGAGAGGGGAGAGTGTGTCCACGTACCCTTGTAGACCGTAAGCGGAAGCGTTATGACAACGCGGTTGATGTAGTCGTACGTCTTCACGATCCGACCGATCCAAGTACCGAACGTACGACACCTCCGATTTTAGCACACGTTCAGCTCGATGACGATCCCCGGACTCCGATCCAGCAAAGTGTCGGGGATGAGTTCCGTCAGCACGACGGTGTGGTGACGATGATGATGTTCTACCGGCGAAGGGCTTCACCTAAACTTCACGACGATATGACCGAGGTGGAATATGGTGGAGGGGGGGGGGCACCGCACACGGCTAAGGAACGATCACGTAGATCAACTTGTGTGTCATGGGGTGCCCCCTGCCCTCATATATAAAGGAGCAAGGGAGGAGGAGGCCGGCCCTAGGAGGAGGGCGCGCCAAGGGGAGTCCTACTCCCACCGGGAGTAGGACTCCTTCTTTCCTAGTCCAACTAGGAGAAGGTGGGAAAGGAGGGAAGTGGAGAAGGAAGGGAGAGGGGGGCCGCGCCCCAAACCCTTTGTCCAATTCGGACTGGGCTTGGGAGGGGCGCGCGCCACCTCCTCGCTCCTTCCCACTAAGGCCCATTAAGGCCCAATACTCTTCCCCGTATTCCCGTAACTCCCCGGTACTCCGAAAAATACCCGAATCACTCGGAACCTTTCCGAACTCTGAATATAGTCGTCTAATATATCGATCTTTACATCTTGACCATTTCGAGACTCCTCGTCATGTCCCTGATCTCATCTGGGACTCCGAACTCCTTCGGTACATCAAAACTCATAAACTCATAATAAAACTGTCATCGAAACCTTAAGCGTGCGGACCCTACGGGTTCGAGAACTATGTAGACATGACCTAGAACTATTCTCGGTCAATAACCAATAGCGGAACCTGGATGCTCATATTGGTTCCTACATATTCTACAAAGATCTTTATCGGTCAAACTGCATAACAACATACGTTGTTCCCTTTGTCATCGGTATGTTACTTGCCCGAGATTTGATCGTCGGTATCCAATACCTAGTTCAATCTCGTTACCGGCAAGTCTCTTTACTCGTTATGTAATGCATCATTCCGTAACTAACTCATTAGCTACATTGCTTGCAAGGCTTATAGTGATGTGCATTACCGAGAGGGCCCAGAGATACCTCTCCGACAATCGGAGTGACAAAACCTAATCTCGAAATACGCCAACCCAACATGTACCTTTGGAGACACCTGTAGTACTCCTTTATAATCACCCAGTTACGTTGTGACGTTTGGTAGCACCCAAAGTGTTCCTCCAGTAAACGGGAGTTGCATAATCTCATAGTTACAGGAACATGTATAAGTCATGAAGAAAGCAATAGCAACATACTAAACGATCAAGTGTTAGGCTAACGGAATGGGTCATGTCAATCACATCATTCTTCTAATGATGTGATCCCATTAATCAAATGACAACACATGTCTATGGTTAGGAAACATAACCATCTTTGATTAATGAGCTAGTCAAGTAGAGGCATACTAGTGACTATATGTTTGTCTATGTATTCACACATGTATCATGTTTCCGGTTAATACAATTCTAGCATGAATAATAAACATTTATCATGAGATAAGGAAATAAATAATAACTTTATTATTGCCTCTAGGGCATATTTCCTTCACTGCGGTGGCCACCGGAGCTCTCTGCTAACGCGGGGCTTGCTCCTGGGGATTCCCGCGCATCGCTGCCAGGAGCAGCGCGGGGTCTTGACGTGCTGGCGCAGGGACACGGTCATGGCGTGCCGGTGCAGGAAGCACGCGAGTGCCTTCTAGGGGACGAGGGATCTCTTGGCAGCTCCTTTCTTGTTGTGCAGGCGCTGGACGTGGTGGATCTCATCCAGGGGCCGTGCGCCTTGGAGCCAGGGCACCTTCTTGGGGAGGAGGTGGCGGAGGCACCTCCTGAGTTGCATCACCCGCGCTGGACGGAGGGCGAGGCAGCGAGAGGGACAGCACAGAGGAGCCCCCTGCGGTGGTGACGAGCTCGGTGATGCAAGCGAGCCACTCCTCGTAGAGGTCGTCGACGGGACGGTAGTGCAGAAACTCACGCGCCAGGAGCAACGCGGCGTGCGCGTCTGTGGGAGTGCGACGTGCGTGGGACGATGAACCAGCTGGAGTCAGCGACGGGGTGGCGGTGCGGCCTTCCCGCCGCACCGAGGGATGCAGCGACGAGGCCTGCTGCTCGTTCCCCGCCGGGCCGGTGGCAGCGTTGGCGGCAGGTGACGGGGAACAGCGCGGACACCTGCCGACGGGAGCCGTCTGGGCGGCATGGGCGGCAAGAGCGGCCCGATGCTCGGTGCGAGCTCGGCGAGCGTCAGCCATGGACATGACGGGTGATTGAACGCGGAACAGCGGAAGAAAGATTCCGGTGCACCCCTACCTGACGCGCCAAATGTCGGATGTTGGGTTCCAGCAGACCCTTAAGGTTCGAACTCTGGGGTGCGCGCGAAGATCTTCCCCCTACCAATACGCGTTCAAACGCTTCGCGAGAATCTAAGCTAAAACGATGAACAACACGAGGGACACAAGATTTATACTAGTTCGGGCCACCGTTGTGGTGTAATACCCTACTCCAGTGTGTGGTGTGGTGGATTGCCTCAGGGGCTGATGATGAACAATACAAGGGGAAGAACAGCCTCACGAGAGGTGTTCTTGGGCTAGTGCGATGAACTACTTGGGAGAGTTCGATCGCCTCTCGATCTGATGGGGGCTCTATGAGATGCCCTCTACTGTGGTGGCTAGCTCTATATATATAGAGGCCCTGGTCCTCTTCCCAAATATTGAGCGAGAAGGGCGCCAACAACAACCATTTTGAAGGGGAACATCTAGTACAAGTTATCCTGACAAGTTGGTCTTCGGCTGCCAAAGGCACTGGCGATGACGCCGTCTTGGGCTCCACAGTGACCTCCATCCTGCCACTCTGCTGATCTTGGTCTCGTTACACCGAAATGGTAACCTTTGCCTGATGCCTCGGTACTCCACGCTTGTACTTGCCCCCTTTGCACCAAAGAGGAAACAAGGACACTGCGCAGGCCGGCGCCCGCCTAGTCTCGATCGTCATGGCTTGCGTCACAAGCACCTCGCGAGGTACCCTTGCCTTGATCTGTCCGCCTCCTCGCGAGCCTGCCTGGCGAGGCCGCTCTTGAGGAAGCCTTGCATCGCCCGCCCCGCGAGGCTTGGCCCCTCGCGAGGGTCTTGAGTTTGTGTTGACGAAGATGGGCCGTACTGGGCCACCACTCGAGCCACGCCGCAGGCCGCAGGCAGGCAAGTCTGGGGACCCCCGTTCCCAGAATGCTGACAGGGTCCATCAAGCTGATGTGCGGCAAAACGCACCTTCTACGCATCTGTGCATCCTGCAGTGGTCAACTCCCTTCCCATCTTGCGGAGCCAGTCATTTGCAACTATCGGCTCGGTGCTACTGGAGAACACCGGCGGATTCAGCCTCAAGAAACGGGCTAAATGATCAACAGGTGATGGTGGTGGTGGGTTATTGTTGTTGTTGTTCCCCTGATTCTGATTCTGGACTAGCATCTGCATCAATGCATTCTACTGCTGGATTAACTAAGTGAGCTCCGGTGGGAAAGCAAATCCATTGTCATGTCTCGGAGGCATCTGAGGGTTTAGAAAAGATGAGAATATAGAATAGAGTAAGGTCTAGAGAGAAAAACACTACCCATATGCACATGAGACAAACACAAATAATATCACTTCAATCAATTCAAACAAGGGCATACAACGGTCTAACTATCGTTACAAAAGTGCTCGGACTATACTACATGGAGGAATACTACTACTGTTATGGTGGTCGACTAGAAAAATAGATCGGTCGAAGACTCCATGATATCTGCTCCAGCTTCATCAACAAAGTCATCATCGCTATCGTTTGGGTCCGAGTCGGTGTCGTCGATGATGATGTAGTTCTCCAGGCAAGTGCAATCATCGTCTTCTCCTCCAGTCGCGGGGAATCCCATAAAGACTTTTAGCTTCTTCTTCAGATCATCATTCTTCTCCACGAGTGTCGTCATTTCTTCCTCATAACCATCGCGTGTAGACTTAAGTTCTTCCTCCAGCTCTGTGATCTTGGTCATAGCCTTCTTCAGATCTATCATGCCTGCGCACATCTGATTCTCCTGGCGACGAATGTGCTGGTTTAACTCTTGGATGAAAGCTGCAATTGATCTATCCTTCCTAGCGCTGATCATCTCCCATTGCTCATCTCGGCGCCCACAAATCTGGTAAATAGTATCCTCGAGATCCTTGTGGTAAACTTCTCCAATGCGTCCCATGGTAATGTGGGCTGCCATGCTCTTTCCTAGACTCGAGGTTGGTGCATCAAAAGAAAACTCTATGGGCTCAGTGACGGGCACGAATGTCCTTCCTGGAACTTGAACTTGAATCATCCAACACTCCTCTTCTGGTAAAGTGGCTATGTAGGTCCCGGTGAAGCTTGGTACTCTGATGTTCAGGTATCTAGTGACTTACTTCAAGTGGCGTCCAAAGGGTGTATCTTCATCCGGTTGTGTGAACTTGTTCCTTGCATCCGCCATCCTAAAAGAGTAGAAAAGATGAGGAGTCAGAAATGAGAAGAGAGAGTAGTGATCTAGGGCTTTAGCTTAGTGGTCGTGTCCTACAGTCAGCGTGTGCTCTGATACCATCTTGTAGCGACCAGAGCTCAAACAGTCTGATCTCTATGCATTAGTGTCATCCTTGGATCGGTAATGCTGACACACACAGTACTTGGAGGATTTATAATAGAGTAGCAATCACACACTTATTACATTGAATGTCTCAAAAGAGAACTTATTACAATAAATATGGCTTAAGGCCATCTAATAACGATAACAACGGAAGGCTTGGAAGATAAGCGAGTCCATCAACTCCAACGGCATCACTGAGTATAAGACCACGACCTAAGGCGCCTTACTCGTCGTCTGAAAAGTCTGCAACATGAACGTTGTAGCCCGAAAACGGATCAGTACAAGGAATATGCTGGCAATGTAACACATAGAGAGTAATGAATAGAATAATGCTATCACTACATGCACATATGGCTGGTGGAAAGCTCTATGGTTACAGTTTTGCATAAAGCCAATTTTTCCCTACAACAAAGGAATAAATTTTATTTAACTATCATGGTGGTTGTTAAACATTGAGAAGGTTCCTCCAACTCAATCCCAATTAAGCATCATCATTAAACCCAACAAATTTAATTAAGTAACATGGTGAGATTCACATGATAATCCAGGTACTAGATACTCAAAACGTCTATAACCGGGGACACGGCTAACCATGATTAGTTTATACACTCTGCAGAGGTTTGCGCACTTTTCCCCGCAAGATTCGATCGCCTCCGTTGGATTTCTCGCACTAGAAGGTGTTTGAGAAATGGATGACCGAGATATAGTCTTTCAGAAGCATTAACTCTTTACTCTGGGTAGACTGTACCAACCTACATCCTCTACATCTGCTACTTTATCACTGAAAGAGGTCACACAACATACTCAACTATGCTAGAGCCCGTAGTAGCTTGCGGCTGCACATGGAAGTTTCTAGCATGAATAATCTCATGATCCCTTTGAGCCTGGGTGGCGGTCCATATGAGAATCACACGGTACCCCGGGATTTCCAAAAATACAGGCAACACTGGGTTCCCCAGGTGCCTCAATCCACCCAGATGTAAATTTAAGTTGCCACCTTAAGTAAACCATTAAATAACAATCTCACATCTATCATGGATACACTCACTCAATCCACGTCTACTAGCATATCATAGCAATATAAGCAAACGTAGAAGTAACTCCTAAAGGTTTGATAATAAAACAGGTAATAGGTACTACCTCATCTACTTCCCAAAACCCACATATTAATCACATCCTAACCATGCAATTGTTTGAGGATTGATCTAATGCAATAAAACAGAATAGTAAAGAGGTATGATCAAAGTGTTACTTGCCTTGCTGATGATCCATAAAACCTAGAGACTCGTAGTAGCAAGCGGCGCACTCCGGGTACTCTATCGCAAACAAACAAGCATACAATAAGCACTCATCTAATGCACACGTAAAACTCACATAAGAGATCTAACCAGAAAGTTCAACTTAAGAACTCCGGTTTGCAAAAAGAATCAAATCAAACGAAGCAACGAAAGTCAAACGGCGAAAGAAACAAGCTTCGTTTACTTATTTGGACCTAAGTCAAATTTTACAGTAGCAAAAACTTGTTTGAGTTGGTTAAACAGAAAGAGGGTTTTGAGACAAAACTCTAGGCGCTTGAATCGCCTGATTCCGATAAACGAGCGAAAAGTTATACTAGAACGAAGATCGGATCAGAAATCGCAATCAGAAATAATCGTGGAAAATCCGAGAAAAAGAAAAACGGACGAACAAGCTAACGAACGAACGTTCGCTGTCTGCGGCTAAACGACAAAAACCGTTCGTTAAAACGAACGAACGGACGGACGTCCACAAAATAAATAAACCGAAAAAACTAAACCGATCCATATATAAAAAATAAACTGCGGGTTTAAAAAAACCGGGAAGCTACCTCCGGCGAGGCGGGCTCCGGCGGGGCAGGACGGGCGGCAGCGACGGCGAATCCGTGGGACGGTAGCGGCGGCTGGTGGCGGGGTCAGCGACGACGGCTGGCGGCGTGA
>NC_041387.1:460703902-460722620 GCF_002162155.2 Triticum dicoccoides | reverse complement strand
CGGCGGCTAGCGGCGGCGGAGGCGGCAGGCGGCGGCGGCGGCGGCTGGCGGCGGCGGGGTGGGCTGTGGCGGGGCTAGGGTTTGGGGGCGGCTCGGGCCTCCGCTTAAAAGGGCTGGGCGGGCAAAGTCCTAGTCGGGCACGGCCCGGCTAGGTCGGTTCGTTTTTTTAATAATTTCGCGCAGAAAAACAAATAAAAGAAATACTAAACGGACTCCAAAAATTCCGAAATAATATTTCCCCGTCCTCCAATAATAAGCCAGACAAGATGAACATTTATTTGGAGCCTAAATGCAATTTTGAAAAACGCGTATTTTTCCTAATTCAAATAAAATAGCGACAAAACTCCGAAATAAAATCTTATTTGATTTTAATATTAAATCCTCAATATTTCTTTATTTTGTAAAAGTCATTTTATTCCCTCTCTCTTATTTTTATAAGTGAAATATTTGAAGATAAAATAATTAAAATCAAATGATCCCTTTTCTAAATTTGAGAAAATTCAAATAAGGAAATAACGAAATTCCCAACTCTCTCCGCGGGTCCTTGAGTTGCGTGAAATTTCTAGGATCAAACCAAAATGCAATAAAATATGATATGCAATGATGATCTAATGTATAACATTCCAAATTGAAAATTTGGGATGTTACAATCGACCGCTTTTTCGCCGCGTCGCTTCCCGATTTGAGTTCCCCCTTTTGCCCAGCTGCTGCCAGCCCGCACAACCGCCGCCACGCCGCCGCTGCTTCCACCACTCGATTCGAGCTTCTAGTGCCGCTTTCCGCCGCCATCCGATTTGAGTTACTGCCGCCAGCCATTGGAGCTCCCGACGCCGTCCAATATGAGCTTCTCGTGCCGCCGCCGCCTAATTCGAGTTACCACCACCGGCCATTCGAATTAACATCACTGCTTGACTCGAGTCCCATTCGCGTAGCCGCCGCCCAATTTGAGTTACCGCCGCCGGCCATTCGAGATCCCGCCGCCGGCAAGACGCTCAAGCGTCACGCTGATTCTCGTCGCTCGGCCGCCGGCGCTCCTCTGGAAGCTCGGCCCCACCGCTTGATCCGTTGGAGTAGTAGTTTTACATCTTGGAATACATAATCTGTTGGAGTTGCTCTTTTGCATATCCAATGTACATCATCTGTTGGAGTTTTCTCTTTTTAGGAGATGTAAAATGCACCTATAGGAGATGTACATTTTTACATCTCCAAATTTGCATCTTCTATTGGAGATGATCTGAGCAACAAATGTGCGCTCGATAGCCATAATTCAGCTAGCTTATGGGCCAACTTATTACAATCTCTCTTACAAAAATAAACTCGAAAACATCAAACGGTGACACACACAGACTACCGAGCTCACTAAGGAGAACAACTGTAAAATACATATCATACTCTCCACACTTCAAAGCATTCATTAGCCAGAGTGAGTCTGATTCAAATATTGTCCTGTGAACTCCCAAACCATTCGCAACTACGACAACCTTCACACATGTCATTGCTTCCACTTGTAGAGGGTAGGCAATATGACCAAACTGCTGGCACAAGCTACAATGAAGGTCCTTGATCCAAATACACTATGCCTCCCCGTGCGCCTCCTGCCTCTTTCACATGAAAAGCCGCATCAAAATTTATATTGACGAAATCTGTTTGTGGACGACTCCAGGTTTGCACATCTGGGATCATATCATGCTGATTTGGTGACTCTCCCATGCGAAAGTCCTGGTCATGCCTCATGATCGGAAAACAAACTTCTTCACAGGGTTTAACTTTATCCCCAACCTTCACTTTCTTACACACATTCTATCATTCTCACATCGTCGGCAATGTGAGATCTCGTCGTTACTATCTGAGAGTCAATAAGTGATCTAAAACAACCATGGGGTTTGGGCACTCAAGAAGAGCCATTCTAGCATCTTCTAGGAGCAGCCTTCACCACACACATGTCACGAGCTTACCTCTCAAAAACAAGTGCCCTCTGTCCTCATCAAGCCTCAAACACATCGGACAACAAGAGGCGGGCTATCTAAGAGAAAGCATGTAGAGTTGTCTAAGAGGCTGTTTAGCTCCACATCCTTTCTCTTTATGCTCCGTCTAAGATGCAAACTATTATGTGACAATCTCTATAGGAATGTTCTTACAATTGGTGGAAAGCTCAAGATCCACAATCTGTTCCACTTTACAGCACGTGAACCAAATGATTGCTAGCATCCCTGTTACAACCTACATTGCGGATTCTTGTCCCAATGTGATAAACAAATTTAACCGATAGAATCCCTTTTTCGTGATAGTGTCAGGCCACTTGGTCATCCACGCCACACCGGATTGGGATGGATAAGATATCCTTCACATCATCATCACAAAAATGCCGTCCACCAGTTGTTCATCCCAGCCTTCGGTGACGGGATCCATCAGAGCACTCACCCAATCAACAATGACATTGCCTTGATTTGGGCATACATATTCATGACGGTCTCCTTCTGTCGCCTCGTGGTATGGTTTGGGCATACATATTTGCATACATGTGTGTTGCATGTTCCTAAGAAATGTCTAGTTAGACAAAAACTCTTTGAAAACTCAAACCATCCCACAATACATGTTTTTTTGTTTTTTCCTTCTTTGTGTTTTTAATGGGTCCTTTGTGTTGCAAATACACGTTTTTAGTTGTGTTGAAAATACACTTTTGAGCCAACAGAGCTGGTTGGGGCTCAAAAAAAAATTCCCACAGTAGTTCGGACCAGGGCAACTTCTGAGCATTCTCCTTCGACATCAACCTTCATCCGCATTTTCATCATTTTACGTCATTGTAATCCCGAACTCTGATGTGGATTCATATGTGTGTTACATAAATCATTCATCCATAGGTACCATGAATAATATGATGATGATGCATATTGTATTTATGTCTAAGTAACACCCTGGTTCTCAGGGATATGGATGAACCCTAGTATGTATAGGAGCTGAACTTCGATAAAGTACAACGTCCTGTTTTTATGTTTATGTTAACTATTCTTCCTGATGTTGCGTGAAGTCGACCATAGAACATTCATCTTTATGGACGGGAATGAGGCTATTGTCTTTGCGAAGGTTGGTTGAGAAGGTATTGCAGTGACAGAAGTTGTCTCCCTCCTTCTGTGGCTGTCGATAGGGGACTAACGAAGTCCACGGGTACACCCTAAATCATCATTGTCATCACTCTCATTGGCGAGGACGGTGTTGGCGTGTGTGATATGAAGCTACAATATGTCATCTCACGCGCGATTGTTCTCAATTTTTGACATTTCAAACCACGCGTGAACGTAATGACAAACATGATCATTTTTGAGTGGAATTGATAGGTTTGGCCAATAACACATGGCACTTGCCGTCACAGTCTCTGGCAGGCCCGTCCAAGGGCATGTGCGGGCTGTGCGACCACACAGGGCCCCCAAATTCTAGGGGGCCCCTGTTTTGGGCCAATGTCTGTATATTATTTGTTTTGGGCCCTTTCTTCGCTGCTAGTCTCGGGCTCCCTCAAACTGGGCCTGCTCCAATATGTCCTGAACCGAGCCCTAGTCCCGATCTACTACACAGCCTACCAATCCATCGATCAATCTATGATCTTTCCCGACACGAACTGACAGATGTGCGCCGTCGCCGCCGCAGGGAGACCTAGGCTAGTGGTGTTGTCTCGTTTTTTATTGCTTCGTTTCCTTTGTTTTTTGCTTTCGTGATTGCTTCATTTCCTGCCCGGAGACACAGCTCAATTCATAGCCCTTCTCGTATCAAGAACTAATTCCATGATTTCGCTAGCTGCCGGTCGCTCGGAAAGTCACATCAAATCAAAACACACAAGTTGAAGCAGCGGGTGGCCAAGACCAAAGGCGAGGGCATCCCCGATATGTCTAACAGGTGCGCTCGAATTGAATCCATTAAATTTAGACTATATTGTGTTCTGTTGAATAATTATATTAGTCAATATATTGTGCGCATATGCATCAGTACATCAATCAACTTTTTTAGAGGATATATGAACTAGGTTAGTTAATCGAATTGACACACACCAAGATTTCCAAGATAGTTGCTCGTTTAACATTCAGGTAGTTTATTTTTGTCATATTATCTTGACTAGCCTATAATTTATACAGTGTTTGAATTTATTCAAATTTCTTTCCTTAAAAACCGAGTATTCTAGAAATTTTAGAACCAGAATTTGCATTTTGCACAGGGGCCTCAAATTTCTAGAGACGGACCTGGTCTCTGGAGGTAGGCCTTGCTGCTAGCTCTGCATAGCTTTCTTGCAAGGGACGAACGACAAAGATGGTAGACCCACACATTGTCTGCCGCCTTTATGCGTGGCGGCATGTCTTGTTGCTGTTGTGGTGCACAGATGGTCCTTAGGTCGGAGCATCGGGTCAACAGGTGTCGCAGAGCATAAGGAAAAGAAACGAAAATGGTACTACAAGCACTCAGGTCGATGGAAAAGCAAGTACATAGCCATGCACCCTCATATGTGCATTTGCTTTTGGTGGCAATGCATGGTTGGCAGGAAATAGTCGTAAAAGCAAGGGGAAAAAGAGAGAAATAAACATGCCACCAGTCATTGGTAGCAGGTAATGTGCAAGTCCACCATTCCGTTTTTCATTTGTCCTGGGTGAGAAAAGCTGTGCAGCGCGACATGTCGCGAGTGGATGTGGCGGCCGCCGCCAGCTACCACGGCAGCTGACACAGATTGCTTGTCGGGCTTGCCACCATGATAGTATTGTCAATTCTATCATTACATTTGTGAAGGTACTCTGAAATGATAAAAATGCTATTGTTCTTGGTTAAGAAAGGTTTGGGAGATCTTCTCCTCGCTGACCAACCTGTCTTTCTTTCTACGGGGTTGCTAAATCTCGGTCGAGTGAGACTTAACAAAGTCTCAGTCGATGCTATATTCGTGAGATCTCAGGGTATCTCCAACGTTGACCCACAAATGAACACAAGAAATGTCTGTTTTCATGTTCGGATGTGGTCCGTGGACATGATGTGGGAGAGAGTCATCCAATGCTATTCACATAGTAATCTGGTTGGGAGGAAAGAAAGTAGATGAGGACCATGCATGTGGTGGGATATTGTAGTGTGGTGTCCGGTTAGAAGGAGAGAGGAGAGAGAGGGACCATGCATGTGAAGAGAGAGAACAGAGAGTATGGCCACGTGGAGGCTTTGTTTTGGTCAAGTGCATGTCCAGACTCCCGCGAAGTTCTCTCACATTTGTCTGGGATTTGCCGAAAAATGAACGTTCAGACCACTTCGCAGACTGATGAGGTCCTCATTGGATGACAAAAGTTGACACAAATGGTCTGCATACAACAATACAGACATATACGAGAGTTTTGAGGGTCTTCTTTGGAGATGCCATTACGTATAGATACATGTAAAAATTTCTTTTAGAAACTAATAGAGGTCAAAGATGTGGAATGACCAGGATATTCCATCCGTGCAAGGAAAAGAATAGAAGAAGCATGGACAAAGCAGATTTAGATTTGTCTTTCGTTCCGCGGATAACTCGTGTCCACGCGCTTTGGATTATTAGCATGGAGTTCGCCACCAATAGTATAGTCAACCCTACCTGCCCTTTCACTATAATTATTATTTCGAGTAATAGCGGAAGGAGTGCCAAATTCCATTTTAGTAGGAAGTTGTTGCCCTTTTATAGTAACTAGATGATACCCTCCGCGTTGCAGCGGGAATTGGTCGCAATATATTCTAAGGAGATTTGTTTTATAGAGCATAAATATGTATTACTAATATCATGTGATTATTCTACAATGTAAAAATATCGGTCCATGCATGATTGTATATTGAGGTAGCTATTTTTCCATGCATGCATTGTTGCATGTGCATTAAGTATGCTAGTTGGGTGAAGCATGCAATTAAGAAAGAGGAAAATAATAATTGATGAGGTGGCATGTGTGGTGAGTTGACATATATGCATTTTGAGATAAATAGGAGACATAATCCATCAAATTTGACTTGTTGGTGTCGACGATTCTTTGTTGTCACAAACATAGAATATCATATTCAGAATTGTACCCAAGCACCTCCCATGCATTCTATACCTGATTTATACCTGATTCATAAATAGAAAGCTTCTCTGGTCCTTCACTAACCGGTGCTAAAAGCCTTGAAATAGAAAATGCCAAAATAGGAATAAGGCTTGCTATTATTAGAAATGTCCAAAAAATATCATATTCGTGAAGTAGAAACATAATGTACTCCCACTAATGTTGAATAGGTGGAACTTAAATTAGTCAATTCAATTCAGCATGATTAATTTATCTAGAACTTATCTCTTTCTCTCGTTGAAACAATAATCTTTTCTGTTCAAATAAAAGCGATTAGTTTAGCCTTTGTTTTCTCTATGCTGCATATTTTAAAAGATTCATCCAATGGAACATTTTCACAAAATAAAGTGTCCATGGTGAATTATTGCCAATGTCTCTTCCCAATAATCATGATAGGCAAAATGACAATTCAAAAGGAATGGATCCAACATTATGTTACTATAAAAATAAAAAAACTAATATTTTTATATACTAAAGTGTATTTAAGTTCTTGAAGTACTTTGAAGGTTTGCTTTAAATTGTCAATGAACAAATATATTTTTTCATGTGATTTATTGTGTTAGTAAATAATAAGTTGAAGAAAAATGCGATATACTAGCTACAATAGTGGAGTACACCATGCTAATGTCCCTTTGATGATCCATATCTTTGGTTTAGGCGTTGATTTCTTGAACTAAGAAATAGACCTAGTAGCTAAAAGAGGGTATCCTGAGCAATTGCAAGAATGTGGTTCGCTAATATTCTTGGTACGCTGAAGATAAAGTAGTGACTTCAGACATTAATGAACTTTATAGGAGAGTTACCCACCGGAACCACAATCTTGCTTGTTATTAGTTAATTTTCTGTAATTACTAAGTTTTTTGTTTAAAAAGAAAATAATTATGAAAGTTAATAAAATCCAAAAGTTTTGTCGATCCAAAGGAGCATAGATCCATAATAGATGAAGGAGGGAAAGAAATAATAGTAACGTGCTCCCGCCATCTAGCATTCTACCCACAATGGTTGATCATACAATCGCAATTCATAATGCAAACGAACATATACCTATTTATAGGCATACTAACCTTTTAACCCATTTTAGTAGAGGGTGTACTATTTATTTACACACATAGTAGATCGTGTAACCGATGGTCTCTAACTGGCCGACATCACGCACCGTCATTTAGCTATTGCTATATTCTTTTCCTAATCGCAGGTCATATGTATAGGACCAACCGAGGTATTGAATTCTATGCCTCCCTATCCATACCTAACTACTGAGGGCATTTCTAACTAATCCCCAATAAATAGAGGAGGATCCGATGGAGCAAACCCTTAGTGTAGCATATTTACTCCACCAAGTTTTGGTCGGAGCTAGCCAATCCCTTATATATAACAAAGTAACAACCAAATGTGCATAAAAATGCAACATAGATTCGGTTAAAACAACCGAAATTTGATGTAATGTACATATACTCAACCAAAATTTGCATAAAGATCAACATAGATTCTACTTAATTTAAACTTTGGCTTAAACTTGACATAGATTCTAAATAAGCTAGAAATAGATTGAACTTAAATTGAAGTTCAACATAGATTCAACATAAACTCTAATCCTTCTTATATAGTGCTATCCATTGGTCCCACGACATACCACCGATCTTGGTTCCAGCCATGTGTCGTCATCGTCGATGTTGGGGAAGATATGGTGCCATTCTTGGGCGTCGATCTCCTCCTTGTCAATGGAGATGATGACTACCGCCCTGTCCACCGCCTCTTCGATAAATCACTGTCGCTCTGCATTCACCAACTCTGGGTATTGACGGCGAAGGTCCGCCATGTACTCCTTGTCGACAGCCTCCTCCACGGGGAACTCCCTCGCCGCTTGGTCCATCACCGCATTTACCGTTCCCGGTGGCCGTGATTCGAGCTCGACGGGCGCCACCCCGAACGGAAAGTTAAGGCACGCCTCAGCGCCGTGCATCCGAACATCCCACCGGTCATACTCAAGCGTGGCAAGTTCAATCGTGTGGAAGGAGCTGAGCCAATGGCATTGGCCGGTTTCCCTATCCCGGATCTCGGCCACCCAAGTCCCCCAACCCACTTTCGGACACTATGGAAGCTCCTGCGGCTGCCGCGGTGCGGGAAGGTCGGGGAAGTCGAAGAAGGGATAGCGGCGTTGTCGCACCGGTGGCTTCTTGAGGAGGTTCTGATGGAGGAGGACGCGTGGCTCGTGTGACGGCGTAAATTGAAGTTGCGGTTCGATGATGGGGACCTCTGGCCACTGCGTCCGGCCATTGGGAGGAGAGGAAATGGCTGGGGAGGCATCGACGACATGACAGGGAGGGGAGAGATTGTGGGTGGAGTAAATATAGGCGGTCTAGGCGGGTTGGAGGATAATTCTTTCTCCCTTACATCGGATTGGGGTTCGGCTAGGTGTGCCATAAGGGAGGATAACCCAATTTATCCTCCCTTATGGCCTTATCGGGGATCAGTTAGAAATGCCCTGACTATGGTACACAACTTTTCTTGTTCACACACCACATGTGGATTGACGTATTTCTAATAGTCGGTGCTGCACCACAACTCATCCAATGATTGCTATCCACAATGTTCTCTTTCCTAGGCTCCCGTGATGATACGACGACACGCGGTTCCTAGGGTTTGATCGTAGTCTGGGTTTGCGATCGGATCGCTGATCCAATTTCTTCTCTCCCAAATCCCGCTGATCTCTTGCCGCACCGGGGTGCTTGTGGTTTCTCCGTCATGTCACTATTCAGGGTGATTAAGGGGCGTTCTCTGTATCGCTACCCACCCTTGGCAGGGGCTGGATTGGGTATTGCCAGCGCTGGCATGGCAGGAGCTCGTGATGAGGGAGGGTATGGTGCCCTTGGGGCGTGCAGACTGCACCAGGAGGAGGCGGCATTCATCGGAGGCAGGTGCTACCAAGCGGGGGAGGGGGGTGGTGGTGGCGGTTACAGGCCCATTTCCCTCGGCAGGCGGTTCATGTTCAGCGGATCGTGTGGAAGAGATGATGGAACGGCTTCGCCTCACAGCGGTCGAGGCGCAACCGGTGGTGCTGGACGACGAGGATGAGGACGATCTGGTGGCTCCGGATTGTGCCCTCGTGGGGAAGGTGCTTTCTCCCAATACCCTCCATATCCAAACAATCTCGTTGGCAATGAGCCCGGCATGGGGCTACCCGAAACGTTTGTTGTTCCACCCCTTCAGGGACAATGTGTTCGTTGCTGAATTTGGTACCCATGCATACATAGCCCGGGTGATCGAAGGCTCGCCTTGGATGGTGGGCAACAGGGCAAGCATGTTGTTCTTCTCAAGGTCTTTCATCTAAACATCCAACCACTTCAAGTACAGTTTGATCGTTTGGCCATTTGGGCCCGCATCATGAATCTGCCACCAAGATTGATGAAAGCTAAGGTGGAGTTTGCCATGCCCATTGGCCGTATTTCCATGGTAGAGGCCGATGCTGATGGCCATTGTTGGGGAGGAAATATGTGTGTGAGGGTTGAGATTGCGGTTCATGAGCCAATTGTTCGCTATGTGACAGTGACTTCAGTCAGGCTCCAATCTGCTGACACATATTATGTGAGGTATGAGCATCTTCCATTTCATTGCTTCTCATGTGGCCTCCTTGGGCAATCTTCGGTCCTGTGCCCAAACCCAGGCATCAGAGATGAGTGTGGCGTTCCTGCCATATGCCGCCAAGAAGCTCTGTGTACCTAATGATAGCTATAAGAAGTAAGGAGGATCAAGATCTAGTAATGCTTCTACTTCTGTTGGGGAAGATGGCAAGGCGGGTGGTTCCTGGTCGACCTTAACAAGTCGATAAAAGCCTAGAGACCCTACTAGCACAACTGAAGTGGAGGGCGAGGTTTCCTCCCCCACTTAAGAGGGGTGTAAGGAGCCGCGGTCGTGCACCCTCTTCTTGAGGACGGGGAAGGAGAAGAGCAGGAACTGCTAACAGGGAGCTTTTCCCGGAAGGTCAGGAGAAAAACAACACTACGGGGCAGAAGAGGAAATCTGCTAAGTCACTTCCATCAGGGCTGGCTTATGATCCGGGGCAGTCTGAAGCTAATGTGATAGCTCTGGTTCTGGTTGCTGGCACCCAAACTACTACTTATGATGTGGAGAAGGTCATTTACACGGAGTCAAACAAGAAACAATGCACCTCAAACTCTCGATCAGCGGATCCGGCAGAGGCTGCAACACAGTCCCACCAAATGCAATGAGTATCATTTGCTAGAACTGCCGAGGCTTGGGGTCAAACTCGACAGTTGGCGAGCTTTGCTAGCTTGTGAATCTCTACTGACCCTCCCTCCTCTTCCTTTCGGAGATGAAGATGAGGGATGAGAGAGTGAAAAATTTCATGCGGTCTCTGGTTTTTTTGGGTATTATGCTGTCAGGAGTGAGGGCCTTAGTGGCGGCCTTGCTCTCTTCTGGTCATCAACTGCTAATGTGACTGTCAAGGCGGCCAACAACTGTTATATTGATGTTCATGTGAAATTGGAGGATGGTATGCCGTGGCATGCATTATTTGTCTATGGGGAACCAAGAAGGGATGATAGACCTCACTTTTGGGAGCTCCTTCGACACTTGCAACCGTCCTGGAGTGTTCCTTGGATTTTTTGTGGAGACTTTAATGAGGTACTATATTAGGATGAACATTGTGACCCTAGGGACCAGTCTTATTCTCAGATTGCTGCATTTCGGGATTGCATGATGGATTGTGGCCTTGCCGACTTGGGGTTCTCGGGTCCGAAATTCACTTCGTGAAACAAGCAAGACCCCAAGAACCATGTCAGGTGCCGCTTAGATCATGCCATGGCCAATAGTGCTTTCCCCAGCTAATTTGAAGCCTGCAATATTGAGAACGCCATTGCGACAAACTTTTGATCACTATCCTATCCTTGTTTGCCTAGACCATGGCTCTCGGCAGCGTTGCTTGGCTCCAGTGCAATAGGGTTTCAGATTTGAGGCAATGTGGGTGCGGGCTGCAGACTACAAGGATACCCTTGAGCAAGCTTGGTCAGCTGGCAGGGATGGCCTCTTGTCTCGGCAGGTGATATAGGATAAACTGGAGAATGTAGCTGGCTCTCTATGGACTTGGAGTAAAGAAGCATTTGGTTCTGCCCACAAAAACATTGGGAAGATGGAGCTTCGCCTGGCTACTATTAGGGCTTCCTCGCCCTCTCCATCTTCTCTGTCAGAAGAATGTCGCATTGAGAGTCTGTTATGTGAGATGTTTGAGTAGGAGGAAATCATGGAAAGGCAACACTCCAGGGTGGATTGGCTCAAAGCGGGTGACGGAAGCACTGAGTTTTTTCAAGCTCGTGCAATGGCCAGATGGAGAAGTAACAGAATTCACTCGCTGACCGTGATGATGGCTCGGTGTGTAGCTCCTAGGGGGAGATCAAGGGAATGGTTCAGTCCCTTTATGAGAAGCTCTTCACGCCTGAACTGTGCCCTGCTGCCGACGAGGTTATTGAAGGAAATATGCCCTAGAGGCAATAATAAAGTTGTTATTTTATATTTCCTGATTCATGATAAAGGCTTATTATTCATGCTAGAATTGTATTGATCAGAAACTAAATACATGTGTGAATACATAAACAAATACCGTGTCCCTAACCATGGACATGTGTTGTCATTTGATAACGGGATCACATCATTAGGAGAATGATTTGATGGACAAGACCCACCCGTTAGCTTAGCATAATGATCGTTCAGTTTGTTGCTATTGCTTTCTTCATGTCAAATACATATTCCTTCGACTATGAGATTATGCAACTCCCGGATACCGGAGGAATACCTTGTGTGCTATCAAACGACACAAAGTAACTGGGTGATGATAAAGATGCTCTATAGGTATCTCCGAAGGTGTTTGTTGAGTTGGCATAGATAGAGATTAGGATTTGTCACTCCGAGTATCGGAGAGGTATCTCTGGGCCCTCTCGTTAATACACATCATAAGCTTGCAAGCACATGACTAAGGAGTTAGTCGCGAGGTGATGTATGACAGAACGAGTAAAGAGACTTGCCGGTAACAAGATTGAACTAGGCATAGAGATACCAACGATCGAATCTTGGGCAAGTAACATACCGATGGACAAAGGGAATTACGTATGTTGTCATAACGGTTCGATCGATAAAGATCTTCATAGAATATGTAGGAGTCAATATGGGCATCCAGGTTCTGCTATTGGTTATTGACCAGAGAGGTGTATCAGTCATGTCTACATAGTTCTCAAACCCGTAGGGTCTGCACGCTTAATGTTCGTTGACGATATAATATTATATGAGTTATGTGAGTTGGTGACCGAATGTTGTTCGGAGCCCCGCGTGAGATCATGGACATGATGAAGAGTCTCAAAATGGTCGAGAGGTAAAGATTTATATATAGGACAATGGTATTCAGACACCAGAGGTGTTTCGGAGGGTACCGGGTACTTATTGGGTCACCAGCACTACAAAAAAAAACACTTCCGTGATGATACGTGTTTGTCACAGTAGGTCGCGTTTTTTGTCATGCATGTACATACATGACAAATTTATGATAGAATGAAGATAGTCATACCTGTGCTGCCGTAGAAGTGTTCCATGACATTACCAAAATTATCATCACGGAAGTGTCCACTTCCATGACGATAAATCGCGCGTCACAGAAGTGCTTTCGTCAAGGGTGACCGACACATGGCATCCACCGTAACGGAACGCCGTTAAGCTATCGGGTCGGGTTTTGGATCTGATAACCCATTAACAGCCCCGACCAATGAGGATTTTCCACGTGTAAAATCATCATTGGCTGGAGGAAACACGTGTCGGCTCATTGTTGGGACAGATGTCATCCACTCATTAGACAGAAGGCGCCTATGATACGTCGACACATGGCACGGCCCAACAGAGGCCCATTCCTGTGAAAAGGCCGGCCCGTTTGACTTGTTCAAAAGGTGACGGGCCGACCCATGGAAAGCCTGTTAAGGCCTGTTCGCATATAGCCCATTTACAGCCCGCTAACCCAAGGCCCGTTACGCCCTATCCGAATTAGGACTAGTAGCGTCATCTGGGCCATCCAATATGATTCCAGCCCGTTTTCACTTCTGGCCCATGACGTCTTTCGGCCCATATGAGGCCCTATGTAACTCTTGGCCTATTAACGACCCGTGGTGAAACTGGCCTGCAATGAACAGTGTATCACTTTAGACCCATTAACGGCCCGTGGTGAAACTGGCCCGTAATGAACAGTGTATCACTTTATACCCATTAAGTTCCCGTTATTCCGTTGGGCCGTCTCCAGCCCATGTTATCTTTCGGCCTTCTCAGAGCCCATTTATTCTTGGGCTCATTTGCAGCATTCGGTTACTTATGGCCCGTTACTGTCTTTTTCTTCTTGTGGGCCAAATTCAACCCGTCGTTACAGTCGGCCCTTTTATGGTCTGTTAGTCTGTTGGGCCATTTTCATAGCATCACCAAATACAGCCTATTAACGGCCCGTTATGGTCAGCCCATAAAATGTATGATTTCCATTATAGGCCCGTCTACGGCCCATTAAAGGCCAGTACAAGACCCATAAATGAGTCGGTGGCCCATGGATCCTACGTGACGTACAAGGCCCATGGATCCTGTGAGACGCAGAAGGCCCATGGATCCTGCGAGACGTAGAAGGCCAATGATCCTGCGAGACGTAGAAGGCCCATGGATCCTACGAGACGTAGAAGGCCCATGGTCGGGCGAGTTGGCCCCCGTTTGAATGATATAACATATTCGAAGAATTATCCTACTCAATACTATCACCTCTAAAAAGCATACACTATACAACAAAGAGATCAAGGCATAGAAAGGTAGAATAATCCTACACAATACAATAAAGAAATTACAGCCGATTATACTCACTGGGCATTATGGTACGACACAGGTGATAATAAAGCATACACAAACAACAAATTACATACACTGGGCAAATACGGCTCATACATCATGGACGCGCATCAACTTAACTCCATTTGAACTATAATCTCTTCAGAAAATAGGATTGGCCGGATTCAGATAGCACAAATTTCAGTCTGCAAAATCTCCAATGCCTTCATGGTTACCTCGGTCTCTTGTTTCATTTTTTTGACTCCTGCATCTAATACCTGCATGTCCAGTCTCAACTTGTTGATTATACGTTGACAATCATGTACACGTTGTCTTGCCACCTCTAGTTGATGCTCGAGAACATCAGCACATTCCAGTTCCAATCCATAATCATTCGGTAACGGCCATGCCGCACTGCTCGCAGATTTTTGTGTTGATGTCACTTCATCCTGAAATGTTTCTGTAAGTACACATGACTAGGGCAAAAATATAGTTACAACAGTGAAGCGAACAAGACACTATTTTGTACTACATGGTAGAACAGGACTAACAATAATGTTACATGTCATGAAGCATAAGCAGGTGATATTTTAAAAATTATAAAAAAGATAGTCTATGCAGCCTGCATACAGAAATCCCTCTTAGGTCACCAGAGGAGCATGATGTTGGGGCCCAATCGAAAACACAGACAAGTTACAAATTTAGATAGCACGTTGCGTATAAGTAAGCAAGCAGTTGGCCATTCTGTACCTCAATTAAAGTCTTAGGGAGCATAATGAACAGCAGAGGGTTTCATACAAATATACTACATCAGGCAAAACTATGCAATCATTAGCGTAGTATAAACTAGATTGTTAGCCTCATGCAATAATAGTTGGTTAATAGACTTCAAAGCTTCAGGCACACTTCGGCAGAGTAATTAAATGGTAAGGCCTTTAATTATGTCAACTAATAGTGATACAAGTTCCGAACATCAGGCATAATTATTTGGGCATCTCATTAAGTGAGGACAAATAAAGCAATTAAAAAGAGAAAATTAACTATGCCTGAAACAAACAAGGAATTAAACTGTTGAGTTGCATACAGTGACTTACCTTAGCAGGTTGAAGAGGCTCAGCGCAGCTCCTACTTCTCTTGCAAGGCTCCTTCCTAACATCTTGTACTTGGAAATCCTCAATCTTATCTTCATTGCACCCCCTCTGCAAGGTGACACAAACTAGTTACTCGTCTCCTTGGAAGATAAATATGCATACTTTCTAGTCTGTGAACACAAAAGGATGAGATTATAACAAAACAACACCACATAATGAAACATGCCGCATATCTTGCACTTGCACACAATGAAATGAGCATTTACTATGTTTGCACTATGTAAAAACTAGGCATACCTTCGAACTGGATCTCCAGATATTCTTGGAGAGCCTACTGTAGTGTACAGCCAAACCTTTATGTCACCTATGAGTTAGACAAGGCCCCACTACAGCAGCCCTTAGTGTTTAAATCGTTGACAAGCTCTGTTAGAGTGTTAGGTCAAGAACAGCAAGTAATCAAAGCAAACAGTCCTAGTATGGCTGGCTGATGCAAACAAGCAATTGAACAAATGTGTGCGCAAATCTTACATATCAAAAAAAGAAGCAAAGAAGGAGGCTTAAAGACCATCACTTGACTGACCAGATTTAAGGGGCATTTAAACATCATGTGCAACGTATGAACTAACACAAACATTGCATATTCCAGATTCTACAATGGAATGCACATGTATTAGGTTATGCCATGTATGATGATGCCTAAATGTACAGATAGCAGGCAGGAGCGATTCATCATTACACGCACAATTGAATTGCAGGTTAAGGGCCAGTTCGATTCCGCCTTTTCACGGTATATTGTCAAAATAAGCCATAAAAGATGTAAAGAAGTCATTTTTGAGTTATGGCCTTGGGCTTAACTAATTTCGCTTTGGAGGGGGGTGTTTCGGGTAGAACCTCACTAAAAATTGAAGGGAAGGGGAATAGTGAAATGACTCTGTTGTCTGCCTATATTACACTCAAAATGCAACTGCTGACGCCTGTGTCACACCTGACCCTCAAATAAAAACAAACACGCAAGCATTCATTGCCCTGCCCGCTTGCATCTCCTCTCCCCTTTCCCTCTACCTCGATCCCCTGCCTGCAGCACTAGGGTTCCTCCAGCGAGCCGTCGCCACTAGTCCCATCTGGCCTGGTCCTCGACGATGCTATGTCCAGCTAGGCTACATGGCCGGCGGGTAGGGGCAAATTTCCCTGGTTGCTCCTCCCTCTGGCGCCGCCCCTCATTCTCATGGTCTCCAGCAGCTGCTCCACTGTGGTTCGTCCAACGCACTACTCCGGTGGGCGCTGCACAACTATGGCTGATGCCACACTGCGGCAGAAAGCACCTTGTTCCCGCTCCCCTCCTCCCAGGTCATGGCCTTGAGGTGCTGTTGAAGGATGAGTTCATCCAACAAGGTGAGGATCTCCTCTGATTTTTTGCCAAATTTTCATTCTGATCCACTATACGATGAATTGCTATGAGCTGCTTCTGCTGCTGCTATATGATGCATTGCTATGAGCTGCTCCTGCTGCTGCTCTATGATGAATTGCTATGAGCTGCTACTGCTGTATGATGAGTTGCTATGAGCTGCTGCTGCTGCTATATGATGAATTGCTATGAGCTGCTGCTGCTGCTATATGATGAGTTGCTACAAGCTGCTCCTGCTGCTGCTATATGATGAATTGCTATGAGCTGCTCCTACTGCTGCTATATGATGAATTGCTATGAGCTACTCCTGCTGCTGCTATATGATGAATTGCTATGAGCTGCTGCTGGTATATGATGAATTGCAGACTGCTGCTGTTGTATGATGAGTTGCTATGAGCTGCTGCTGCTGCTATATGATGCTTTCAGGTGGTGCTGCTATATGATAATAACCAGCCACTTGGATCGAATTTCAATAAATAATTGTTCTTCATTTAAATGTGGGTCATGCGTTCTTCATTTAAATTAGGCAATGGGATCTCTATGGAAAACATTGACCAAAGTAGATTGTGCCAAGTAGATGGTATCTTTGTATTTGCATTTTGAGCAAATAGTGATGGTTTGTTTTCCTATCATATTAATTACTGCACTGGGTTCAATTTGTGATGTTTGCAAGTAAAATTAATTTTCATATGGGTAGCAAAATGAAAAATATATATAATGCAATCTAGACTTTCCGCTGATCATACCAAAGATAAGCTGAAAACGCAATGAAAAGAACTGGTTGGCGTATTACATGGAGCTTATATTCACAGGTGCTTATTTTCTTAGGATAACTCGTAATAACCGTCCCTAAGAAACTTGGCTAATAGAACTGGCATACAAATAACATGTCATGATGATTGCAATGGAGGAGTGACGTACCATAGCACACTGTATAGGCTCATCGCTGCCTCTCCTTTTTTTGCGATGTTCCATGAAATTGCCACGTACATCTTGTACTTTTTCATTGTGTAACCCTATCTGCAAGTTGACACGGCTAATTTCAGACATCTCTACATGATACTACATTGCATATCCCTTGCGTATATTTAAACCACCAATTAACGATTGTGTGCATACCATAAACTAGCCATGACTCTATATGCTGGACTGGCAGGCACTCTAAGGCAGCCTAATGTAGTGCATTGGAATTCCTACATGCCACCTACGATTTTGTGTAATGTACTGCCCCTATTCCTAAATATATGTCTTTGTAGAGATTCTAGTATGGACCACATACAGATGTATAAAGATGCATTTTTGAGTGTAGATTCACTCATTTTGCTCCGTATGTAGCCTATAGTGGAATCTCTAGAAAGACCTATATTTAGGAATGGAGGTACGAGGTAGTATCATGTATGACATCTACATATCTAATTTAGCAGCCAGTTGTAGAAATCATTGTCTGCACAAAGGGATTACTGGTCGAAAATCCTAGCAAAGCACGCTGGCAGGCACAGAACAATACAAGAGAGAGAGAGACGCGCTTACAAGATCATAGCAATGCCTCAGTCCAGGATCTTGGTTGGCCAAGCTATTACATCCAGAAGAAACATCGTCCTTGTAGTTTTTGCCAGCTGCATAACAGGTAACAACGACCGGTTAGTATATTTGAAGTACATCGGGCAGGTGATGCTGGACGGGTTTAAAGGTGACAAGTACCTAGGCCGTGGCTGGTGCTTGGCATCTCTCCAGACGGTGGGAATCGGGTTAGAAACGTCGAGGGTGATGACGCTGCGTTGGCTGCCGGGGTTCGGTAAGGAGATCTAGAACCGTCGAGTAGGGTGTTTGTGGAGCGGCTCCAGTAGGGTGGACTAAGCGGATCTGTGGCCGTGGACGAGGGCGTAGGTGAAGCTACTCCGGTGGTTGGGTTAAGGATGGTGTCGACGACGCGGATCTGCGGCTGTGGATGGGGCATCAGAAGCTGCTCCAGTGGTTGGGTTAAGGATGGTGTCGACTATGCGGATCTGCGACCGTGGACGGGGCATCAGAAGCTGCTCCGGTGGTTGGGTTAAGGGTGGTGTCAACGATGTGGATCTGCGGCCATGGACGGGGCGTCAGAAGCTGCTCCGGTAGGTTGGATGAGGGTGTGAGGAAGCGGATCTGAGGCCGTGGACTTGTGAGTTGGCAAAGCGGCCCCGGTAGGGTTGAGAATGGTATAGGCGATGCTACTCCGGTAGGGTTGACGCTGGTGTCGGCGAAGCGGCTCCGGTAGGGTTGAGGAAGGTGTCGGCTAAGCGGCTCTG